>NC_141824.1:12181996-12532830 GCF_982586985.1 Callionymus lyra | reverse complement strand
AATAAACAATAGGATCATCTATTAAATGGACATTTGTAGTAGTTTATTGTAATACTATGGTACCTTCAACAAAACCACAGTAAAAGTAGACGTTCAATCGTTTCTCTTTTTTTTAGCGTCAACTGCTCTTTTTACTCTCTAGTGACACCTTCAGGCGATTTATCTCATTAATATTGATTAACACATGTATTCAGATACTCATAGCAGTAATAATTAAACAACACTAGGACGCGTCTCTTGTACGTTTCCTCCACGATAGAAGCATCAAACAACAGAACAGAACCGACCGTCTGTTCGTTCGACACACTGAGCACTGCAGCAGTTTTATGGAGACTCTTAATGCAAACATTGATCCGGTCTCGGGGCGAAGCTCTAGTGCCGAGATAACGACGGAACACTCGATGCTGCATTCTAGACCTGAGCGGCATTAACGCGGCGCAACTTAACTTCCAGGCCGATCGATCCATCTCTCCAGAAATGTAACGAGTAAAAAGTGAACGTTGATAGATAAAATAGCAAAAAGAGGCAAAAGGCAGCACTTAGGTTTAAACTTTAAATTAAACTAGATAGATTTATAGTCAACAAGTCTGAGGACGAGAGGATACAGGGGCAAAAGGCAGCACAAGGTTTAAACTTTAGGTTAAACGAGATAGATTTACGGTCAACAAGTCTGAGGACGAGAGGATACAGTGGGCAAAAGGCAGCACAAGGTTTAAACTTTAAGTTAAACTAGATTTATAGTCAACAAGTCTGAGGACGAGAGGATACAGTGGGCAAAAGGCAGCACAAGTTTTAAACTTTAAGCTAAACTAGATTTATAGTCAACAAGTCTGAGGACGAGAGGATACCGTGGGCAAAAGGCAGCACAAGGTTTAAACTTTAAGTTAAACTAGATGTATAGTCAACAAGTCTGAGGACGAGAGGATACAGTGGGAAAAAGGCAGCACAAGGTTTAAACTTTAGGTTCAACTAGATAGATTTATAGTCAACAAGTCTGAGGACGAGAGGATACAGTGGGCAAAAGGCAGCACAAGGTTTAAACTTTAGGTTAAACTAGATAGATTTATAGTCAACAAGTCTGAGGACGAGAGGATACAGTCGACTCCAGCAGCTTTGAAAGCTGACATTTGGACATATTTTGGTTTGAAAACAAATTAAAGCAGTTGCGACTTCATCAAGAGTCATGTGGTCTGTACATTCTGCAACAACAGAGTCAAGTACTCAATAATACTACACATATATACTTGTTACGACAGTATCAGGATATATCGTATCGTTGACCCTGAATGAATACGACTTCTGTGACAGCGAGCTACACAACTACCTTGTCTGGATTGAAAAGCTGTTCTTTACTTAATGTTGTCAACATTTAAGGCCAATATGTACATTTGATAATTTTAATATCCGTATAAAAGGTTGATATTAACTGAGCAGAGAATCAGATGGGGTGCACGAATGCTCCTCCCATGATGCAACACTAATAGACTCAGGGACTGAAAAATATAATCTCCTTGGCAGAGGTATTTTTTGCAGAAGCCTCCTACAAAAGTCAACCCTGGAAAGTCACTGGTATAAAGCAACTACATCATCTTTCAACTCACTTCAGTTGTCGTGACACTATTGTTGTGTGGACGTGTGCGTCATCCACTCGTCGTGTGTGCAGTTGTGTTGACAGGGTGATGCACACAAGGTTTCTATTAGACTTCGAGTGGACGTGGGTGGGTGAGTGTTCGAGCTCTGACTGAAGTATGAATAATAGAAGATGCTTAAATATGACAGGAAAGAAAAAAAAAGCCTCAAACACACAATGGAGCTTCGCAAAGGAACGACATCTGGGCTTGTTGTGAAATCAACGAGCTGCAGATGTGACCAGCACAAGGCACGGAAATATCTGGACGAGACATCATTTGTTGTCGAGGAGGCCCGATATGAGATTCAGGAAAAAAAAAACAATGAGTCAGAGAATAAACGAGGGGGAAAAAAGCAGAACTTCCTTCAAATAAAAGTCTTTCTCCGGCTTATTAGCGCAAACCTAAAAATCGCTGACGTCCATGAAATCGTTGTCCTTATTCGCTTTTCTTTCCACCCCGGGCTTGTGGTCAGACACATTCCTCGGTGCGTCTCCCCTCGCGTCCCCGAGATCTTTCCGTATCAACAGTTATGACATGATGATGAATTGCTTAAATCTGCTGCTCCCTCCTCGGTTCCTCTCAGACTAATGGAAAATCATTCCAAGTGTTTCTACGAGTGCAAACCAGGTTAGAGGACGACGGAGGAGACTTTCCAAAAAAAAAAAAGGAAAAAAAAGAGAGAGACAGAAAGAATCTTGACCACAAACTCCCGGGAGGATCATCTCGTCCGAGACTCTGTCAAGTCTTGTAAACTTGAAGAAGCCAGAACACACGACTTCGTGAGAAGAAACTGAGAGAAGATGATGGTAAGTAAGTAAGTAAGTAATATTTATTTATATAGCGCTTTTCGAGACCAGGGTCACAAAGCGCTTTAACAATCAAAACAATACTCAAAACAGTACATACTTCAAAGATCAAGACAACACCGAGAACAACACAGGAGTTCGAGAAATTCAAGGAAAAGCCTGAACAAATAGAAACGTCTTAAGATGTTTCTTAAAGGAGTCAGTAGACTCCATCAAGCGCAAAGAGAGAGGAAGATCGTTCCAAAGCTTAGGAGCAACAGCCTGAAAAGATTTCTCTCCTCTGGTCCTGAGCCGTGTGCGTGGAACCATAAGTAGATTCTGATCCACAGACCTCAGAGCCCGAGCTGGGGTGTAAGGCTGGATCAGATCAGTGATGTAAGGAGGAGCCTGACCATGAATAGCTCTGAAAACAAACAGTGAATAAAAACAGTGGGTCCCAACCCTTTGACCAGGGACCGGTACTGGTAAATTAGGCGTTGGTTACCGGGCACTACAAAAAGAAAATGATAAGAAAAATGATGTTACTTCACTTCTACTGATGATTATTGTCTGAAAAGTGTTTTGTTTTGAAATAAAATATGGTATTTTCTTTAAAATAACATTAGTTTGTCAGTCTTGACACATCAAGACACTTGTTTTAGCCAATTTTACTCTAAGAATAAACCTGTAAACAAGTAAAAATAAGTGGAAAAACAAACTATGCAGGATTTATTTGAACCGTTTTTAATCTAAAAGTCGATCTGTCAATCATGGGAGTAACGAAATATTGATAAAACCTAAAAAATGGCGATATTGTTTTTCAAAATATCCAACAGGTTTGTATCGACTTTCTTCAAATCATATTCAATTTAAAAGTCATTTATTTATATATTTACGAAAAATAAAAATAAATCACGTAATAACTGAGGACGAGAGGATACAATCAACTCCAGCAACTTTTAAAGCAAAAAGCAAAAGGCAGCACAAGGTATAAACTTTAGGTTCAACTAGATAGATTTATAGACAACAAGTCTGAGGACGAGAGGATACAGGGACAAAAGGCAGCACAAGGTTCAAATTTTAGGTTAAACTAGATAGATTTATAGTCAACAATCTGAGGACGAGAGGATACAGTGGGCAAAAGGTTTAAACTTTAGGTTCAACTAGACAGATTTATAGTCAACAAGTCTGAGGACGAGAGGATACAGGGACAAAAGGCAGCACAAGGTTCAAATTTTAGGTTAAACTAGATACATTTATAGTCAACAATCTGAGGACGAGAGGATACAGTGGGCAAAAGGTTTAAACTTTAGGTTCAACTAGACTGATTTATAGTCAACAAGTCTGAGGACGAGAGGATACAGGGACAAAAGGCAGCACAAGGTTCAAATTTTAGGTTAAACTAGATAGATTTATAGTCAACAATCTGAGGACGAGAGGATACAGTGGGCAAAAGGCAGCACAAGGTTTAAACTTTAGGTTCAACTAGATATATTTATAGTCAACAAGTCTGAGGACGAGAGGCTACAGGGGCAAAAGGCAGCACAAGGTTCAAATTTTAGGTTAAACTAGATAGATTTATAGTCAACAATCTGAAGACGAGAGGATACAGTGGGCAAAAGGTTTAAACTTTAGGTTCAACTAGACTGATTTATAGTCAACAAGTCTGAGGACGAGAGGATACAGTCGACTCTAGCAGCTTTTAAAGCTGACATTTGGACATATTTTAGTTATTTAGCCAATGTTTACTCGGACAATACTACAAATATATGAACCAGTATTGCAATATTTTCGCATCATATTGCCAGAGTCTCGACTACAAACCTCTATAATTCGTTCAAAAATAGGTCGGGCACCCCTGGTGTAAAGAAAGTCATCAAAATGCATGAGGTCGTAAAGAAGCACGAAAGCCAAAATGTGAATCAGCCGTGAACATCGGCAGCATGTTACACAGCCAGGGCTGGTGAACATAAATCATTTAAAAAGGTGCGAGACTCGACAACATGCTCGCCCGCGAGCACACGCCCACACAAACGCACAACACGCTTGACTTGGAACATCTGTAATAAAAACCTGAAAATATCCAGATGGAAGTTTCCTGAGAGAACCTGAATCCTTCTCTAGGACTCGTATAAAAAAAAAAAAACATCATGGAAATCACTACAAGCCAAAAATAGAAAGTTGAAGAACTCATACTTGAACCGAACTTCAGGAAAATATCGGTTATTGGCGGCGGTTGGACTGGGATGAGGGTCAAAGGTCACACACTTATTGACATAGAAAATGGCCCTTTTAAACATGATTTAACTCTATTAAACCTCCAAAAATGTTAACGTTGTCATGAATCTGTCTTGTTAAACTCTTCACTCAGTTCAAATTTATTTCATTTGCACACAAACATAAAGGTTTTCCAAAGATCATCAAACTCAAGTTAAAGCCAAAAAAATGATCAGTTTGTACATAAAATTAATCAAATTATTTTAGTTTTTTCATCCTCTTATGTTGCCTCTGTCCCTGGCGTCACTGACGTACCATCCTTCCGCTCCATCATCTCCATGTTTATTCAGGAAAAGCAGAATAAAATAAATGAGACAAGAAAAGAGAGAGAGAACGAGTCAAAGGCGTGGTTTTATTATGGCAACACTGGTGCCAAACAATTACTTTTGACATGTTAATGGTGCTTAAATAGAAGCATTAATGTCTTTTAATGAAATTTGGTTTCCGTCAGTATTATCCGAGGGCGTTGCCGGTTATGGTTTGGAAAACAAACAATGACCGTCTCAATTTGAGTTAAAGAAATCAAAAGGAAACCAAAAAAAGATGCACAACAATCTGCATCTCTCTTCAGATTACGGTTGTATCAACACAACGCGTCAGATATCTGTGTCCACTCACTGGGTGATGGATGGTGCCCACACACATGCCTGATTATTAATGTCAAGTTCACATTTTAAAGCAGGTCAGCGAGGACTGTATATGGACTCAACGTCCTCTCTGGTGAAATCAGTTTGATAGTGGAATAAATCGGAAGATTTACCGGAGAGATTTTGGATGAATTATGCATTACTTCCTAACACAACAGACATGTATAAGACTGTAATAGTTTTCAAATATCATGATGTCCTCTGTGCAGCATTGAGTCTTGTTTGCACAGTTGTTTACAACCTGCTAACAGACAGTAGCTGCTTTAGTTTGTAAACTAAAACACAGAATATTGAGCCCCAATAATCCTTTATTTGTTGGACCAGAGTCACAAAAACTGTCCCTGGTTTTCAAGGTTTTCAAGGTGAAGGAGAATGTTTTTCATATCCAGGTAAAATCAATAGTTTTCGACGTAAAGCCGAGGACAGGAAATGACTGGAATAAAAAAAACATGTCAGGGAGGCACCTGGAAATGAAATAACTCCCGAGTGCGACGTGCTTTTGCACAGACTCCTGGTCGTAAAAAAAAGAGGATGACTCAACTTTTATGTCCACATGTCGGGGCCACTGAACCGACGTGAAATACTGGGATTAGATGATTCACAAGATTTAAAACCCTGCTGCACAACCAGCCTGGCAGCTCTGAGAAGAAGGAATTCATTCTTCATTCTTTTACAGCATTTGTTTATAGAGAAACGCTTTAATTTATTAGCCAGGTCAAAAGCTTCATTGATCCAGTTTCAATGTAAAACACTTCCATCTTCGTATTAAAGTTCAGAGGAAATCCTATGATTGAAGATTCGAATAGGAAAAGTTGATGGTTTGCCATTAGAGAATTTCTCAAGATGAACGTTTCCGTGTTCACGATCTTCCCACTTACCCTCCTGGTGTTGTCCAGCACTTTGGGGTCCGGCCTCCCATAGTTGGGAGGGTTGGCGTGGGGGTCGTAGCCCAGCCTGGACAGCATGGGCGCGATCACGGCCATGTCCCTCACCACGTCCGCCGGGATCTTCCCCACCCACTTGGATAAGGCCTCGACGTTGACCGGGTTGATGACCTGGTCAGTGGAGCGCTCCACCCTGAGGACACGGGCACATGGTTATATAAAGTACTTTTCTTTTTAACAGAAAATTATGAAAAAATAACTAAAGATAAAAGGATTTCTGCTAGAATCGTCTTTTTGATGGTAGCGTTGTAGCATGTTAGCAACAACGATATGACTGTCACTAGTTTGACACTGCGTACATGAGTATATGTATGGCTGATGCAAGAAATAAAGTTTAAATGTGTATATGTGTATATTATATATATATATATATATATATATATATTGTCCCAAAGAATTTTAATCAAAACATTTCACAGGTTAATCTCCTTTAAATTCTCCAGAATGGTTTATAACAGATTGATATGGTATAGTTGTTTTACATTTTCTTTGTTTTTATTTACGCCAAGATATTCGCAATTCAAAAGTAATTTTGTGTCTTGAAATATGCACACATAGTCCAAGACTAAATGTTAAAAAAATGTACAGACTGTACTGAATTTTGACTTGGACAGGGGGATTCACAGGGTAATACAACGACGCTCTGCAGAGTACTACAACGGCACTTTGTAGGGTTATAAAACGGCGCTTCTTGGAGTACTAAAACAGGAATTCACAGGGTAATACAGCGACTCTCCGCAGAGTACTACAACGGCACTTCATAGAGTAATAAAACAACGCTTCTCGGAGTACTGAAACAGGAATTCACAGGGTAATACAGCGACTCTCTGCAGAGTACTACAACTGCACTTTGTAGAGTTATAAAACGGCGCTTCTTGGAGTACTAAAACAGGAATTCACAGGGTAATACAGCGACTCTCCGCAGAGTACTACAACGGCACTTCATAGAGTAATAAAACAGCACTTCTTGGAGTACTAAAACAGGAATTCACAGGGTAATACAGTGACTCTCCGCAGAGTACTACAATGGCACTTCATAGAGTTATAAAACAGCGCTTCTCGGAGTACTAAAACAGGAATTCACAGGGTAATACAGCGACTCTCTGCAGAGTACTACAACGGCACTTTGTAGAGTAATAAAACAGCGCTTCTTGGAGTACTAAAACAGGAATACACAGGGTAATAGGACGCTCGCAGAGTACTACAACGGCACTTTGTAGAGTTATAGAACAGCGCTTCTCAGAGTACTTAAACAGGAATTCACAGGGTAATACAGCGACTCTCCGCAGAGTACTACAACAGCACTAATAAAAAAGCGCTACGCAAAATAAACAACTGCGCCTCGTGATGCAGCTTTTTTAGTTTACACACAGGATTATAAGGCGCACCGTTGATTGTGGACAGAATTTAAGGATGTTAAGTGCAGCTAATAACAAATTGAATAGTACAAATATGACATTCACTCTCACCAGCTTGAAATAAAAAACTGCCAATCACATGATCGCATCACTTTGGGTTGGTGCCGTTAATGGCCCAACATCTTGTCAATTATTCATCGAAGGTCCTACTTCACCCAGGATGGTGTTTTGTATCACCCGCGGCTGCTGAGAGGGAACTTGATAGAGACATGGAGATTGTGGAGGGTCATGAGTGGAAGAGCTCCCCGATCTGGGAGAGGTAATGGAGGTGAAGCCTCCCAGTTGGGATGGGCCTCCACTAAATCAAGGTCGGGTAATTGACGCTAATGCTAGGACACGGTCCCGCTCGGGGCCCCTGGCTAGCCACTAAGAGATCCTTTATATAAAAGAGACAAAGAAGCTACAGGAAGGTGAAGTAATGGTGATTGTTGTGGTTCAAGGCCATTTTATACCGGCTGTCGAGGGGGTTGACTTAATGCACTCGGGGCGGCCCATTTGTGAGGAGTTGGGGGCGGAGAGTTCAAGAAGACAAGGAGCCGCCGGCTCTCAAGCGTTATCAGGTCAGTTATTAACGATAGCAAACGGAATCAAACTAAAGTAAATCAATTATTCCCCTGGAATTTATCAATGGGAAACATCAACTGGAGGGAAACATGGTGTTCCTCCAACAAGATGCGGTCGAACGGTTTCATGCGTTTTCCCAGAAAAACACAAAATATTTTAGCCATGAGCTAAAATGAAGTGTTTGTGCTTCAATTTCAATTTCTTTTCTCAGTGGTGAAAACACTCTATTTTGCATAAAGGTTGTCAACATAAACAAGGTAAGAATGTTAGGATTTCGAAATCACTACCATACTTTCTACTATCTATAACAGGGGTCTCAAACTCGTTCTCACAAGGGGCCAACATTCTTGGTCGCAGGCTAATTTTTATATTTGGAAAAACTCAAATAACCATCAACCTCAGTTTTGTTCTTGTTGCAAGTATTTATAATTCTTATCATCATGAATCTCTATTCCTTATCTCATCTTAAACACAGACATCATTATGAGTCAACATGGACATAAATGTATTTTGAGAAAACCATCTGTCGGACCGCATCCAATTACTTTTTGATTTGGCCCTTGGGCCAAAAGTATGACATTTTTTAATTAAAGTTATTGAAAATGTTTTCCCAAAACCATTGGAAACGCGTTACTCACAGATGTATTTCATCCAAATCATCCTAACATAGTTTATATTACTCATGCATTTCTTAAGTTTAAAAATAGGTTGATTTTTGTCTTAAAACTTTTCTTTTTCATTTATACACACAGATATTCCACCATTATATATCTAAATACGAGTCTTATGTCTAAATCTCATGATTTTTACATGTTCGAAGTTGTCCTATTGTACGTATTTCTATTGCTCCGAGGATTTTACCGTTTGTATTATTAACTTTTGTACAGCAAGTAGTGGTTTTTTAAAGCTTCACATGAATAAAAAAGATTGTATTTAGAGTTATTTTTTATGATGTCTGGTTTGGAAATAGTTTAAAATTCATAAGAAAGCACCAGCTCAAGTTTACAAGCGTGACTCACGCACTGAGTCAAGATGTCGTTTTTTGGGAAGAAACATGTGGTACTTGTGACTCAGCGTTTAAACATGTAACGCTCACTATAACCGCTGATCTGTGGTGTGATTTCTACATTCAGCAGCAGTGAGACGCTCGACTCGGAAGCAGTAAAATGTAGTGTAAACAGGGTCCAAACGAAAGGAATGATAAGACCTCTTTGAACAGAAGTAAGAAAGTTGACAGCAGGGGTGGATCGTCCGGAGAGTGAGGTAAGTGCCAGATGGAGGGTGACCCGAGTGGTGGAAGACCAGGACGGGGCGGGGGGAGGGGGGGGGGGTTGTTCCTGGAGAAGAACCAGACCATCACACCATGAACGACCATATGGACACCAGAAGCCTGTGGACATGACTTGACAAGAAGGAGTGGCACCAGGATCTAAAACTGTTGGGGCCAGCTCGGCCTTCTCTGCGGAGCAACAGCAGGAGCATGAGAGTCTCACCGCAGTATCTCTCTCTGGACAAGGTTTTCCAACGGTTCGCCGGCTACTCCGTGACCACTGACCGGGTTGAAGTGTAATTACTCGATTCGCTAACAAACCTCAGACACTGACTGCGTGTTTCATCTCCTTCCGTTCGTCGCTCAACAAAGAAAAATACATTTATAAGACGGACAGAACTTAAAACAAAAAACATTCAACATATCGTCTTCACCCTGATATGTCTTTTCTTCTAGTCGTTTCCAGAAGAAAGAAAACAAATTGATTTTTCTTCCGGAAGAGCCACTGGAGATAAACACAAGTCTCCTGATAAGGTTTGCCATCAACCCCTAACTTCAGTGACCTGGAGGTGGAACGAGAGAGACACTCTGCCAACATTATCAAAAGCTTTCCTCTGAAGAAACTTCCTTATTTTTTTTTTCACTTCTGGCGTCAATATCAGCCAGGAAATGACTTGTCTGTGCCCTGAGAGAGCGATTTTTTTAAATCGAGAGAAACTATGTTAGATCAGAAATTCTTCAGTATAGAAGTAAAATTCAAGATTTTAACGCTAATGTTTAAAATTGTGTTTCACTAGAATTGATTAAATATTTTTAAAAAAAATGAGCATTATCCAGGAACTGGTTAATAAAGTGAAGGTTTTGTTTCCAGCCTCAAGTAGTTTCACTGTTCTTGAGATTTGTGTAGTTTCTAGTCATGCATGACCTCTAAAGAAGTGTGTGTGCGTGTGTGTGTGTGTGTGTGTGTGTGTGTGTGTGTGCGTACAGAGACGACACTGAGAGACTTTTAAGTGAGTCCTTGTTACTCGGGTGCAGCCATTTGGTGCAAATCAAGTTCATCTTACGAACACAAGTTGATGCTGGGAATCTGAATTTCAGCCGAAACCATATAAGAAAGTCATCCTTGAGAATTAAGAAACCTCCTTTCAAACTCAAGATGTTCTATTTGACTGCCAGTTGGAAATATCTGCAACTGTATTGCACGGGTAACGCTTTGGAAAATCCCCGGCATTAAACAAAATCTGCCATATTTCACTTGTTTGAATTAACTTTTATTTAACAACATTTAATTAAGTTTAACCCTTTTGAACAATGTTGACCTGAACAGCTCCCATGATGCTTTGCCGCCCAGCCAACAAATCACAGTGAAGCGAACTAAATATAGCAGTGTGTACAAAGGCATCATGTGAGTTTTTTTAAGAGTTTGGCGCAGGAATGAGTGCCTCCCAATAAGTTATGTGGTTGTGCTCAAATTAATTGGCTGTATAACTAAAAATAAAAAACTTTTTTGTAACAGTGTGAACAAAGGCGGAATAAATATAATGTAATTCATGCTCCCTTTAATAAGCATTTCATTTAGCAAAAAGTAGTAGTACAAATCTTGAGAATAAAGTATTGTATTCGAGGGGTTTTGTAAGGACAGGAAGTCAGATTGGTTCCAGTCCAACAACATAAAGGCTTGAAGTAGAAACAGCAGATCTAACGAGAGCTTTTATTAAAAGCATACGAAACACATGTGAAGACCAGCAGGGGTAGCAGAGGATATGCAGTGTGTTTTTTTTTGGGAGCTACGTGGCAGGAAGAGAATGAAGGGGTTGAACCCCTCTCTGTGTTTCCTCAATGACTTCCTGGGGCCGACCCGGCTGAATCACTGAAACCAAAACATGACTGGGAGCAGGCGAGGCCAGGCGAGGCCAGGAGAGGCGCGGCTCGGGAAAAGCATCAGCGCCGCCAGGATCTCACTGGTTTCCAGGCCAGTAATGAGTCGCATCACGCTGAGCGCAGCGGTAGGACGGTAAGTTTTTAGACTCGCGGGGGGGGGGAAAGATGGAATGCTGCTCGGCTTTGTGAAAACATGGAAACCATTATTTTTTTAAAAGGTTCAGTGACACAAACTTAATGGAGGTCAACAAAAAAAAAAAGAAGAAGGAGTTCAATCATGCTTGAGTTTCTGTCCCTGTGCTTCACATTAGTGCCCGTGGTAGCTCTCCCTCGTCCCAGAAGGCAATGATCCTGAAAGTATGCGTCGAGCATGTCGGGGCTCATTCCCACGGAGAGTGACAGACGGCGAGGCTTCTCCACGTGCAGCCTGTCACAGTGGAAACAACATGCGACGGGAGTGGAGTGGCGGCAGCTGCGCAGGAAGTGAGGAGTTAACGCGAAGCCTCGCTCAAAGAGACGTTATTAGAGGAGGCTTCCGAAGATGCTCGCTTTCCCAGCGAGGGCTGACGTCAGTCGGCTTTCAACGCACCACTTCATTTCAAGCGGCAGGAGAGAGATAAAAACAGATGCCGTGTGGAGACGTTTCAATGAAGGCTCGGGATGTTGTGAAGCGGAACTGTGTATAAACCAGACATGTAGTATACAGAGGGACTCTAGATTACAAGTATTTTGCAATGGCCCCCAATAAATAAAAATGTTATTGTCTGAAGAGTTGGTAAAAAATTGTGTTTTCAAACTGAGCATCCACCGACACTGCGTCATAAAACGTCCCTGACATTCGCCCATAATGTTGACAATGGAATTCTGTAGAGATGGTTCTTAGGTTTGAAGCTCATAACACCAGCTCGAATTCACACTATTAGACAAAACCAATTTCGCAGACCGATGGAGCAGAAACCTGCCGACCACAATAGCTACAGTAGAATTCTACTTATCTGGATGTGGCACCATTTAATGGCGGGTAAACAAGGACGCCAGCGATACACGGTTTAGTGCAGAGACGCAGGACTTAAGATTCTTTACTTTTGGTTACAAATTTAGATGAATTACAGAATGTTTTGTTCTGTGGAATAAACAGGAAAAGTAAACTAAATCCAGGCGCACCACTTCAATAATTCGGGAGCACAAGCAAACCACTTGGCAATAACATGCAATACTCCTATAAATGTTAAAGAAAAACCTGGTATAAAGTATTTGAATAGAATATAAAAGAAAAAGCTTACATTGAAAGGCGCAAAACAATTGGTAATGTGTGGAAGACTACCCCCAATAACAACGAACTTGATCTACTTCCCTTTCAACCCCTTTAAAATAAAACAGCGGAAGTAAATATTAACACAATGCCGAGTGACTAAAAGTCGGTTACAGTGCATATTTGCGGCATTCAGAATTACAAAACACAGACATGTGGATTCATGCGGGATTAGAATCATCACCCGATGTCTGTGTTTGGTGAATTACAGAAGGTAGTTTGCGGCAGATTTATTACATCACAAATTACAAATCACAGACGTGACGCATTCGCATGGGATTAAAACTCAGACATTCTCCGCAATTATTACAAATTACCAGAGATCAGGAAATACTTAATCCCGTGCAAATAGGGTTTAAGAAGAGACAAGGAAAATCTCTAACTTCAATTTTTCATTCCAACTTCAAAATGAAATGCATTATGCTCAATGTTAAGAATTGTACAAAAAGGACAGTTTTCGCCGTGTTTTGAGTGCTTTCGTTTGGCATGACTCGCAGTGTAAACAACGTATTTTGAATGTAGGTTTGCGGGAAAATTGGGCTATTGAAGGCGAGCCTGATGTAGGTGCAACGTCATAGAGAAATCAACCTTTTGCTACAGGAAAGAAAACCCTGGGAGCCGCTAAACCCTTTTTGATTTTTAAACCTTAATATAATTCCATATAATGTTCACTCTCTCCAATTGCCTTCATGCTATATTTAAACAAAATATGAATATAAAGTTAGTGATATTTCCCCCAAAATGTAAACTTCACTCATTTTCTACTCACCCTCATGTCGTTTAAGAGTTTTATTATAAGGATTACTTTCAGAGTGATCCGTTATGACAAAAATGTTTGTTCATTTTAATGTAGCGACAGTGTCAGTTGTCTTCGTCTTCATTTCCCTCCAAAGAGACACTTAAAAACATCCAAATATGAGGAATTGTTCCCAAGAAAATTAAACGAGTCTATATTTTAGGCTTGTGGATAGAAGATGAAGACAAAGACCACTGAGCTCCGTTCGCTACATTAAAATGAACAAACATTTTCATCTCCAAAAAGAACAGATTACTTACTGAAAATAATTTCAACCCTTAGTCGACATGACGGTGAGAATAAAAAACAAAACAATAGCCCATTCAAAATTAAATGATTTTTTCTAATCAAACTTATCCTAATTTAAAATAAGAAAGTATAGTTTACCAGGTCTTGATTTATTTTTTTAGGTCTGCATAAATTCGAAATTCGAAATAACATTTTGAACATTATCCTTTGAAAATAAACCGAAACTAAACAAACTTAAGTAAAATACAATAACGCTCGTTGTTTTCCGTGTAACTGTTCCTTTAAGACTGAGACAGGTGAGAGAGGGGGCGAGTGAGGAGTCAAAGTTTTGGTTAAATAATAGCTATAGTGAAGGAGAGAGCCGCTTGTTTTACATGTATCATTTGAAAAAACACGCTACGAAATATTTAAATAAAATGCCCAAATTCATACCAATACTAATGCTTCAGTCAGTGACTGGTGCGTGGAGATTACACAACTACGCTCCACTATCAGCCACTATCTAGACACAGGTCTTCATTTCTGATGTATATCATTTGAAATATAGTCGCACCATCAAAATTCCGTGCGCATGTGCACCTGATCCGAGCGCACTCTGGAGCCCTGCCACGTATAACTATATCGCGAGCTACGTTTACTCACTTCGAAAGCGAAACTCCTCCGGCTTTTCCGATGAGCTGCTCGTGATGGAGGACCGCGTCGTTCCAGGGAATGTTCAGGAACTTCAACAGTGTCCTCATCCACTTCTCTGGGTGAAGCACCAGCTCCTCGTAGTGCACGGGCAAGCACTTGTCCGACGCCTCGAGGCACTGAGAGTACATGGTCTCTATGGCGCGGTTCCACTTGGTCAAGCAGTCCCGGTAGCTGCCCAGGTCGAAACCGGCGATGGTCACCTTCCGCGAGATCATGGAGTGAACGGAGGCGCGCCCGTCGCGCACCATGAGGACGAACTTGGCACGAGGGAATATTTTGGCCAGGTAGGACAGCGACTTGAGCGCGAAGGGGTCCTTGTTGCAGAGGAAGTTGGCCGGCTCGCCGTGCTTCACGATGATCTCCAGCAGGAAGGCCTGCATGGCGGCGTCCAGCACCTCGTCCGTGACGCCGGCCTCGTCCAGGCGCATCTTCTCCCTCCCCGACCGGCTCCACATCTGCTTCATGGCGAGGATCCGCGGGATGACCCGGGTTTCCTCGCCGCACCGGACGTCCGGGTGAGCGTCCAGCATGGCGCGCATCAGCGTGGTCCCGCTGCGAGGCACGCCGCCGATGAACACCAGCGGCATGTCCTTGTTGTAGACGAAAGGCGTGCTGAGGTTCTGACCCGTCCGCAGGGTCGTCCGCATGCTCCCGCCGAAGGCCGACAGAGGCAGGAGCCCGCCGGGCTGGCCCCGCTCCTCGATGCGCTGGTGGCACTCCATGGCGTGGCGACCCAGGTAGAAGACGGTCACGGAACTGACGACCAGGCAGGCCACCAGCAGGTTCTGCTTCAGCTTGCCGATCATGCTGCAGGCCACAGCGGGGGGACGGGGCGGCAGTGCAAAAAAGGAAGGAGGCGGATATAAAGGGGGGAATATATAGCGGGGTGACCCGGTCCTTATGGTCGCTTTGGATGCACCAGGCACGGATGGAGCTCCCTGGCACGAAGCAGGTATCGTGTCCACACCTCCATCAGGCCTAGGATGTGACACAAAAACCAAGATTACACAAAACCAAAGAACTACACAAATAAAACATAAAAATAGTGAATTAAAAAGGTAAAAATGACCACAAGCTATTAGATTAAGACAAGCCCCTTAAAAGAGAGGCAAAAACATTTACTCAGCAAGATGCAATACACTGTAGGAACTTGGTTGGCATATGTAGTAATTAGCGGGGGCTGTAGCGGTACACTTATCTCAAGATACGATATATTCACCTCATAATACGATTAGATAAATTTGGACGATTTTTGAAAACACTGAATTTTAGTGACGTCTTGTGATCGTTCCACTCTCCCTTTGTTGGGTGAATTGATGGAAATGAAAGCCAAAATATGTCCAAATATCAGCTTTAAAAGCAGCTGGAGTCAACTGTATCCTCTCGCACTCAGTCTTCCCAGGGATTTCACAAAATTTTAATGTTTCCTCTGCGGAGGACAAAATGATTTCTGCCATCTAATGGCTGGAGGGTTAATTGCACGTTTTTATACATGTCAATTGTAAATTAAAAAGGAAAATCTATTACCTCATTTGTTACACATATAAAGCATAAAATAACTTATTTTATACTTTATATTGCAATAAAAAATATATATACATGATTAGAATTGTCTCCCAAATTTTTTTAAAAAAAGTTTACATTTTTGAAAAATATTTCTGAAAGGGAAAAAAAATGAAAGTGCTTTCGAATATCAATACAATAACTTGAAAAAAAATTGAACTATATCGGTTTATTCAATTTTTCTCCCAACCATTACTAATAACAGGCCAAATGTGTAAAAAAAAAAGTAATTTAAAAATATTTAGTATAATAAAAAGTATAATTAAAGTAATAAAAAAGTCTTTTATTGGATGGGATTGGAAAAGGCAGGTCATCTGAACAGAATCACAACATTAAAAAAACACTTAGCATCTCAGGAACTACAAATATATTTTTTGTATATTTGCGAGAGTCTCTCTTATCACGACTAAAGCAGGAAATGGCATGATTACATATCTCCGACACCATGTTGCCAACATCCTCTACGTTGGTAACAACGCAAGTATGTGCCAAGCAAACATGTTTCCAACCATCAGCGGTCGTTACACAACTAAAGAGCGTTTTCACAGCAAAGCTTAACAACTAATTACCACAATCCCCTCCTGACAGAGAAAACGCCCATGCAACACTAATCTGAGGACAAATACTTTTAGTTCCCTGCTCAAGAGCACGCCTGAGCAACGCTCGCTATTGCACCCACACACACAAACACACACTTCACAAGTCGAGGAAAAAAAAAAAAAGTCATAACAAACACATCCTCCACAGAAGTGGACCCGGTTACGTGGAGTCCGTGTTGTGTTACACCTTTTGCACCGGGGCTCAAATGTGTTTGTGTTAAATTAATTGATGCTTTTCTCTCCCGTTACTGATACTGTATCCTCTCCTTGCAGGATGTTTTCCCCATTGATCTGTTAGTGAGGTAGTGGAGGCTCGGGGCTGCGGTGAAACCCAACCATATCGACACTTAATAACAGCCGCTGCCTCAGAAGGAGGTGGTTCTGGGGAAGGTTTACCTCTTGATGCTCAGCAGACCACCAGCCGTCACGACGACTCCTTTATGGCATTGAACTGGAAAATTTGAGGTCGTATAGTTTATGTCTTGAAGACTAACAAAGGTTTCCATATGAAACTTTTTTCTATGATGGTTATTGAGCTATTCTTTTAATGGTGCTCTGCACTAATATATATATATATATATATATATATATATATATATATATAAGAGTTGCAAGAAAGTATTAATACTAACAGCACTTTATAATTGTTTTTGTATTGCTCTTTTTAAACAATTATAATTTAACGTCTTTCAAATCATATTTTTATCAGTTCTTTTGTGTTTTATATATCAATTAAATGTGTATATAATAAAATTATTCAATGTTTTAAATACAATAAACGTGCAAATGTTCATATCGTTTGTTCATTTTTGTGCTAATAAACTTCCAGCCCCTGGACGGTAGCGTCTAAATGAACGTCGAAATCACGCAAGATCCTGGCGATGACTGAGGGTGAGAGGATACAGTCGACTCCAGCAGCTTAAAGTTAATGTTTGGACATATTTATTGTTTCAAGACGAATAAAAGCAGTTAAGACTTTGTCGAGTGGTCTGTAAATTCTTACGGGTAATACTACAAATATATCCTTGTTCTTTTAGTATCATAATATGTAGCAATATATCATATCGTTGCCCTTGTACAGTGATGTGTATAGTATCTCCAGATTCTTTCTAACACACACTCCTAGTCACGGTTTCATATCACATTAGCAATAAACCACAATAGTTTTTCATAGAATTCCAATTGATGGAACGAAAATGGGAAAAGTGGAAGAAAAATACCTACGATATTTGTCATCTTATCCTCATAGTGAGAAAACTGCAAGAAGGTATTTAACCTTCTTTTTTTTTAAAGGTTGGTAATAATCACAGGCCTTGTAAGAAATATTATATAAAAACCATACTTAACAGGGTATGATTATATGATACTGGACTGGAGTATAAAATAAAGCTTGTAGTGTATGAATAAATCATTTACAACTTGAGTAATGTTTAACCTTTGAGCAAATTATTAATCTACTTACTTTTGTCAACCCCTTTTAGTTGTGGTCATTTTGGCAAGTTAGAATGTATACATTTGTATGGGGTCTGGTTAAAAAATAAAAATAAAAGTATGTGCATTTTAGTCTACACCAAATCTATTTAAAGCGTTAAGTCTTGTAATTGGCAAATCTAAGATAAATCCACATTAGTCGTATACAAAATAAGTGTTGAAATGACTAGATATTCAAGTTTTTTAAGGTATAAACGAGTCGTATGTGAACCGTGCAATAACACAGTGGACAAGAACCCATTCAAGTACGACTATAAATCTAAGACACTCCCGTCAAAGTTCCACAAGCGGCCACAGGCTCATGAAAGGTTTTACTGACACAGCAGCACCACCGCGGTCGTGAATCACCAGCGTCACGTCGCTGGGAACTTCTGTTAGCAAACATCACAATCGTCTCGTACGACACAGCTCAAGACGTCCCACAAAACGTAGACAGAAGGAAGCCTGGAAAGAGAAACCCAAAGAGGTCCAGATGCTTCAGCTGTGATGTTGTTAACTAGCAACTACACAAACACAGGTTGTATTGGTTTCCGCGAGCGGCGAGTCAACAAACGGTCAGCTGTCAATCAAGTGTCTCACAGTGGGAGCTGACCTGTGTCAACATCCAACAGTAGCTGGTTCTGGAAGTCCAGTAAAAAAAAAAAAAAAATCACAAAATCCTCCACAAAAAGTTGATTAAATCCTTATTTTCCAGGCACAGCTTTGCAGTCTCATCCCTAAATATTTCATTGACTTTCTTTGAGAGAAGTTCTCACTGTGAGAACCAAGAAATATGCATGTGGAGTGTTTGCCACAACAAGCTTCTTCCTGTTGTCGGCAACACTTCTGTATGAAAGTAACTTAAAGAACTTCCTCAGAACATGACGCTGGTTAACTTGGACAAAGAATTCTGCTCATATCTAAGAATTAAAAAAAGGTCTTTGAAAGCATTTTTTTTTTACAGCACATGTTTAAAAAAATGTTCATCGAACATCTGTTAACCGTGTACACGTCAGTGTAACGGTCATGACTGATAACTTAAGTATGGCTGATGTCTTGTACTAACTGTGGTATTTAAGGATTTTGGCCTGTTATTAGACATGAAATATATGCTCAAAGATATGTTCAAAATAACTATTTTTATCTAGAGAAAAACTTTAACGTTAACATTCTATGCGACTCAGGCTCATTGGCACTTTTAGTTTTGAGATCATAAATACTATTACGGGATTACAATGTAGTCAAAAACACTTAATAATATATAATAATAATTATAATATGGTGGACGATATATGTCACTCACCTCTATAATGCACATTTGACAGTCATAGTAAAGTTGATGTATTTTGACGATTTTTTATACGTTTTTCTGAAAATCGGGGCGACAACTTGCATCCAAATATTGTTTAGGATGAATTTAACACTCGAATATATAGGATTAACACATGAAAAAACATTTATGTGTCCAATTAAATCGGTGTTTTTTAGAAGCATTTAAAATGGCATAGTAGTTGTAATGGTAGTGATCAGTGGATTAGACTTTCATTTAATTCTGATGGGCAAACCAGTCCTTTTGAAAGACCAATGGTATTTCAGTTTGAAAGTCATTAAAAGTGAATATGAAATTTTGTTTTGGTCCTTCCTGTCCATCACCCTCTATCTTCGTATGTTTTAATGCTTAAAGACGCTCAAAAATGACTCGCAACATTGTACTGTAGACACAAGAGACCAAATACATTAATGGACAAAACACCATTTCCAACAAAACTGCTTCACAAATTGTTAAAACTCATGTCTAGTTTCTCTTGCTTGCTCAACAAATTCTTGCTCAGTGCGTTTGTTGGTGTAATGTTGCTGCAGAAGAGGAAGCGAGGCTGGTCCTGTGTGTACTTGGTGACCGTTTGAATTCACTAATGTGCGCTTGATACAAAAGAAATGTAAATATTTACTGTATATTGAAACAACTTATGGTGTATTCGTTTCATCTGGGCCTTTTATTTTTTTCCTGTGCATATTTTTTCAAGAGCAAAACTTTCTAATTGAACGTAATGAATTACTTTTTCTTTTCTTAGCAAGTTTTCCAATTAACCTTTTTAAAATGGAAAATATTAGGTAAGTTATGAGATTCTGAACTATCACAACTAAAATATTGAACCTTGTCGAGTTATAGTATTAGGGGTTTGACCAGATATTAGTTCATTTTCACCAGTTTTAATAACCCAAAACTTCCTTAATATTTACCACAGGGAAATGATACTTATATCGTCATTAAAAGACATGTCTGACACTATTGCTTAAAAAAACAAAAATAAAAATCAATCAAACTTCAAAATTGAATACACGCTCCTGCATTTACAATGTAGATTTGATTATTTACTACTTGATAAATCCTTTAGGGCTTTAGCTTCCACGATGTTTACTTGAGTTGTAACAATGCTACCTGGTTGGGCGACGGTGAGTGTACTCATAACCCAGGGGTCACCCGGTGAAAATCCTACCTTATCACTGAAAAGTGAACACTGGATCCACTCCTGAGTGGAACCGAATACAATCCTCAATTTGTCTATCCATCTTTCCTTATGCCCTCATATCATAAACAGTACTTGTAAATTAAAGTCAGCTGTGGCCCCAAAAATATACTAGGGGTCAGCGACCTTTACACAACTCTGGGCTACTTCAAGTAAATTATATTCCTCTAATACAATATCATATTTCGATCCTTTAATAAACACCAATGGTGCAACAAGAAAGGAAAGACAAAATCAAACATAATATGCATCTGTAGTGATACACTAATCTCATGATACAATTTGCTACGTTATGTTCGGCTCACAATACGATAAGTTTGGGTCGCGGTACGTCTCTTGGCTCGCGGTACGATAAGTTCGGCTCACGGTACACGTTACAATAAGTTCGGCTCACGGTACGTTACGCTCAGCTAAAGATACGATATGCTCGGCTAAAGATACGATGCGCTCGGCTAAAGATACGATGCGCTCGGCTAACGGTACAATACGCTCGGCTAACGGTACGTTACGCTCTGCTAACGGTACGATACGCTCGGCTGAAGATACGATACGCTCGGCTAACGATACGATACGCTCGGCTAACGATACGATACGCTCGGCTAACGATACGATACGCTCGGCTAACGATACGATACGCTCGGCTAAAGAAACGATACGCTCGGCTAAAGAAACGATACGCTCGGCTAAAGATACGATACGCTCGGCTAAAGATACGATACGCTCGGCTAAAGAAACGATACGCTCGGCTAAAGATACGATACGCTCGGCTAAAGAAACGATACGCTCGGCTAAAGATACGATACGCTCGGCTAAAGATACGATACGCTCGGCTAAAGAAACGATACGCTCGGCTAAAGATACGATACGCTCGGCTAAAGATACGATACGCTTGGCTAAAGAAACGATACGCTCGGCTAACAATACGATAGGCTAAAGATACGATACGCTCGGCTAACGATACGATACGCTCGGCTGAAGATACGATACGCTCGGCTGAAGATACGATACGCTCGGCTAAAGAAACGATACGCTCGGCTAAAGATACGATACGCTCGGCTAAAGATACGATACGCTCGGCTAAAGAAACGATACGCTCGGCTAAAGATACGATACGCTCGGCTAAAGATACGATACGCTCGGCTAAAGAAACGATACGCTCGGCTAACAATACGATAGGCTAAAGATACGATACGCTCGGCTAACGATACGATACGCTCACGATACGATACGCTCGTCTCACGGTACGATACAGTATATTTTTGATACACATGAATTCTTTTCTGAACGATTTAAGGGGATTTAGATCTTATGATTGCTCCACTGAAAACTAAAGAAATGTCCAAACATCAGCTTTAAAAGCAGCTGTATCCCCTCGTCCTCAGTCATCGTTGGGATCTCGAAGGATACGATTGTTCGTTTAGCTGTGGAGGATGTAGTTTCTACTGCTATCTATCTGTAGGAGTTTAATTTCGACAAAAATAAATACTTGTGAATTTTTGCGTGTTAATTAAAAAAAAAAAAAACTAATGTTTTTGTTTCACACACACACTTTAAGGAATTTTAAACCACAAAATAACCACGATAGAAAAATAAAAGATGACTTAAAAGCCCCCCAAAAAATACACCGGAAATATCTTATCGTAAGCGTTTTGACCAAAAAAAAACTCGGATACAATGCTGTTGAGTATCGATACAATAACATTAAACAAATATCGATATATATATAAATATACGAGTGTATGGAGACACAGGGGCTACACCTCTGCGGTGACAAGTGTTTTTCATCGTGTCCGCCTCAGGTGAACGAAGACATGTTTGAGTAACGGTTCTGGAGGAAGATGGAAGGTCTGTCAACACACGTCTGTTGGACGTCGTCGAGTCCAGAACCTCTGCGTCCAGAACCACAAATAAAATGTCAACACACGCGGCTGGACGTCAAGAGTCCTCGCCGGCGAGACACGAGCACGACGGTCGCGAATTGTAGTTTTTATTTCGGGGTCGAAATGTGTCGCAGCTCCGAAGATTTTGACCAAAAAAAAAAACACCAAAAAAAACCCAAAAACATACCGACTTCTGCTCAGACTGCGCGGGAGGTTCGAGGGATGACGAGAAGGTCCAGCTTTTGTGAGTCCGCCAGACTCAAGAACGTCGTCCTTTCTTGGGTCACTTTTCGTGCATTTTTTCGTGCGTCAGACGTGTGCGACCAGCACCATAGTTCTGCCGTGTTCTGGGTCGGAGGTAAAGCCGAACCTACACACTCTCCAGCGACTGGAACTGCTCCCCCGCCGAGTGAAAGCCGCGCTGTGATTGGTCGGAGAACCGGAGACGGGTTTGTCTCAGACGCGTTGATTGGTTGAGGACAGAGAAGGCGGGACTACTGATCATTTAAACGCACAGTACTCGCTTAAAAACTAAGGAAGAGCAACGGAACCAGAAATACGTTTATTAAAGAACGTTAGTTTCTATAATAACTTTCCTTTTCTCAACACTTTTTTTGAAGTGTTTAAAGTTGATCATATATTGAACGACTTTTTTTAAAAAAACAGTAAAAATAAAACATAAATTGTTTGTGAGTAGAATATCTTTTTTTGTTAAAGAACAACTTTGTTTGGACAGAAAACTATGGATTTTTATATATTTATATATTTACATATATATTATATTGATTTAAATATTGAAAGGTTAAAATAATTTCAATTATTCAATATTTGTTATATTTTAATTTCAATTATTCAATGATTTTTACATTTAAATTCAATATTTAAAAAATTTAAGCATTTTAAATTCCAAATAAAAAATTCGAAACGTTTTAAATTAAATTTAAAAACATTAGTTTTAAATTTAATTTAAAATGCTTAAAAAATATATATTGAATTTAAAAGGCTTTGTTTTAAATAAAAACATTGAATAATTGAAATTAAAATTTAAAAAAATTGAATAATTGAAAATGAAATATAACAAGTATTGAATAATTAAAATGAATTCAACCTTTCAATATTTGAAAAAAATTTAATTCAACCGTTCAGTATTCTGATGACACTGAAATACTTCCATAGAAAACACATAAAGCAAATAAAAAATTGAATTGAGAAAATAATAAAATACATATACATTAAACTAATATACAAAAACAATGAAACGGGTAGAAAAAAAAAAGTGATGAATAAATAACAAAATAGAAATAGTTTAAATTTGCATTTCCTTGTTCTTTTATTTATTTTAACTTTGTTCTTGCTTTTAATAAAAGTTTCATAAAAGTTTTATGAAACTTGCTTCACCTTCTAGCGTCTGCTGTGGACTGGAAACCTAACTTCCCGAAGGTCTATCCATCTATCTTATTTTTCTATCTAATTTTGTTTTATTTTGTCTCCGTTGTGCATAAACAAAATGACTCACTGAAGAGACACTTACAGTCGGAGACAAATTCCATGTATATTTTTTTATATATTCGTCCAATGATATGTGAAAATGTGGCTGTAAATAAAAAGGTGACATGTTAAGTTTAATTGCTCGCATGAGCTGCTGTTATTTGTTTTTTATTAGCTTTAAAAACTTTTTTGTATATTTTTCATCCTCTTAAATATATCGCAACAGTTAAACTCTCTGGTAAATATCCTCGGCTTTTGATGTAAAGTGGTGGTTTACCCAGCGAGAAACACAAATGAATGGAGGGCACGAGGCCAAGTGTTTAAGTTATGGTGAGGGCACGAGGGTTCAGAGCCAGACCAGAGGATATTAAGAGCAATACACGTCTACTTTACCGCAAAATATGATGCACGAATACATGGTTAGCATGTTTGTAAACTAAATAAAACCATGATTAAAACTCCATTGTGAATCACTCAGTTCATCTGAGATACCAAAGTGTCCATTATGTCTATTAAAGTAACATTATTGTGTATCATTTCACACATTTCTAATTAAATTAAAGGCTAATTTAGCCTCATAATAAAAATGAAAACTGACAAAATTCTGCCTGAACCTTTATTTGCTGTTTTAGATGATTTAATATGTATAAATATTGAGTTACCGGAGACTAGGACGGCGTTGCATTATGCTTGCATGAAGCATAAGATGACTCTTGACACAGTCATTTTTTATGTTTACTATGTCATAACAAACTACATTATGAGATACATGTAAAAAAAATAATTTGAAGTATAGAGGTATCTATAATGTGTATTATAGTGTTTTTAAGATTGTGATGGATGGATTGATGGATGGATGGATGGATGGATGGATGGATGGATGGATGGATGGATGGATGGATGGATGGATGGATGGATGGATGGATGGATGGATGGATGGATGGATGGATGGATGGATGGATGGATGGATGGATGGATGGATGGATGGATGGATGGATGGATGGATGGATGGATGGATGGATGGATGGATGGATGGATGGATGGATGGATGGATGGATGGATGGATGGATAGATAGATAGATAGATAGATAGATAGATAGATAGATAGATAGATAGATAGATAGATAGATAGATAGATAGATAGATAGATAGATAGATAGATGAAACATTATTGATCTTTTATTATTATACAAGGTAAAAGCAACAGAAACATGATTTAAAACTCAAGAGAAACATGTTCTGAACTCAATCATATCATGATAAGATAAAAAGTGTTGATAAATATATATTTAATTCTCAGATATTGAGTTTAAAAGCAGTCATAGGAGGAGCAGAGACTGTTAAACCACATATCAACCCTAAAACATCTCAGCAACCGCCATCACCATCTATCTGTCACTGGTGGCTGCGGCTGAGCGGTCCTGAGATAAGATGTTTTTCACATCAGGGCCGATTGTTCTTCACTCACAAGGATCCATTCTGAGCTGTTTGGACTCAAAACTCAAACAAACATTTGTTTGGCGACGGCTTCATGAAAATTCCGCTTCTCCTCGTTAACTCTGATGTGGATCCGGAGCGACGTTCACGCCGACACGTTATTTATCGCTGCTGAGAAAAAGGCAGCGACAGAAGGAAGCCTGTGATCAATGACGCCATTACTGCGGTTACACAAGCAGTCGACGGTCAGCAGAGACTCAGCAGCGATGAGCGGAGAGAAGACGACACTTGCTGGACGAGCTGATACTTCTGTGCTCAGCGTTGAGGGTTTACATGTTATTTCATTAAAAAAAAACATTAAGATGATTAGTCAGTTACCATGATAGATGCACCAGCAGGTATCAATAACAGATGATCAGGGAAGGAGGACTCGCATCAGCAACGCTTCCAATGGGGTACATTTTTATAAAGTGAAGGGGGACACCCTGGACAGGACGCCAGTCTGTCGCAGGGCACACAAAACCACACAGGTCAAATGTCATATTTGTATTCATCACGTTAAGTATCACATCTTCATTTATTATGAAGTAAAATATCACATTTTCGTTTAATATTCTTATTTTCTTTTAAATTGTTGTTGTTGTTTTTTTTACTATCAAGTAAAATGCAATATTTTTAATTTATCATGAAGTTTATATTTATATTTTAATTTATAATGAAGTCAAATATCACATTTTTATTTAGAATCAAGTAAAATGTCATATTTCCATCTATTATGAAGTAAATTGTATTATTAAAATTAATTATAAAGTGAAATATCATCTGACCTGGAGACAACACAAAGGATACCACAAGCACATTTGTGCTCGGGCCTTCGGTTCACCTTGACCCTGAGACAAAACAATGGATACCACAAGCACATTTGTTTTCGGCCCTTCGTGTCACCTTGACCCTGAGACAACACAAGGGATACCACAAACACATTTATTTTCATGCTTTTGGGTCACCTTGACCCTGAGACAACACAAAGGATACCACAAACACATTTGTTTTCAGGCTTTTGAGTCACCTTGACCCTGAGAAAACACAAGGGATACCACAAACACATTTCTTTTCATGCTTTTGGGTCACCTTGACCCTGAGACAACAATAGGGATACCACAAACACATTTGTTTTCGGGCTTTCGGGTCACCTTGACCCTGAGACAACACAAGGGATACCACAAACACATTTGTTTTCGGGCTTTTGGGTCACCTTGACCCTGATACAACACAAGGGATACCACAAACACATTTCTTTTCATGCTTTTGGGTCACCTTGACCCTGAGACAACACAAAGGATACCACAAACACATTTGTTTTCAGGCTTTTGAGTCACCTTGACCCTGAGAAAACACAAGGGATACCACAAACACATTTCTTTTCATGCTTTTGGGTCACCTTGACCCTGAGACAACACAAGGGATACCACAAACACATTTGTTTTCGGGCTTTCGGGGCACCTTGACCCTGATACAACACAAGGGATACCACAAACACATTTCTTTTCATGCTTTTGGGTCACCTTGACCCTGAGACAACACAAAGGATACCACAAACACATTTGTTTTCAGGCTTTTGAGTCACCTTGACCCTGAGACAACACAAGGGATACCACAAACACATTTCTTTTCATGCTTTTGGGTCACCTTGACCCTGAGACAACACAAGGGATACCACAAACACATTTGTTTTCGGGCTTTCGGGGCACCTTGACCCTAATACAACACAAGGGATACCATTTATTTATAATCAAGTAAAATGTCACATTTTCATTTATAATGAACTAAAATATCATTAAAATTCTTTATAAAGTGAAATATCATGTCTTCATTATGACATTATCTTTGAATGAATGAATGAATGAATGATCACGTGATGAATCACTTTCAGTTCAACCCTGAATGTTCCGCAGCTGCAGCATGAATTCAAGTCCAGTTCATTGGTTTGTTATCTGGAGCTGATTGGAGCGAAGGTTCACGACGACACTCACTGATAACAACAATCAAACTGTGCACGTCTGGACCGAGGGAGGAAACCGGAGAGACTGAAAACATAATGACACGGTAGCTGTTGTGGAAAACACAACATGTAGTATCGAGGTCAGGGGGGGGGCTGTGGGGGTGCAGTGGTCATAATGGACCAGTCAAGACGTCTCACTGTCACAGGAGCATTATGGGAAATGAACGACTGCACTTTTCCCCTCCGATCGTTTCCTGAACATAATCCGGCAACAGGCAGCAGCTCCTCGATGCATCGCCGGCGTAATTGTCCTCGACACGTGATCGTATTTCTGTCGCACTCAGCTGACGCCCCAGAGACTCCACAGCCTCTGGAACTGGAGCTCGAGTCCTCATGATAGACTTCTTCATCCAGAAGGGTCTGCTGATGTTTTCTTCTCAACGCACCACATGACCACGACTCAGACACTGAAGTCAATTGATATTTATTATAAACAACATATTCTCCTCATCACTTCTCCACCAAGGTCATCTATTTGACCTGTACATTTACCACTCTCACTAGTTTACATTTGACCCTTGTGTTAGCTCAGGGTCAAGGTGACCCGAAAACATACGTCTTTGTGGTATCCCTTGTGTTGACTCTGGGTCAAGGTGAACTCCCTGGCTTCCATAAATACATATGCAGTGGTGAAGGTCGTTCATCTTCACCCTGAGACAACACAAGTGATACCACAAACACATTTGTTTTCGGGCCTTCGGGTCACCTTGACCCTGAGACAACACTAGGGATACCACAAACACATTTGTTTTCGGGCCTTTGGGTCACCTTGACCCCGAGACAACACTAGGGATACCACAAACACATTTGTTTTCGGGCCTTTGGGTCACCTTGACCCTGAGACAACACTAGGGATACCACAAACACATTTGTTTTCAGGCCGCCGGGTCACCTTGACCCCGAGACAACACAAGTGATACCACAAACACATTTGTTTTCGGGCCTTCGGGTCACCTTGACCCTGAGACAACACTAGGGATACCACAAACACATTTGTTTTCGGGCCTTTGGGTCACCTTGACCCTGAGACAACACTAGGGATACCACAAACACATTAGTTTTCAGGCCGCCGGGTCACCTTGACCCCGAGACAACACTAGGGATACCACAAACACATTTGTTTACGAGCCACTGGGTCACCTTGACCCTAAGACAACACTAGGGATACCACAAACAAATTTGTTTTCGGGCGGCTGGGTTATCTTGACCCTGAGACAACACTGGGGATACCACAAACACATTTGTTTTCAGGCCGCCGGGTCACCTTGACCCTGAGACAACTCAAGGGATACCACAAACACGTTTGTTTTTTCGGGCCTTCGGGTCACCTTGACCCTGAGACAACACTAGGGATACCACAAACAAATTTGTTTTCGGGCGGCTGGGTTATCTTGACCCTGAGACAACTCAAGGGATACCACAAACACATTTGTTTTCGGGCCGCCGGGTCACCTTGACCCTTAGACAACTCAAGGGATACCACAAACAAATTTGTTTTCGGGCGGCTGGGTTATCTTGACCCTGAGACAACACAAGGGATACCACAAACACATTAGTTTAAATATGGTATTTTCTCTGAAGTTAGTCTGTGACGCTCGTTTCAGTGAAGTTTACTGAAAAAAAACTACTTTAAACTTGTGAAAAACATAGTACCCACATTAAACACACACACGCGCACACACACACACACACACACACACACACACACACACACACACACACACACACACACACACACACAAACACACACACAGCTACTATCTCATGGATTAATATTAGTCTTATAAATTAGTTAATATTAGTGAAATAAAAAGACTTAAGTATAAATTATTTGGTTTAATTTTAATTATTAAAATAAGTTCCAATGCAAACATGTTTAAATCACACACTGTATCAAATTTAAAATAAATCAAAATGTAAAATTAAATTCATAATAGAATAAAGTATATTAAGAATTTATGACAATAAAAAATAACCTGTTGATTTGAGCGACTGTGACTCGTCCTGGTTTGAGTGACAGCTGTCGTCACTCGACTCAATCAGAGAGTCCGAGGCGCACATGTGATCCAGCTCCGCTGATTAGAAAGAGGACGCGAGTCGGTGGATCAGCTCTGCTCTACGATCATGAGGTCCAGTCAGATCCTCGTGCTCTCCCTCACCCTCTGGTTCTCCGGGCCCGGCCAGACCCGGACCCTCGGGGTGAAGGACCCGCTCGGCTCCGACCCTCAAGCGTTCACCTGGAAGTTCCCTGAAGACCCGGCGGCGCCGGCCAAGAGGCTTCCCCCCGCCTTCAGAGTCCAGCCGCCCGAGGTGAGGCGGGACCGGGTCGGCCTGAGGTGCGGCCAGAGCAGGATCCAGGTGGAAGTGAGTCAGGACCTGCTGGGCCTCGGCAGGCTCGTCCGACCCAGAGAGTTGACCCTGGGGGGCTGCCCGGCCGTGGAGGTGGATCCGCTGGCTCGGGTCCTGGTGTTCGAGGCCGAGCTGCACGACTGCGGCAGCAGACTAGTGGTACGTTTGTAGAGTAGTGGTACTGGATCTGTTGAAATATTTGTACTTTTATATACATATATTACACATTAAGTTTGATATTCTAATCCCTGTATTTAAAAAACATATTTTCTGAATTCAATATTTTTTTAATTTGTAGTCTTTTAAATTCAATATAAAAACTGTTTGTATAATAGTGATGCCAGACATTACCAACAGAAAACCGAGCGACTTGATGGAACCTTCACTCAATCATGATATATATTTCAAAAGGCTACAAAATAATACTTTAGAAATTGTAATTTTACATTTTATTATTATAATATGAAACTTTTTATCTTTTAATTAAACCCCTCATTGATTTCAGCCAATCATGTGACATGCAGACGATCATGTGACTGATCGATGAAGTAGCTCTGTGATCTGTTGGTTTTGTCTGGTGGCATTATTATACAAACCTTTTTATATTGAATTAAAAAATGTTGTTTTTGAATTATTGGAATCAAAATATTGACGGAAATTAATTGAAAATATTTGAATTAATTATTTTATTTAAAAAAACAACCCATTTATACACACTATTTAATTAATATAATTAAATGCTTAAACAACATTTCAAGAAACGCTCATGTGAAATGTCAACTTCAATCATCTGATGCCACAGGTGTGTATAAACTGTTTTACCTGAGCAGGTGTGTTGGTTACAGATGACCGAGGACGCCTTCATCTACGCCTTCGTGCTGGTCTACCAGCCCAAAGCGTTGGGAACCATCACCAGGAGTCAGAGGGTGCTGGTGGGCGTGGAGTGTCACTACCTGAGGTGACGTCCGGATCAGAACCTTTTGGTTTTTAAAGAAGCAATTTCAAATAAAGAGAAGTTTTATTGTAACTTTTATCGTCGCTGTCACAATATTTTACCTCTTTTAAATGATCGTCTTGTAAGTTCATCATCATGACCTTGTTTTGAACTTATTACTCTATAAAGTTAATCTGGAATCTGGGCGAACGAGAGGTTACGAGAGCGGACGCCATCATGACATTTTCTAATGTCAATATTTAAATGAAAAGAGTTATGATACAATAGAGTCCAACACCTAATTAATACACACTTAACACATATTCGGCCTTTAGTTTAGGGAAACAAATATTTAATTTGTATTTACAATTTAGTTAATAGTTTAAAAAAAAAAGTCTTATGATGATGTACATTTCTATTCTAAGTGTTAAAATGATCTTATTTGATCTGATTGAAAATAATTATTTTTAAGGATATTTATCAAAAAATCACAATCACACAATCTATTGGAATGAAAATGTGTATTAAAGAGTTTGTCCTACAAACATTCCGATGAAAGAGCTTTTCATGTTAGTCTTTATTTTTTATTGAAAAGACTCTAATCAGCCAAATTAAAACTATCTTATCTTAAACACTGACATCTTCATAGGTCGACGTTAAACGTGACGGTCATCGTCTGAACACTATCTTTGGAGAAGCAGATGCAGCACGAATGCTCCTCCCATGATGCAACACTACTGTAATAGACTCAGGGACTCATTAATTCCTTGTGATATTTGTTTAATTCTGAGTTTGGGGGCAGGAGTGAAAAGATGATTCTATTCCATATTAATCTTTGTATCCTTTTTCTATGATCTATGTTCTTTATCTTTAGATTTAGTTTGTCATGTTGAACTTTCTTTTTATTGCAATTTGTTCTTGTTTTTATGAATCGTCTGTGTTGCTGGAAAAACAATTTCCCAAAGAAGATCTCCAGAGCGATTAATAGTTGATCTAAATAGCTGTAAACATAAAGTCATTTATACTTGTTTTTATGTATTTTGTTTAATGTGTATTTATGTTTTTAATAATTATACATTTCTGTTTTCCTGTGAACTTTCCCCACATAATGGAGAAAGCTTGTAGAAAACTGTCTAAAAGAGAAAAATGATCTGAGGTTTGACCTTTCAACTCTGGCAGATGGTGAACCCCGGAGCTCATCAATATTTAAACACATTTTCAACTGACAGAAGAAAAAATATCAATCGATAAAAGATCAAAACTCGCTTTTGTATTTTTCACATTTTGTCTTAGTGTTTTTTTTCTATTTATTTTCTTTCCACGTGATTGTTTCGTCATCGACGTGTTTCTTCTGCGTCATCTCCAGTGATGGTGATCGATCAATATTTGATAACAAGTGACAGATGTTGACAACAGGAGACGCTCGATGAAGTCCCGGATGACGATCCGCAGATAAACCAGTCGCTGCAGGAGTCATGGTGACCGCCGTCACTACGGAGTCTTATCAGGGACAAACAAGGACGACATGCTGCGGATGACGGACGTGTTGGCACGAAACTGACGTGGAGCTGTTCAAACACGCGCACGCACGCACGTCATGAGATTAAAATGATTTTTTACGGATTATAAAATCCGTCTGATGTCAAGTCTGAAGTTAAAGGAAATAAACTCGGAAAAATAACTTAAATTAAGCTTTTCTTGATAAAAGTAGAACAATGTTCATGTTGTGTTGACTTATAAAGATGTCAGTGTTTAAGATAAGATAAGAAACTGATTAATGTCAACAATTATACAGAGACTTACAATAATAGTCAAACTGATTGTAACTGTGTAAAAAAACAGTCATTTAGCAGTTTAATTCAGAATCAAATTTAAATCATGTTGAATATTTTTTATAATTTAAATGTAATTTGTTTTCTGACACTTTTCACATGTGGTTGAATATCAAACTATTTTCCATAATCATTAAAAAAAAAAGTAATTGCCAAAAACTCTAAAGTAGGATAGGATTATATTCAAACTGCATGTGTATTATAAAAAATATGATTATTAATTTAATATTCCTTTAAAAGATAAAAGACAAGTTTTTATAACATTTTTGACAAAATGTAAAGTAGTTGTTGAGGAAGAACTGACATTAAAGTAAAAAACAAACTCATAAAAAGCTGTTAAATTAGGATTTTCTAGATCAAAGTAGATGAATGTTCATGTTGAAAGTGACTTATAAAAATGTCGGGTTAAGAAACAGATTAATAATTTCAACAATTATACAGAGACTAACAATAAGAGTAAAACTGATAGACATGATTTGTAATAAAGGAGAAAAACAGACAATAACCAGTTGGATATAGAATCTAATTTGAAATCATGTCAACATTTTCATTCAAAATGTTTTCTGACTTTTCTGCATGTTTATTGGATATTATTATTTTCCTTCATAATTAAAAATGAAAAGTATTTTTTATGATGTATCTTATTTTAAATTAGGGTTAGGATTATATTTAAACTGTATTCATCTATAAATGATGATAATGTTTGGTTCAATTTTGATCAAATCTCAAGTAGTTGTTGAGGAAAGACTGAAGTGAAAAATAAAATAAATAATAAATCTTTTTTTCTAGATCAAAGTAGATAAACGTTCATGTTGATATAGTGACTTATAAAGATGTCCGTTTAAGATAAGAACCAGAGATTAATGATTACAATAATGGTAAAAAAAGACAATAACAACTCAACTTAAAATCATGCTTTATAACTGAAAGGTTAAAATGTTATTTTCTGAAACTTATTTGTTACTTATCGTCAACCATCGGCAAGTATTTGTCATAAACTCTTATTTTAAAGTAGGATGTGATTATATTCAAACTTAATGTAAACTATAAATTATGACAAAAATCGACTTTATATTCCTTTAAAAGAGAAAAGATGAAACAATTCACAACATCTTTAAGTAGTGGAAGAACTGAAGTGAAAGTAAAAAACAATAACTAATAAAACACAAATGATAGTATCATAAAGAACGAGCTACTGTGTAGAATAGTCGTCCTCAGTTGTGCGTCCATGATCTCGTGAACACAGCAGCATGTGGGAGGAAATCTTCCTCCAGTCTGAAGCAACACAAGTGTGTTGTTGACGAAACCATCGCTGGATTTATGGAGAGAGAAGAAGGAATGTTTACAATGACGTCAGTGTCGAGAGGTTCGTTTCAAAATGTTACACAAGTGTAAAAAAAAAAAAAAAGAACTGGACAAACAATCGACTGTATTGTCGAATATGATTATTAGTTTGTTTCCAGCTCTTCTGGGCGGATCCAGACGTTTTTTTGGACGACATGTTCTCCCTCCTTCTCGTCCTGGGTCGGTCCCAGGGCTTCCGTCCAGGAGGATATGCAACATGTCGGCATCTCGACTCGAGTGCATGAGTTTGGCTTTGATTCAAGGAGCTTTCATCAGGAATAAGGAGGCGCTAATGTCGTTTGAAATCTAAATTTATTTCAATAAAAATGGTGGAAAAGTTAATTAGCAAACCTTTTAAAAGAATGATAATTTAAAATGTTTATGGAAATAGTTTTCGCTCATGTAGCTGAAGCGCTAACAAAAGTTCAAAATTAACATTATTAGATATTAATACACATATTTGAAATAAAACTAATGAGATTATACACAGTAATTCATCGTTATAATCAACCTAGATATTTTAAATTGATCAAATTCGATACAATTTTGAAAGATTTTTGGAACGCAATGGACTCAACCAGCAGGTGGCAGCAGCGACCCGGAACTCACGCAACACGACTACAAAAATAATAACAAAATATTAATTTAAAATGATCAGTCAAAGATGTAACAGCAAAACCTTCTAGATGGAGGTTATTAAAATAAGGTGCATTAGTATTTTTAGTGTAAAAAATATATATAATAATTTTAAAAAGTCAGTGTCATTATTCCTCCGTTCATTTCGTCAATGTGTCCCGAATAGAAAACATTTAAAAATCAGCTTTAAATATATTTATTTAATCTGAATCCACTTTCAAAAACGGCGTGGTGGCGCCATCTAGTGACAGATAAAATCGTTACAAAACAATGTTAGAAAGATTTTCCTTGACAATAGATTATTTTAAATAAGAAGGAAACACGGTTCAGACTCGTATAAAACAATAAAAAATATGTGTCGTTGTTTGTCTTCACATGATTTAAATAAAAGGTCAGGGTCGGCCCCTCAGTTGTAGAAGCCCCTCCAGTACCAGCAGGTGCAGTTGAGTCCGGCGGCGATGAGGAGGATGACGGTCAGGGTGATGAGCAGGCCCACGGTGACCACGGTCATGAACACGGCCCACACGTACGTCTTCTTGGACATGTCGATCATGGGGGACCTCAGCGCCATCTGGACCCGGCGGGCCCGTCTCCGGTCCTGAGGCGGGTACCGGGACCGGTTGACCCGCTCCATGCCCAGCGAGCGGATCAGACACGCCCTGTGGTGGCTGAGCTGGTCGAAGGTGTGCTTGCCGTGGTACCGACCCATTCCACTCTGACCTGAGCCGCACAGGGTCGACGGAAAGAAACGGAAGGAAGGAAAGATGTTGGAAGAAGAAATTCTTTCTTTTTTCAAGGCATTCTGGACAAAGTTTAAACATCTTATCATCTACCTTTTATACTTTGAGTATTATTGATTATATATTGTCATGTTTTTAATTAACTTTTGATATAAAAGTCATATTTATTTGAGCTTTAAAATGTGATGCAAAGTTAAATCATTTTGGTTGTGAAAGGTCGGTTGCATAACTTATGCATTATTATTTATTTTGATTTTTATATATATATATATATATATATATATATATGTCATTATTTAGACATAAATGACATCATTATAAATAGATAGAACATTGTTAATAAATATAAAAAAAATTAAAAATAAATCAAAGAATATAAACAGAAATTGTTTGTAATACAAGTTCAAATGTATCAACAAATACATGTATATATACACAGAAATAGCACTGTTCATTGACAAAAATAGAAGTAATTTCTTTCTTTATTTAAACATTAAAATATTTATTCAAACATTTAATCATTTAGTTATGCATGTATAAATCTATTTATAGTTATGTCAGATATATATTATCTTGAGCAGCAATTGATAAAAGATGATACATTCTAAAAATGAAAGTAATTAAAATAAAATAAAAATACCAAATGTGATTAAATATTATTCTACATTAAACACAATTACTGTATTAAATACATTTTATTTTAAAATGTACATTATTCAACCATGTTAAATATATATATATACAAGTTATTAAATATATATATATATATTTAATAACTTGGTTTAAGTTTACCTTTAAAAAAGTATTTTAATTTGAAATATACAATTTATTTTATTATCTGAAAGTTAATGAAATAAATGCTTAAATTGAAACTAAATAATTGTCAAAATAACAACAAATAATTAATTGTATTTTAATATACTCTTACACAATTTTACCATAGTTAAAAAACTAAATGTTACGATGTATAATGAACATAAACTAAAGAGATAATTGTTACGTATTTGTTTGTGTTGACAGCCACATGTTACTCACCGACGCCCCCAAACGGTAGCGAGCAGAGCGTGTAGTGCATCATGACGTCATTCACCGTCACTCCACCACTAGAGGTCTCTTCGATCATCTTCTTGGTGGCCTGATGACATGTGACGTATGAACGTGTTTAGATCAGACACACGTTAATGAACAACAATTAAAGATGTTTTGTATGGAAGTATATCAGTGACATCAAAATATGTTATGGTTGAATTTAACTTGTTTAACTGTTGTTGTTGTTTAGTTTTTAGTTGTTGTTTTTTTCATTTTCTAGTTCATTTTCTTTTATAATTTATAAAGGATGTATTTTTTTTAATTATAGAATTCGAAAATTCAAAATTTTACGTATAGATATTCTAATTCCAATAATAAAAAAAGATATTTTCTTAAGTCAATATCATTTTGTTCGTAGCCTTTGAAATTGATCGTTTTTTTTTTTTTTTAAAGTTGGATCAAGTAGCTCGGTGCTCGTTTGGTTCTGTCTGCTGTCACTTTTATACCAACCTTTAAATATTGAATTTAAAAGACTACAAATTAATAAATATTGATTTTAATCATTTTGTTTTTTGAATTAGTTATTTAGAATATCAAACTTTATGTGTATATTTTTTTTCTTCGAATTTTTTAATTCAATAATAATAATAATACAAATAATATCAACTTCTCAATATAGAAATGATTTAATTCAATAATTTTATATTAAATGCTTAAAAAAACAACATTTTGAAAAAAACAACAAAACAATTTTCAATATAAAAATGATATAATTCAATCATTTTAAATGAAACCCTTAAAAATCAACTTTTCAATATAAAAAAGATATCAAATAGAAATGATTTAATTCAACTATTCAATATATAGAAACTATTTAATACAACATCTTTAATTTAAAAGGCTTAAAAATAACATTTTAGAAAAAAATAAATATCTATATATATTTATAAAATTATTGAATTCAATAATTTTAAATTAAAATGCTTAAAAAACAACATTTTGAAAAAAAACCCCCAAAACTTAAGGTAATATAGATATTATTTAATTCAATAATTTGATATTAAATGCTTAAAAAAAACAATATTTCAATAATAAGTTTCTTCTGGCGCTGAAGTACTTCATCATCACTTCAGTTTTACTCCTGAGAGAGTGAAGCAGCAGAACGTTCTCACCATCAGGTCGGAGCAGAAGATGTAAAGCGCCAGAGGTTTCTCTCTCTCGTTGATGAAGCTGATGGCGTCGTCCATGTCGCTGACGGTGACGATGGGCAGCAGAGGCCCGAAGATCTCCTCCTGCATGAGCCGGGACTGAGGCGGCACGTCCTTCAACACCGAGGGAGCTGTCAATCAAAGCGGCGGGAGAGGGGGGAGGGGGGGGGGTCAGCACGGCAGTCTCGTGACCTCGGGGTGCGGAGGTCGACCCACCGATGTAGCACTGCGAGGCGTCGCTCTGACCCCCCACCACGGGAACGTAGCCCTCCATCAGGCTCATGATCCTGTTGAAGTGGTGCCGGTTGATGATGCGGCCGTAGTCCGGGGACAGTTTGGGGTCGGCCCCGTAGAACTCCTGAGGGTCGGAGAAAACATCCCAGTCAAGGTTTGAACATGGATGTTTATGAAGAAGGTGGTTCAGGACCTGCAGGGTTTGACGGATGTGCTCCACCACACGACCCTGGACGCTGGGCTCACACAGGATGTAGTCTGGAGCGATGCAGGTCTGACCGCAGTTGATGAACTTCCCCCACGTGATCCTCCTGCAGACACACACCTGTCAATCACTAGCTGTGTGTGTGTGTGTCTTTCTGTGTGCGCTTGTCTCCGAGAGTGTTTATGTTTGTGTCTTTCTTTGCGTGTTTTTCTCTGTTTGTGTCTTTTTGTGTCTGTGTGTCTTGATTTCTGGTGTGTCTTTCTGTGTGTGTGTTTTTGTGTCTGTGTGTCTTTCTCTGTGTGCCTTTATTTCTGTGTGTGTCTTCCTCTGTGTGTGTTTTTGTGTCTGTGTGTCTTTCTAGGTATGCCTTTATTTCTGTGTGTGTCTTCCTCTGTGTGTGTTTTTGTGTCTGTGTGTCTTTCTAGGTGTGCCTTTATTTCTGTGTGTGTTTTTGTGTCTGTGTGTCTTTCTCTGTGTGCCTTTATTTCTGTGTGTGTCTTCCTCTGTGTGTGTTTTTGTGTCTGTGTGTCTTTCTCTGTGTGCCTTTATTTCTGTGTGTGTCTTCCTCTGTGTGTGTTTTTGTGTCTGTGTGTCTTTCTCTGTGTGCCTTTATTTCTGTGTGTGTCTTCCTCTGTGTGTGTTTTTGTGTCTGTGTGTCTTTCTCTGTGTGCCTTTATTTCTGTGTGTGTCTTCCTCTGTGTGTGTTTTTGTGTCTGTGTGTCTTTCTAGGTGTGCCTTTATTTCTGTGTGTGTCTTCCTCTGTGTGTGTTTTTGTGTCTGTGTGTCTTTCTAGGTGTGCCTTTATTTCTCTGTGTGTCTTCCTCTGTGTGTGTTTTTGTGTCTGTGTGTCTTTCTCTGTGTGCCTTTATTTCTCTGTGTGTCTTCCTCTGTGTGTGTTTTTGTGTCTGTGTGTCTTTCTCTGTGTGCCTTTATTTCTGTGTGTGTCTTTCTCTGTGTGTGTTTTTGTGTCTGTGTGTCTTTCTCTGTGTGCCTTTATTTCTGTGTGTGTCTTCCTCTGTGTGTGTTTTTGTGTCTGTGTGTCTTTCTCTGTGTGCCTTTATTTCTGTGTGTGTCTTCCTCTGTGTGTTTTTGTGTCTGTGTGGCTTTCTCTGTGTGCCTTTATTTCTGTGTGTGTCTTCCTCTGTGTGTGTTTTTGTGTCTGTGTGTCTTTCTCTGTGTGCCTTTATTTCTGTGTGTGTCTTCCTCTGTGTGTGTTTTTGTGTCTGTGTGTCTTTCTCTGTGTGCCTTTATTTCTGTGTGTGTCTTCCTCTGTGTGTGTTTTTGTGTCTGTGTGTCTTTCTCTGTGTGCCTTTATTTCTGTATGTGTCTTCCTCTGTGTGTGTTTTTGTGTCTGTGTGTCTTTCTCTGTGTGCCTTTATTTCTGTGTGTGTCTTCCTCTGTGTGTGTTTTTGTGTCTGTGTGTCTTTCTCTGTGTGCCTTTATTTCTGTGTGTGTCTTCCTCTGTGTGTGTTTTTGTGTATGTGTGTCTTTCTAGGTGTGCCTTTATTTCTGTGTGTGTCTTCCTCTGTGTGTGTTTTTGTGTCTGTGTGTCTTTCTCTGTGTGCCTTTATTTCTGTGTGTGTCTTCCTCTGTGTGTGTTTTTGTGTCTGTGTGTCTTTCTCTGTGTGCCTTTATTTCTGTGTGTGTCTTCCTCTGTGTGTGTTTTTTTGTCTGTGTGTCTTTCTCTGTGTGCCTTTATTTCTGTGTGTGTCTTCCTCTGTGTGTGTTTTTGTGTCTGTGTGTCTTTCTCTGTGTGCCTTTATTTCTGTGTGTGTCTTCCTCTGTGTGTTTTTGTGTCTGTGTGTCTTTCTCTGTGTGCCTTTATTTCTGTGTGTGTCTTCCTCTGTGTGTGTTTTTGCGTCTGTGTGTCTTTCTCTGTGTGCCTTTATTTCTGTGTGTGTCTTCCTCTGTGTGTGTTTTTGTGTCTGTGTGTCTTTCTAGGTGTGCCTTTATTTCTGTGTGTGTCTTCCTCTGTGTGTGTTTTTGTGTCTGTGTGTCTTTCTCTGTGTGCCTTTATTTCTCTGTGTGTCTTCCTCTGTGTGTGTTTTTGTGTCTGTGTGTCTTTCTCTGTGTGCCTTTATTTCTGTGTGTGTCTTCCTCTGTGTGTGTTTTTGTGTCTGTGTGTCTTTCTCTGTGTGCCTTTATTTCTGTGTGTGTCTTCCTCTGTGTGTGTTTTTGTGTCTGTGTGTCTTTCTCTGTGTGCCTTTATTTCTGTGTGTGTCTTCCTCTGTGTGTTTTTGTGTCTGTGTGTCTTTCTCTGTGTGCCTTTATTTCTGTGTGTGTCTTCCTCTGTGTGTGTTTTTGTGTCTGTGTGTCTTTCTCTGTGTGCCTTTATTTCTGTGTGTGTCTTCCTCTGTGTGTGTTTTTGTGTCTGTGTGTCTTTCTCTGTGTGCCTTTATTTCTGTGTGTGTCTTCCTCTGTGTGTGTTTTTGTGTCTGTGTGTCTTTCTCTGTGTGCCTTTATTTCTGTGTGTGTCTTCCTCTGTGTGTGTTTTTGTGTCTGTGTGTCTTTCTCTGTGTGCCTTTATTTCTGTGTGTGTCTTCCTCTGTGTGTGTTTTTGTGTCTGTGTGTCTTTCTCTGTGTGCCTTTATTTCTGTGTGTGTCTTCCCCTGTGTGTGTTTTTGTGTCTGTGTGTCTTTCTAGGTGTGCCTTTATTTCTAGGTGTGTCTTCCTCTGTGTGTGTTTTTGTGTCTGTGTGTCTTTCTCTGTGTGCCTTTATTTCTGTGTGTGTCTTCCTCTGTGTGTGTTTTTGTGTCTGTGTGTCTTTCTCTGTGTGCCTTTATTTCTGTGTGTGTCTTCCTCTGTGTGTGTTTTTGTGTCTGTGTGTCTTTCTCTGTGTGCCTTTATTTCTGTGTGTGTCTTCCTCTGTGTGTGTTTTTGTGTCTGTGTGTCTTTCTCTGTGTGCCTTTATTTCCGTGTGTGTCTTCCTCTGTGTGTTTTTGTGTCTGTGTGTCTTTCTCTGTGTGCCTTTATTTCTGTGTGTGTCTTCCTCTGTGTGTCTTTCTCTGTGTGCCTTTATTTCTGTGTGTGTCTTCCTCTGTGTGTGTTTTTGTGTCTGTGTGTCTTTCTAGGTGTGCCTTTATTTCTGTGTGTGTCTTCCTCTGTGTGTGTTTTTGTGTCTGTGTGTCTTTCTCTGTGTGCCTTTATTTCTGTGTGTGTCTTCCTCTGTGTGTGTTTTTGTGTCTGTGTGTCTTTCTCTGTGTGCCTTTATTTCTGTGTGTGTCTTCCTCTGTGTGTTTTTGTGTCTGTGTGTCTTTCTCTGTGTGCCTTTATTTCTGTGTGTGTCTTCCTCTGTGTGTGTTTTTGTGTCTGTGTGTCTTTCTCTGTGTGCCTTTATTTCTGTGTGTGTCTTCCTCTGTGTGTGTTTTTGTGTCTGTGTGTCTTTCTCTGTGTGCCTTTATTTCTGTGTGTGTCTTCCTCTGTGTGTGTTTTTGTGTCTGTGTGTCTTTCTCTGTGTGCCTTTATTTCTGTGTGTGTCTTCCTCTGTGTGTGTTTTTGTGTCTGTGTGTCTTTCTCTGTGTGCCTTTATTTCTGTGTGTGTCTTCCTCTGTGTGTGTTTTTGTGTCTGTGTGTCTTTCTCTGTGTGCCTTTATTTCTGTGTGTGTGTTTTTTTCTGTGTAATGTGTGTGCCTTTATTTGTGTGTATGTCTGTGCATGTGTGTGTTGTTCTATGTGTGTGTGTCTTTATGTGTGTATGTCTTTTTGTATAATGTACGTTTCTCTCTGTGTTTGTATCTGTGCATGTGTGTCTTTCTGTGCAGGTTTGTCTTTCTGTGTGTGTCGTTCTACGTGTGTGTGTGTGTTTCTATGTGTGTGTGTGTTTCTATGTGTGTTTGTGTGTCTTTCAGTCTATCTTGTTTCTTTCCGTGTATGTGTGTGCCTTTATTTGTTTGTGTGTGTCGTTCTGTGTGTGTCTTTTTGTGTCTGCGTCTTCTGTGTATATGTGCGTGACTTTATTTGTGTGTGTGTGTGTCCATCTTTCTGTGTCCAAGTACGTCTTTCTGTGCTGTGTGTGTGTGTCTTCCTTTGTGTGCGAGTATGTGCCTGTGTGTCTTTCTCTGTTTATTTGTGTCTTTCTGTGTGTGTGTGCGTGTTTGTTTGTGTCTTTCTGTGTGTGTGTGTGTGTGGGGGTGTGTGTGTGTGTGTGTGTGTGTGTGTGTGTGTGTGTGTGTATGTCTTTCGTCGTGCGAGTGTGATTCTGTGTGTGTCTTACTATGTGTGCTTGTGTCTCCGTTTGTGTCTGTGTGTGTTCCTGATTGTGTTTCCCTAATCTTCTAATAGACTCACAAACTGCTCAACAAAATGGGATGAAAATGATCAAGTGACTCTCAGTGAAGGTCAAAGGTCAACTCGAGGAAGAATACCTGAACGTTCTCTCATTATGTTTACAAAAGTATTTTTCTAAGCTTTCACCTGCAGGCGACCTTGAGGTCACAGTTCTTGTCGATGTAGCAGGGGCTCTTCCCCCCCAGCTCCAGGGTCACGGGGGTCAGGTGTCGGGCCGCGGCCTCCATCACCACGCGACCCACGGAGCTGCTTCCTGTGAAGAAGATGTGGTCGAATCTGTACCTGAGCAGCTCCTGAGTGACAGTCGCGCCGCCCGTCACCACCGGGTACAGATCCTGCAGACACGAGGAATACTGTTGGTTAACAATCCATTCATTCATAGTAAATATAAAACTACATCAAAATGTCAGATGATGCAGCCTGTGTGATGAGTACTTTCTAGACAACAACAAAAAAACACAACATTACATTATACACAACTATAAAAAAAGCATGTTAACCAGAGTACACCAGGTACTGATCCGTGAGAGACGCACAGAAAGAAAAAGAATCATTGAATTTGATCGATTAATACTGAATGAAAGGTGTTTTATTTTGAAAAAATATGGTAGTTTCTCTCTGTGACTCTTGACACGTCAAGACGCTTGTTTCAGTCCAAAAATAAACCTGTTAACTAGTGAAACACAAACTCTAAAGTTTTTAACACAGTACCAGAGTATTTAAAGGTTGAATTTAATATTATAAAAATGTTATTACGATTTTTATTGATTGAAATATAGTGTTTTTTTTAGGCATTTAATTATTTTTAATAACTGAAACAAACTTTTCCATTAAAATGTTTGAATGAAATTTTCTTTAATAATTTTAATTTAACATTTTTATTTATTTATTAATATTGATTTTTTAATTTTATTTATAATTGATTTAAAGTATAGTATTTTTTTAAACATGGAGTTTGATATTCTAATAACAATAATTAAAAATACATTTTCAAAAGGAAAATATTATTTTGTTTGTAGCCTTTGAAATTAAAGTTGGATCAAGTAGCTCTGTGCTCTTTTGGTTTTGTCTGCTGTCACTATTATACCAACATTTTAATAAATAAATTTAAAATATATATATATATATATATATATACATATACATATATATTTACACATAGACTTTGATATTCTAATCCCAATCATTTATAAATACATTTTCTAAATTGAATAATTTTTGATTCGTAGCCTTTTAAATTCAATATGAAATATCAAAAGAGACTGAACTACTAGATCAAAGTTTCGGCCAATCATGTGCCTTGTAGATGATCATGTGACTGTGGCCTTTCTGTGTTCAAATTAGTTTAATCGATCATTCGGTTAAAAAAATTCAACCATTCAATTTAGAAATTATTTAATTCTAATATATATATATATATATATATATATATATATATATATATAAATAAATAATAAATCCACAATATGTTCCGAGTTATGAGGTCACATCATCACACGAGCTTCACTGGCAGATGTTCTGGTTCTGACCGTGTCCAGATAGCGAGACATCAGCGCTCGCAGCAGGAGGGACGAGTACTCGCTCAGCTCGGACGGTTTCACCACGGCGGCGTTTCCTGCGGCGACACAAGAGAGTGTGTGTGTGAGTGAGTGTGTGTGAGTGTGTGTGAGACGATGATGTCACTGAGTGATGGACAGACGTGGGAGCAGAGAATGTTGACGTGGGAGGATCCATGACATCAGAGCGACTTTCTCAACTCTTCACTCTCATGTTTAAACAACTGAATTTGATTCTAATGTATCTTTAAGATTTATAAGATACATTGAATTAAAAAAAATACATTTTACACGTATATACAGACACACAACGTCAGATAGACACAACATCATATAGACACACTATATCAGAGAGACACTACATCAAACCACACATTAGATAGACACACAACATCAGATAGACACAACATCCTATATACACATTCCATTTGATAGACACACACTATTACATCCTCACACGACATTAGATAGACACAACATCGAAGACACACAACATCATATAGACACACACCATTACATAGAAACACAAAATAAGAGAGACATGCAACGTAAGATAGACACACAACATCAGAGACTCACACCATCAGGGACAAACACATCATCAGAGACACACAACATCAGGAACAAACACATAATCAGAGGCACACAATATCAGAGAAACATACCATAAGGTAGGACAACATCAGAGACACACAACATTAGATAGACACTCACCATAAGATAGACAGGGAACATAAGATGGACACACAACATCAGAGACACACAACATTAGATAGACACTCACCATAAGATAGACAGGGAACATTAGATAGACACACAACATCAGAGACACACAACATCAGAGACATACAAGACAGACAATATAATATAGACACACACCATCTGATAGACACGCAACATAAGATAGACACACAACATAAGATAGACACACAACATTATAAACACACAACATAAGATAGAAACACAATATCATATAGACACACACCATCTGATAGACACGCAACATAAGATAGACACACAACATTATAAACAGACAACATAAGATAGACACACAATATCATATAGACACACACCATCTGATAGACACGCAACATAAGATAGACACACAACATAAGATAGACACACAACATTATAAACAGACAACATAAGATAGACACACAATATCATATAGACACACACCATCTGATAGACACGCAACATAAGATAGACACACAACATAAGATAGACACACAATATCATATAGACACACACCATCTGATAGACACGCAACATACGATAGACACACAACATTATAAACAGACAACATAAGATAGACACACAATATCATATAGACACACACCATCTGATAGACACACAACATAAGATAGACACACAATATCATATAGTCACACACCATCTGATAGACACGCAACATAAGATAGACACACAACATAAGATAGAAACACACCATCATATAGACACACACCATAAGATAGACACACACCATCATATAGACACACACCATCTGATAGACACGCAACATAAGATAGACACACAATATCATATAGACACACAACATAAGAAAGACACACAACATAAGATAGAAACACACCATCATATAGACACACACCATCTGATAGACACACAATATCATATAGACACACACCATCTGATAGACACGCAACATAAGATAGACACACAACATAAGATAGAAACACACCATCATATAGACACACACCATCTGATAGACACACAATATCATATAGACACGCAAAATAAGATAGACACACAACATAAGATAGACACACACCATCATATAGACACACACCATCTGATAGGCACACAACATCAAAAAGACTCACAACATCAGAGACACACAATGTTATAGTTTCATTGATGTGATTTTAAGTTGATTTAATTTCTTAAATAGTGTCAAATATATAAATGTAGTTTGTTTTTGTTTGAAAAGATAAACTTCTTTAAAGTAAATAAAATGAAAGTTTGTTTCCACTGATCATGTGACTCTTCAACATAACTGGTGAAACATCTACTTTGATTGACAGCTGGTTCTACCTGCAGCGATGGCACCGACCAGCGGGAGCAGAGTGACGGCCCACGGGTAGTTCCAGGCTCCGATGATCAGAACCAGACCCAGAGGCTCCGGCTGGACGTAGACCTCGTCCGACACGGTCAGAAGGTTCTTCTCCACCGGCTGAGGCGACGTCCACTTGTCCAGCTTGTCCAGAGCAAACTTGATCTCATTCTCGATACTGATGAGCTCCAGCAGAGGAGTGTCGTACTGGCTCTGTGACACAACATCAAATACACAACATCAGACACACGACATCAGACACACACAACATTAGACACACACCACATTAGACACACTACTAGCTGTATGTGACACAACATCAGAAACACAACATCAGTGACACACAACATCAGAGAAACACAATATCAGTGACACACAACATCAGTGTCACACAACATCAGAGAAATACAACATCAGTGACACAAAACAACAGACAAACACAGCATCAGAGACACAGAACCAGAAACAAACACAACATCAGAGACAAACACAGCATCAGAGACAAACACATCATCAGAGACAAACACAACATCAGAGACACACACACCACCAGACGCAGCACCATCAGAGACACACACACACACCATCAGAGACAAATACACCATAAGAGAGACACACACACAGCATCAGAGACAAACACATCATCAGAGAGACAAACACACCATCAGAGACACACACACACCATCAGATGCAGCACCATCAGAGACACACACACACACCATCAGAGACAAATACACCATAAGAGAGACACACACACAGCATCAGAGACAAACACACCATCAGAGAGACAAACACATCATCAGAGACAAACACAACATCAGAGACACACACACCATCAGATGCAGCACCATCAGAGACACACACACACACCATCAGAGACAAACACACCATCAGAGACAAACACATCATCAGAGACAAACAAAACATCAGAGACACACACACCATTAGATGCAGCAGCATCAGAGACAAACACACCATAATAGAGACACAAACACCATCAGAGACAAACACACACCATCAGAGACAAACACAGCATAATAGAGACAAACACACCATAATATAGACAAAAACACCATCAGAGACAAACACACCATCAGAGACAAACACACCATCAGAGACACACACACCATCAGAGACAAACACACCATCAGAGACACACACACACACACCATCAGAGACAAACACACCATCAGAGACACACACACACCATCAGAGACACACACACAACATCAGAAAAAAAACACATCATAAGAGAGACAAACACACCATCAGAGACACGAACACACTATAAGAGAGACAAACACACCATCAGAGACAAATACACCATAAGAGAGACAAACACACTATCAGAGACAAATACACCATAAGAGAGACAAACACACCATCAGAGACAAACACACCATAAGAGAGACAAACACACCATCAGAGACAAACACACCATCAGAGACACACACACACCATCAGAGACAAACACACCATCAGAGACACACACACACCATCAGAGACAAACACACCATCAGAGACACACACACACCATCAGAGACAAACACACCATCAGAGACACACACACACCATCAGAGACAAAAACACCATCAGAGACACACACACACCATCAGAGACAAAAACACCATCAGAGACACACACACACCATCAGAGACAAAAACACCATCAGAGACACACACACACAGCATCATAGAGACACAGTATTATCTTGATCTTTAAAGTATGTACTTTTTTGAGTATTGTTTTGATTGTTTAAGCGCTTTGTGACCCTGGTCTCGAAAAGCGCTATATAAATAAATATTACTTACTTACTTACTTACACACACCATCAGAGACACACACACAGCATCAGAGACAAACACACCATAAGAGAGACAAACACACCATCAGAGACAAACACACCATAAGAGAGACAAACACACACCATCAGAGACACACACACCATCAGAGACAAACACACCATCAGAGACAAACACACCATAAGAGAGACAAACACACCATCAGAGACAAACACACCATCAGAGACAAACACACCATCAGAGACACACACACACCATCAGAGACAAACACACCATCAGAGACAAACACACCATAAGAGACAAACACACCATAAGAGACAAACAAAACATTAGAGACACACACACCATCAGAGACAAACACACCATCAGAGACAAACACACCATAAGAGAGACAAACACACCATCAGAGACAAACACACCATCAGAGACAAACACACACCATCAGAGACAAACACACCATCAGAGACAAACACACCATAAGAGACAAACACACCATAAGAGAGACAAACACACCATCAGAGACACACACACCATCAGAGACAAACACACCATAAGAGAGACAAACACACCATCAGAGACACACACACCATCAGAGAGACAAACACACCATCAGAGACACACACACCATCAGAGACAAACACACCATAAGAGAGACAAACACGCCATCAGAGACACACACACCATCAGAGACAAACACACCATAAGAGAGACAAACACACCATCAGAGACAAACACACCATCAGAGACACACACACACCATCAGAGACAAACACACCATCAGAGACAAACACACCATCAGATGCAGCATCATCAGAGGTTGCTGGTTCACTCACTCGGTTGATGTCTTGCTTCAGGGCTGTGGCGATGTCAGTCTCTCTCTCACTGATCATCTTCTGCAGGTTCATCAGCTGCTGACGTCTGAACTCCAGTGACCTCGTGCGACCGCTGATGAAGGCTTCTCTGGCCCTGATGAGCATCTGACGCTCCATCAACACCTGAGGAGATCCACACTCTTTAGTGTGTAAAATGTATATTATATATATATATATACACAGGTATATAAACATATATTTTCCTTTAAAAAAAAAAACAACAACATCTTTTTACATTTGCTTACTCATATGTACGACTACTGTTTTATTAAAATTTAATTTAAAAACACACAACATCAGATAGACATACAATATCAGAAAAATACACACCATCAGATAGGCACACATGATCAGAAAGACTCACAACATCCAACACACACAACAACAGACAGACACACAACATCAGATAGAAACACACCATTAGCGACACACACACGATCAGACAGACACATTATCAAACACAAACAATATTAGCGACACACATCATCAGACAGACACACAACATCAAACAAACACAACATCAGATAGACACACACGATCAGACAGACACATTATCAAACACAAACAATATTAGCGACACACATCATCAGACAGACACACAACATCAAACACACACAACATCAGACAGACACACAACATCAGATAGAAACACACCATCAGATAGACACACACGATCAGACAGACACATTATCAAACACAAACAATATTAGCGACACACATCATCAGACAGACACACAACATCAAACACACACAACATCAGATAGACACACAATATCAGAGACACACATCAAATAGACACACCGTCAGGTTGGCACACAAAATCAAATAGACACAACATCAGATAGACATACAAGATCAGACAGACACACACCATTATAGACACACAATATCAGACCCACACACAACATAAAGAAACACAAACTTAATTTCAAATTGTAATTCCTCAAAAAAGAAATTAAGAAAATGTTCATTAATAGAAGAATTATTTAAAGACAATGTTGTGTATATTTAAAACAAAAGTTGTGTTTTACCTTCAATACGATCAGATCCAAGTGTAGCAGGTTGTCTTCAAGTAGAGAGTGAGACTGTTGACTCACTCACATCTCACACACTAACACACACACACTAACTCACACACACACACTGGACTGTGTCCTTTTGTTCTGTGTCGCTCAGCTGACCAGAGATCAGTTTACAGAATCTTTAACAACCAGTGATGAATCAAATACTGTAACATTTACCTTCTAAATATTTGTGTTTAACATTGAAATTATTTATGACATTTGTGTTGTAATCAATGCAGGTTAAATAACATTTTATTTGATTTTACTCTGAACAGTGATTTTATTGATGCTTTAGTTTGTATTTATGTAAGTAAGTATTTAAAATAAGTATCTGGTGTTTTTGTGGTAGGAAACTTGCTGGGATTATAAACATACGACAATAATCACAACAAAAAAACCTGCGTTATAACAACACAACGGTTCAAGTGGAAGAGTTGTGACATCAACAAAAGAAGTCATTGAGCTGTGCAGAGCGATGCATGCTGGGTAATTATAGAGTGGGGGGTTAGATTCCGTGATAAGGACAAGTGTAGATTGTCTGCGGGAGACAAAGCTATTGTTGTAAAAGTCTGAATATACATTTTTTATTATTTAATTTAATATTATTTATATTGAAAGGCTGAATTAGTATAAATATATATATATATTTTCCTTTTTAAAAAAAATAAATTATCCTTTTTACACATAGAGTTTGATAGTTATTCCAATTTTTTAAAAAAAAATACATTTCCTAAATTAAATATTTTTTAATTTGTAGCCTTTTAAATTCAATATAAAAATGTTGGAATATTTCCATACATTACTAGATGAGAACCGAAGTACTTGATCCAACTTTACAACATTTTATATATTGCATTTAAAAGGCTACGAAGTAAAAATATTGAATTCAGCAACAAAAAAAAAAGAAAAGGGATTTATTGTAAAAAGAATATCAAACTCTATGTGTAAAACAGAAAATAAAAATAAATAAAATAAAACATTTAAATAAACACAAACAATTTTACCGGAACTCGCTGCTACAACACAAACTGCAAAGAAAAAACGAGAAGAAAAGTTTTAATTTTGATTTTGGCGAAAAAATTTCAATTCACAAATTCTGCCACATTGATTGGACTTTGTTGTTTTTGTAACTGTTTGGCGATCAGCACGAGGTCATGGCCGATAGTTTGTTTGAAGATCGGGTCGTTGTTGAAAGACTCTCGGAGGAATCGATCAAAACGTGACTCCAGGTCTCGAAAACCCTGAAGAGAAGACGTGAGAAACAGAAATGGATTTAAAAGTGTGGAAAACATCATGTTTGATACATTTGATAGTGACTAACACGAGCTACACGACACCTGAGCAAAACTAAACTTGATAGTTGAAGTTTAAAGTTTTTACTCATTAAATGTTATGACACTTCATATGTTCATATGGCAGAAGAACATTGAAATAAAACTTTGCACTACTTTTAAATAAATCCTGGATTTTGATTATACGTTGCGATTAATTGTGATTAATCAGGGAAATCACGAGATTAATCGTGTGTAAAATTAACCGTTGCCCAGGACAACAAAAAAGTAAAAGAAGAAAGATTGGTAGATAAACTTTTTTAACCCCTCTGGTGATCTCCTGCAGGATTGTATTTCATATGGAATAAAACTGAAATAAAAGTGGAATTTAAACTACTTTTGAAAAAATAATTGGATTTTTTATTGTGATTAATTGTGACTCATAAGGGAAATTATCCGATTAATCTCGTATAAAAATTGTTATCGTTGCTCGGCCCTTATAAAAAGTAAACGAGAATCAGTAAAATAAAAATGCACTTTACACTATTTTTTTTATTTCGTGTACATGTTGCGATTAATTGTGATTCATCTGGGAAATCATGCGATTAATCTCATGTAAAAATCTTTACAGTTGTCTAACCCTAGAATTCATCATTGGAATCTGTGTATACATTGCAATTAATTGTGATTAATTAGGCAAATCAAGCGATTAATCCCATGTATGAAGGTTTACTGTTTTCCGGGACTTTAATAAAGTAAACAAAGAACATTAAAAAAGTTGTGTAAAGTGCACTTTTATTTCAAATTCTTTATTGAATTTTGTGTATACGTTGCTATTAATTGAGATTAATCTGGTAAATCATGTGATCGATCGCTTGTAAAAATGTTTATCGTTGTCTAACCCTAATATAAAGTAAACAAAGAAAATTGAAATAAAAGATCACTACAATTTATTTAGAATTCATCATTGGGTTTTGCGTATACATTGCAATTAATTATGATTAATCAGAGAAATCATGCGATTAATTGCGTGTAAAATGTGTTATCGTTACCCAGCCCTAATTTAAAGTAAACCACGAACATTGAAATAAAGGTGAACTCTACAATACTTTAGAATTCATCATTGGAATCTGTGTATACATTGCAATTAATTGTGATAAATCAGGCAAATCAAGCGATTAATCCCATGTATAAAGGTTTACTGTTGTCCGGGACTTTAATAAAGTAAACAAAGAACATTAAAAAAGTTGTGTAAAGTGCACTTTTATTTCAAATTCTTTATTGAATTTTGTGTATACTTGCTATTAATTGAGATTAATCTGTTAAATCATGTGATCGATCGCTTGTAAAAATGTTTATCGTTGTCTAACCCTAATATAAAGTAAACAAAGAACATTAAAATAAAAGATCACTTTATACTTCTTTTGAATTCATTATTAAATTTTGTTTATACATCGCGATTAATCCGAGAAATCATGCGATTAATTAACATCTTTTTCCAACTTAACCTGCTAAAAGATTTTTAACGCTTGTGTGATTTCATTTACAGCCGCTGTAGTTTTACCTGCATCTTTCCTACCTGGATGTTCTCTCCTTCTGACACCAGGACCTTCCCTCGTCCTTGCAGGTACGAGCTCATGCAGCCACGCATGGTCTTCAGTCCTTTGGGAACTCTTCGAAGCAGTTTGTACATGCAGGCCAGATCTACAGGCAAACGTGCAGACGGATCCAGTCAAGGAATCATCGTTCAGTTAATTTAATTAACTCACCGTCAGTCAGTCCGTTCTCCAGCATGTGGACCAGGCCTGAACTCTCCGTCGTCACCATGGTCTTCACGTGTTTGAACACGAGTTCCTGCTCCAGCACCTTGACCAGAGGCTCCTTCGTGGACTGATCCAGACAGTTCATCACTCGCTCCATCTCATCCTCCATCCTGGCTTCGACCTTCTTCATGTACTCGCTCACGCCGTTCTCCTCCAGGAGTTTCTGGCTCTCCCTCTTTAAACACAGAGTTTGATATTTTGATTACAATTTTTCAAACATAAATTTTCTAAATTAAACATTTTTTTAATGTGTTGCCTTTTAAATTCAATAAAAAAATATATAATAAATCCACCAGACATTACCAGACGAGTACCGAGCTACTTGATCCAACTTAACAAACAAATACAATTTAAATAAAAGATCAGTACTATTTCTTTAGAATTCATCATTGGGTTCTGCGTATACATTGCAATTAATTATGATTAATCAGGGAAATCATGCGATTAATCGGGTGTCAAATTTGTTCCCGTAACCCAGCCTTAATTTAAAGTAAACCACGAACATTGAAATAAAAGATCACTTTACACTACTTTAGAATTCATCATTGGGTTCTGTGTATACATTGCAATTAATTGTATTTAATCAGGAAAACAAAGCGATTAATCCCATGTATAAATGTTTACTGTTGCCCGGCAATATAATAAAGTATGTGTTGCCTTTTAAATTCAATAAAAAAAATATAATAAATCCACCAGACATTACCAGACGAGTACCGAGCTACTTGATCCCACTTAACAACATTTTATACATTAAATTTAAATGGCTACCAATTAAAAAATATGGAATTTAGATAATTTATTTAAGAATTATTGGAAAAAACAACAACAAACTCTATGTGTAAAACAGAAATAATACATTTTTAAAAATAAAAACACAAACAGTGCAGAGAAAAGACAAGAAGTAATGGTTAAGAGACTTACGTCGCAAAGAAATGTATATTCTTGTGAGAAAAATAATCTGATTAATACGCATGTTTTGATGCAATTTTTGGTTTGTATATGCTTGACGGTGGGGCGTGAAAAGTGCCAAAAACGAAAGGAGGATGAACAATAAGAAGAGGTATAGAGATGTCCATATAATAAACCAATAAGAAACTTGAATTTTAAACAATAGCGAGTATAATGTGATAATAAAGGATTACAAGGAAGCTGATTCAATGCTTTTAATTTGAAAGCCGGACATTTGTTTCCAACTTCTTAATGGCGTTTTTTGGGAAAGTTGAGCGAGAATTTGGAATCTTCTCCATTCAAGCGCGTCTCATGACTGGAGAGCGACGGATAGTTTGACGACGGTACGATGTCGGCGTTGTCGTGTTAAAATTAGGATTAAAGTTAAATTAAATTAAAGTTACGATGACTCAATGTCGCCATGTTGTGTGTGGTGGACCCCTGACGAAAGATAGACCGGCCTTTTGTTGCTTCTGATTGGTCGATATTCCGTGGTTTGCATACAAAGTAGCAAATATTATTATCATGAAAAAGATTTAAATGGAGTATGGAATGGGTAAATATAACGTGAGAAGTTTGTTTTTTTTACTTACCTGGAAAAAATCTGCAGACATTTCTAAGAAAGGAGCCTCAAAATGTACTTCATACAGTGATCTGTCTTTTAGCCGGAGAATCATCAGCATTTGACAAGCGTTCCTGATGGTGCATCTGATGGATATAAATGGGAAGAAATAGTGTTTTTTAAAGGAAAAAAAAAGTTTTCTCGTCAGGAAATCTTGCAACATATGCTTCTGTACAAACAATGTGTTGTTTTTTCAAGTTTAGTGACCCTGAAATCAGTTTTAAAAGAGTAAATGATGAGCTAAAGCACGTTGATCATATTTAATCACCAAATATAATATCTCAACTGCAGTCAATTTTCATCACTGCTTATGTGGGAAATTTACGTGGGAGTAGTTGACTTTATACCAAGTTGATTGATTTAATATTTGTAGGAGTCAACGCTAACCTCGACCTTGGGTGATAATACAGTTTGTGTTCAGAGTAACTGCGAAGAGGATATAACGGCGAACTAACAGCTCAGTGCTTTAAAGAATAAAATAGGACGGACTAGAAAGGACGTTCTGTATTACTCTCTCCTAGCAAGTAAAATGATGAGTTTCAGCTCTAAGACCTGACATTTCAGTTTCTAAAGACTATTGAAGAATCCTAGTCAACAATATCTCAGAAGTACCTCTCCACGGTCTCTCCTGTCCGTTCACGTTCAATCATATCCAGGAGTGTTTGCTGGATTTGTTCTTCAATAGAACCGTAATAAACCACTTGATCTCTGAATAAGATGAGCCCCAAATTTTCCACATTCTCTACTTTGTTTTGCTGGACGTTCACACGGTCCTGTGATGGACAACACTTGTCAGCGCAGTGACGATCTACTGATGAACAGATTAACAGCTGCTCACCATGTACATCAGGAAGTCTCTGATGGACCCCATCGCCGTTGCGTAGTCATTCCAAACCTGATTTAATGTTTGAAGGAAGTTGTTGTTTAAGCAGTTCAGGAGGTCTTTTCGTACCTACAGGCAGTCAAATGACAGGAATGTTAACACTTTTGCAGTCTGACTCTGAAATTCAGATACTTCATATTGTCATATTTAAGAAGAACATCATTATAATACAAACAAACACTTTTGAATTCGGCAAAGTTATTGATTTAATTGCTTAAATAGACAAAAATATGATGAAGACATGATCAATGTCTTCTTTCTGTCTTCCAGATTATATTTTATAACGACCCACAGTTTCAAGTGGGTCGTTTCAGTATGTTTTTGTTTGTACAAAACTATCTTTACATGGAAATATTGACGTAATTAAATGATCTTAAGCCCCGCCCACTGAAAACACTTTGTTTTTCTGGAGATTAAATCTTGTTTACCGTAACCACGCCCACTTTGCTGTGATTGGTGAAGCATCAAGGTTTGTCACGACGCGTCACCAGTCTAGGATGTCTCCACCTCAAGGGACTCGTTGTATAAACAAAGTGGGACGCGATTACAGCCGCTACAGAAGTCATTATTAAGTCATAATGGACTCCGCTCTCGTAACCTCTTGTTCGGCCAGATTTCAGACGGGGGAGAACTTTATGAAGTAAAAAGTTCAAAACATGGTCATGATGAGAGACTTACTGCATCTTGGAGATGAAAACTTTTGAAACATTTGAAACATGTGAGTGAGTCAGCAGAGTTGAGTTTTCACATATTTATCATAAGTGTTTGACTTTATAAACAGATTGTTAATAAATTAGAGATAAAGCTGAGTCTTACTGTGTTACAAAGATGTTCTGTGACGACCTCCCGCAGGGTTGTGTACAGCTGTTCTCCGTGACTGTGGAGCACCATCGTGTAGGCGTGTCTGTAAAGCACCTCTGAACCCAGGCTAACCTCGTCCTTCCTCAGATGCTCCTGAATCCCGTTCTTCAAAAGACCCAAGATAGTCTTGAAGTACGTCTCATTCAGCCGGACCTGAACGTTTTTACATCGTTATACACCAGCAACAAATAAAAAGTAAGGCAACTCAAGAGGGACAAAAACGAGACAACTTTAGTCACAGCCTTCACCAGAGCGACACTTACAGAAGGCTCCGGGATATTCATCTTGGTGTTCCTCTGGGTACCGCCTTCTCTCAGAATGGACTTTCCTAGTCTGCTGAGCTCCGTATTGTCTTCTCTACAAATATTATTTACTTAATTACTCACTCACTGCACCATTTATTTAGAAGTCATATGAGAGATGATTATACCTATTAATGCGTATGGATACGAGTTCCTGCTCCAGGACCTCGACCACAGGCTCCTCTGTGGACTTATCCAGGTTCATGGCTCGCTCAATCTTCTCTTCCATCCTGGCTTCGACCTTCTTCATGTACTCGCTCACGCTGTTCTCTGCGAGGAGTTTCTGGCTCTCACTCTGAGAGGAGAAGGTACATGAACATGTTTAATAGGCTGCTGTGGGGGATTCAGAGATGAGTTTAATAGATAATATTAACATCATTATTTTAGTGTAGTGTAGGTGATGAAAGTAGTAAATAATAATTCACATCAAGTTCATAACCATACAAATCCGATCCTGATGTATTGTTGCTTACTTGTGTTGCTTCTGATTGGTTAATATTCCGTGGTTTACATACAAAGTACCAAACATTATTGTCATGAAAAAGATTTAAATGGAGTATGGAATGGGTAAATATAAGTGTGAGAAGTTTTTTGTTTTTTTTACTTACCTGGAATAATTCTGCAGACATTTCTAACAAAGGAGCCTCCAAATCTTCTTCATACGCTAATCTGCCTCTTAGGCGGAGAATCATCAGCATTTGACAAGCGTTCCAGATGGTGCATCTGATGGATATAAATGGGAAGAAATGTTTTTTTTTAGAGAAAAAAAAAGTTTTCTCGTAAGGTAATCTAGCATCATATGCCTTTATACACTTAAGGTATGTCAAGGCAGAAACATGGGAAATTAACTTGGAAGTAGATGAATTCATGCCAGGTACTATCTTTGTAGGAGTCAACGCTAACCTCGACCTTGAGTGATAATACAGTTTGTGTTCGGAGTAACTGTGAAGAGGATATAACAGCGAACTAACAGCTCAGTGTTTAACAGAGAAAATAGGACGGACAAGAAAGTACGTTCTGTATTACTCTCTCCTAGCAAGTAAAATGATGAGTTTCAGCTCTAAGACCTGACATTTCAGTTTCTAAAGACTATTGAAGAATCCTAGTCTACAATATCTCAGAAGTACCTCTCCACGGTCTCTCCTGTCCGTTTACGTTCAATCATATCCAGGAGTGTTTGCTGGAGGTGGTTTCTGATAGACCCGTACCGGATCACTTGATCTCTGAACATGATAAGCCCCAAATTTTCCACATTCTCTACGTTGTTTTGCTGGACGTACACGCGGTCCTGTGATGGACAACACTTGTCAACGCAGTGACGATCTACTGATGAACAGATTGACAGCTGCTCACCATGTACATCAGGAAGTCTCTGATGAACCCCATCGCTGTTACGTAGTCATTCCAAACCTGATTTAATGTTTGAAGGAAGTTGTTGTTTAAGGAGTTCAGGAGGTCTTTTTGTACCTACAGGCAAATGACACAAATGTTAATCCTTTCGCAGTCTGACTCTGCAATTCAGATACTTTACAGGTACATCTCAAAAAATTAAAATATCATGAAAAAGATCAATGTTTTTTGTTTCTCATTTCAGAACGTGAAACCCATATATACATAGATTCATTACACATAGAGTCAAACATTTCAAACATTTATTTCTTTAACTTTTTATGATTGTGGCTTATAGATAATGACAACCCAAAATTCAGTGTCTCAGAAAATTAGAATATTACATAAGACCACAAGACCAATGAAAAAATTGGATATTTCAATCAGAAATGTCAGGTTCCTGAAAAGTATGATCATTTCCATGGACTCAATACTTGGGTTGGGCCTCCTTTTGCATGAATTACTGCATCAATACGGCGTGGCAGGGAAGCCATCAGCGTGGGGCACTGCTCAGGTGTAATGGAAGCCCAGGTTGCTTTGATAGAAGCCTTCAGGTCATCTGCATTGTTGGGTCTGGTGTCTCTCATCTTCCCTCTTGACAATACCCCACAGATTCTCTATGGGGTTCAGATCAGGTGAGTTTGCTGGTCATTCAAGCACAGTAAAACCTGGTCATTGAACCAGCTGTTAGTACCTTTGACAGTGTGTGCAGGTGCCAAGTCCTGCTGGAAAATGAAATTTTCATCTGCATAAAGCTTGTCAGCAGAAGGAAGCATGAAGTGTTGGTGACCAACACCAGCAGATGACGTTTGAACTTTTTCATGATATTCTAATTTTTTGAGATGTACATGTATATTATTATATTTAAGAAGAACATCATTATAATCCAAACAAAGGCTTTTGAACTGGGCAAAGTTATTGATTAAATTGCTTAAATAGACAAAAATATGATGAAGACATGATCAATGTCTTCTTTCTGTCTTCCGGATTATATTTTATAACGACCTACGGTCTTAAAAGTTCAACAAAAGTGTTGATTTCAGTGAGTCTTAAGTAGATGTTGGACTTTATTGTATCATCAGTGTCTGTTTATACAAAACTCTCTTTTCATTGAAATATTAACATTAGAAAATGATCTTAAGCCCCACCCGAAAACACTGTTTTTCTGAATATTAAATCTTGTTGACCATAACCACACCCACTCTGCTGTGGTTGGTGAACATCAAGGTTTGTCACCATGTGTCAACAATCCAGTAAGTCTCCACCTCCGAGGGACTCGTTGTATAAACAAAGTGGGACATGATAACAGCTGCTACAGAAGTCATTATTACATCATAATGGACTCCACTCTCATAACCTCTCGTTTGCCCAGATTTCAGAGCAACTTTATAAAGTAATAACTTCAAAACATGGTCATGACAGATGGATAGTCATCTCAGAAAACTGAGAGACTCCATCTTGGAGAGGAAGACTCCAACATTTGAAACATGTGAGTGAGTCAGGAGAGTTGGGTTTTCACATATTTATCATAAATGTTTGACTTTATAAACAGATTGTTAATAAATTAGAGATAAAGCTGAGTCTTACTGTGTTACAAAGATGTTCTGTGATGACCTCCCGCAGGGTTGTGTACAGCTGTTCTCCGTGACTGTGGAGCACCATCGTGTAGGCGTGTCTGTAAAGCACCTCTGAACCCAGGCTAACCTCGTCCTTCCTCAGATGCTCCTGAATCCCGTTCTTCAAAAGACCCAAGATCTTGTTGAAGTAGACCTCATCCACCTGGACCTGGAAGTTTTTACATTGTTATACACCAGCAACAAATAAAAAGTAAGGCAACTCATGAGGGACACTTACAGGAGGCGCCTGGATCTTCATCTTGGTGTTCTTCTTGGTACCGCCTTCGCTCAGATTGCACTTTCCTCACCTGTTGAGCTCCTTAATCGCTGCTCACTGCACTGTTTATTTAAAAGTCATTAATGAGAGATGGTTATACTTATTAATGGATATTAAAGCACATTCTTATTTGCCACTTTGATATCGTCTTTACATGTTAATCTACAAGGACAGTTTATACTTTGCATCCTTTTTTCTCTTTGTTCTGATTGCTTTAATGCAGAATAATGACAATAAAGACTTCTGAATCTAGAATTTAAATACAGGTACGTATGTATGCGTCTTCCAGGTATTTTTCTTTTTTTATTACATTAACTTTCATTTAGCTATTCATCGCCTGAAAGGAAAAAGGATATAAAATGAAATGTTAAAATTGATACCATGTTGTAGAAGAAAGGATAAGTTAATTGTATCGACTTAGAAAACATGATATTGATTTACTTTCAATTTGATAATCAAAATAAAAAATGTACACACTGGATTAAATACTTACAGCACAAAGCAGTGATATTTTTGTAGCTCTGACAACAACCAATTATAACAAACTATTGACTTTACCAATGATGCAGATTCGACTCAGCGGCAACGAGGACAACAATGGAATTCGATTCACTAGTTGATTTTAAAACATTAAGTTATTATTCTATTATTTTGTTATAATTCTTCTCATTCAGGTAATTTTCTTTAGGCATAAGTCAAAAGTCATTATTGTGGGCGGATATTTCACCATTAAATCAGAATCACAGACTTTTCTTGCAACATTACAGAATAAAATAATAAAATATTATAAATGAAATAAAAATACATTAGTGTAAAATGACTTATTATAAATTATGAATAATTCATAAAAAACAAACATTGAAACAAAGTTAAGACTACATTGTTTTTTTTCATGCTTTAGCTTAAGTATTTTAACTGGTTATAACATGATGGGATGATAAAATACAACAATAAACACCTGAGAGGTTTGATGACGAAACAAAAACATGCACGATAACAACACAAAAGGTTCTCGCGGAACTGTTCCGATAGCAACAACAGAAGTCATTGAGCTGTGCACAGCGAGGCATGCTGGGTAATTATAGAGTGGGGGGTTGGATTCTGTGATAAGAACAAGAGTAGATTGTCTGCAGGAGACAAAGCTATTGTTGTACCAGCCAGCATGACTTTGAAGACTCAAGAAAACTAGAGACAGTTGCAAGTATTTTACTGACATTTTTTGAGTCATTAGGTTAATAACTTGCTCAAATACCTGGTTTAAAATATACATTTGAAAACCAAATAACATAAAATAACTGATGAAAAGGGGGGATTATGGGTATTACAATCGCATCGCAATTATTGAATAACAATTCACAAAAGCAGGTACAATTATGGATAATATTTATGTAGGTTTTAAATATGGTTATAATCAAACAAAATTTAAATGCATTTGTATTTTCATGGGGCTGTTCTTGGGCACCCTTTCCCTTGACCTTACGGAGTTGACCTTTGACCTCTGCCTGAGACGTCCTCCACCGAGAGGTCAGAAGTCCACATGATCATTAAATACATTCTGGAGGAAGGTCAATGAAACGATGTGTGTTCTTTGAATCCTTTTATTCCACGCGTTTTCAATTTGATCTCAAATTCATGCACCAGACACGAAGTAGTCGCCTATTAAACAACGTTTAATAATTGGACACCAGTTTTAAAAAGAGTTCAAGTTGATTGACAGCTGTCAACTGCAAGATTTGAATTGCACTCTTCAAAGTCGTCTTCGCACACAAATCAAGAAACATTTTAAATACTATACACTTATCTAAAATGAATTCAGATAAAAAAAATATTTTAATGATTCAATGAACACACCTGGAACAATGATTGGCGGCAGTTTCAAAAAGATGTTATATGACTAAATGTCAATCAAATGATCAACCAGGGAAAGATTGACGGACAGAAACTGTGACTTGATCCGAGGAATGAATCCACAAACTTCTTGTCCGTAATAAACATTTTTAAAAGACACGAGTAAGAGAATAATTAACATCATTGCAATATTCATCAATATATACTTTGACCTACTGACCTTCAGAAACAACACGTGCCCTTTGACCTCTCCTCACTAGTACCTCTCTCTGAGCAGCTTCACCACGTACGCGGCGACTCCGGCGGTGATGGCGAGCAGCACCATGCGTCCCAGCCGACCCACCCCGAACTTCTTCAGCAGCAGCAGACGGGCCCAGCCCAGCTTCTTGGCGGTGTGGGGGGGGTACCGGAGGTCGTTGGCGACTTCCATGTTCAGCTTTCTGATCAGGCAGCTGCGCATGTGGCTGAGACGATCGAAGGTGTGGCGGCCGTGGTAGGAGCCCATCCCACTGGCACCTTGAAGGTCAGGAAGAAGGACGAGGTCAGTCGATAGATGAAGAATTGTCGTTTTAAACACAGGGACAATAATCTGTGGAAGTAGATCAGTGGCATCAGAATCTTGTATGGTTGAGTTAGAAATGTTGGAACATTTCTTTCTTAAATATATTGCATTTTAATATTTTTAAACAATATAATAAAATAATTTCTATATTGAAATGTTGACATACAAACAATTCATTTTTTTTTAATTAAACTTTTTTTTAAATTAGACATAATTTTCAAAGTAAGTTTAAGTAAAAGTTTAAATAATTCAAAAACAAATGTTCAGAATTTATTATTTATTTAATTATTTGCCCTTTCAATTCATTGTAAAAATGCTGCTATAATATTGCCACAAGACAATGCCAAAAGAGTACAGCGCTACTTGATCAAAAGATACAATATATATTGATACTGTAGTAACAAGGATATATTTGTCGTATCATCGAGCACTTGACTATAATTATGTTGCAGGATTTACAGACCACATGACTCTTGATGAAGTCGTAACTGCTTTCATTTGTTTCGAAACCAAAATATGTCAAAACATCATCTTTAAAAGCAGCTAGAGTCGACTGTATCCTCTCGTCCTCAGTCATCGCCGTGATCTTTGTCTGCTGAGGACTTAATGACTGCTACCATCTACTGGCCGGAAGTTAAAATCAAAACACAAAATGAGCAATAGCCATGAATATTTATATATATTTGCATGTTAATTGATAATAAAACATTAAATCCTTGTATGTTTATATGCCCTTTATAGAAATAACCATATAAATAACCTATAATAAACATGAAATATAATTGGAAAGCAAATAAAATGATAAAAGTGCTGTCGAATATTGTTTTTTACACCCCTGCGTCAATTCTTCATGGTGGATTCTCAAACAATGGTATGGTGACAACATTATATCATCCTTTTCATATGGAATTTAAAAGATTACGAATTAAATAATATTACATTTGGAAAAATTATCTTTAAATTATTGAAATTAAAATATCACATTTATTATTATAAATTAATATTTTATTATTATATATAACATTTGAAATGTTAAATTCAACATTGTGATGACACTATCTGAGGCCTGGAGAAGACAAAACAAGGAAGACCATCAGCGACAGAATAAAGATGTTCTTCAGTCTGGTCATTCTATTCTGTTTCACACCCTCTTCCAGCAGCATGAATATTTTAAAAAAGACACGTTCACGTTCATTCACTCACCAACGCCCCCGAAAGGCAGAGAGGAGACACTGCAGTGAACCAGACAGTCATTGGCCAGCAGAGCTCCACTGGACGTCTCAGCCAGGAACCTCTTGATCAGCTGATGAAGCAAAGACAAAAAATGTTTTAATTCAATAATTTAAAAAAAAAAGAAAAAAAAAAGTTGCTTTATCCTTTAAAATATTTTCAATTAAAAAAGTAGAAATAAATCATAAAAATTACTTCAAAACAATTTCATTTAAATTGAATTCGACACTTCAAAAAACCTTTTAATAAAGTCCAACTCACATCATGGCCCAAACACACAATGTTTCAAGCGGTTTCAATGAAAAGTTTTTTCTTCTGATTAAAGGTACTTTTGGGGATTTAATCCACAAAGTGGCCTGAAAAAAAAAATCAGTTCCAATAAAACCAAAACGTGTTCAAACACTTTTAACTTAAAATTTTAACCTTTATTAATTGACAATATTATTATTAATTGAAAATATATTTTCTGGATTGAAATTACTTTTTCTTTTTGAATGAATCACTAATTTAACATAACAACCTTCATAATTGTTTGAAACATTAATTCATTCAAATATAAATACATAACAAGGCGACAAAAACCCTAATTTTGAATTTTGCAGGACGGTGCAGATTCAGTCAATCTTTTCAAAATGCTCATATTATTTGAAGTGATGCTTCTTTAGATGTTTAACTAAGTGAGTGTTGTTGAATCTTTTGGCGTGACTTCATCCACACACTCTGCAAGTCCTAAGTCGGATCAGGACTTATTCAACAGATGCCAACCTTGATTCAAATGACATCAAATAAAAGAAGGATTCTGGTTTGTCATGGAAGTTTACCTTCTGGTTGTTGGAGAAGATGTAAAGGACTAACGGCTTGTCTCTCGCGTTGATGAACTCCAGGGCCTGGTCTGCGTCACTCACAGTCACGACGGGTAAAAGTGGCCCGAAGATCTCGTCCTGCATCACCTTTGATTCTCCAGTCACGTCTTTCAAGACAGTCGGAGCTGCAGAGTGACACGATAATGTATACGTTAGCTTAACTATTAGCATCGTGTATGTGAAAACAAGGCGCCACGTTCAAGATGAAGATGATGATGATGAATCCCACTCCATGTTAAAGTGAGAGCAGATCGAGTAATATTGTTGAACGTTCCATGAATGAGACCCAACAAGATCTTTGAAAACTCACCGATGTAACACTGGGATTCGTCGCCGTCTCCTCCGAAGGCGACGGTGCTCCCCTCCATCATAGACATCAGCCGTCGGTGGTGGCGCTCGTTGATGATGCGACCGTAGTCATCGAAACTCTTCGGGTCGTCGGTGTAGAATTCCTGTAGGACGACCCAAAGAGTTCATCTACAATCTGAGGTTGTTGCAACATTATGAGGTTCCTTCTTCACCAGCCATGAAGATCTCCTTCAACGTATGTCTTACTTGCTGCAGCAAACAAAGTAATAATAACCAATAATAACCAAGATTCAATTAAAACCTACGACACCTAAAGTAAGGTGGAATATTTGCAGTGTGTGTCTGGTTCATTTTGAACTTATTTAATCATTATTATTACCCTTTTTCTAATGTTCAAATATATATATAATATATAAAATATATATATATATAAAATATTAGTATACAATATTTTTTAATGAATTTTCGTTCTACAAATTTCCATTTGAATTTTCATGTGAAAATTTCTTCCAGTATTTGTGTGAATAAACGAACAAAATAATAAAGTGAAAAAAGAGCTTCACATAAATATCTATGCGTGTTTTCCATTACAAGTCTTTGTGAATTTAATTACAAATTGGCAACTAAACAAAATAAAGAATAAATAATACTTTGTGCTACAGCGCCTCCTGGAGGCCGTTAACATCGCTGTTCAAGGGTTGAAAGTAAGGTAAGGTAAGGTAAAACTTTATTGATCCCTCAGTGTGCTAAAGGCGAAGCAGCCGATTGTCCTGATAATTCAAATTAGAAAAAAAATGACTGTGTTTGTTACACATGGAACATTTCTACCCACTTTGTATCTGGGGACTGTTTAGTGTGTGACACAGGCAAATAGATGCAGAGTTGTCAAGTTCTACTGCCGGTTAAATAAGCAGTTTTATTCAAAGTAAAGATTCTGCTTCAAAAGATCATTTAGTGGAGTTGGAGAGAACTGAATAAAACATTGTCGACCCCAGGAATAGTTTGTATCGGCCAACATTACATAAGCTGTTATTAGAGGTCATAAAGTTCAAGATGGCGAAGGTTTGATGTGCTGAGAGAAAGAAAACGAGTGTGAAGAGAGTGAATAATTCACATCCTCATCCGAAGCATTATTGACTTTTATTTGGAGTAATACTACTGAGCAGCGCTCACCATTCATGAATACTGTGCATCAGATTATAAGGTGCACTGTCAATTAAAACAAATGAAAGGATTTTAATTGCTCCTGATAGTCCTAAAAATACGGTAATAGTGAAACAAAGACTGACGTTGATGCACTTCTTGAGCTCGTCCACCACTTGACCCTGGATGGAGGGTTCACACAGGACGTAGTCCGGGGCGATGCAGGTCTGACCGCAGTTGGAGAACTTGCCCCACGTGATCCTCCTGCAGCCACAGAAGAAGCGACTGTGATGAAGTTGTGACCGATTACCTGCAGAAACGTTGACGGACCGACAGGCGACTTTGAGGTCGCAGTTCTTGTCGATGTAGCAGGGGCTCTTCCCGCCCAGCTCCAGGGTCACGGGGGTCAGGTGTCGGGCCGCGGCCTCCATCACCAACCGGCCCACGGAGCTGCTTCCCGTGTAGAGGATGTGGTCGAATTTGAGCTTCAGCAGCTCCTGAGTCTCTGAGGCGCCGCCCGTCACCACCGGGTACAGATCCTGTCGTGACAAACATCATTAAAATAAACTTATTTATACACATTTGGACCTTTTAGCTCTTACTTTATCGAGATAGAGGGGGAGCAGCTCCTCCAAGACCCGGGCAGAGTTGGAGCTGACCTCGGAGGGCTTCAACACTGCTGCGTTACCTTTAATCAGAATAAAACATGTTTTATAAAATATATATGAATGATACATATAACATTTAAATGAGAGTATTTTAGTACCATCAGAATATTAAATGGTCAGTTATCACATTTCAAATGTAGATTTATTTTTTCTATTGAAATATTGAAATTAAAAGAAAATATTGTTTTTTAAGCATTTAATTCTCCTTTTTTTTAACATTTAATTTCTATATTGAATTTAATTATTGGAAAACCAAAAATGATTTAACTTTAAATAATTAGTTTATTGTATAGTGAACTTTTTTTTAATTTAAATAAAAGAAATTGAATTTTTCAAAACCAAATTACTATTATTATTATTATTTTAGTTGTTTTGGTTGGTTTTTTTTTACACTTAGAGTTTTACTTTCTAATTCCAATGATTCAAAAATAATGTATCTAAATTCTTTTTTTTTTTTATTCGTAGCCTTTTAAATACATAATATAAAACTGTTGCTATAAAAGTGCCACCAGACAATACCATAAGAGTTCAGAGCATTTTTATATTGAATTAAAAACCAATACATATTTTAGAAAAAGGGAATTTGGAAAAATATCTTTAAATTATTGGAATTTGAATATCAAATTCTGTGTGGAAAATAAATCATTTACTTTAAAAAGATAACTTTTTTTCAATTTAAAAATTCATTATTTAAATATATATATACATATATATATATATTCAATAAAAAGGAAAATCAAAGTTTCAACAATTTGATCAAAAAATCAAACGATTTAATAATCTGATGACAGTAATACTTCCATAAATATACAACCAAGGTATCATATACATTAAAGAGAACTTGTACCTGCAGCTATAGCGCCCACTAGAGGCTGCAGGGTGATAGCCCAAGGGTAGTTCCACGACCCGATGATAAGAACCACTCCCAGAGGCTCCGGCTGGACGAACACGTCGTCGGCCATGGTGAGAAGGTTCTTCTCCACGGACCGAGGGGCGGCCCACTCGGCCATCTTGTCGATGGCCAGCTGGATCTCTCCCTCCACCAGCAGGTTCTCGTACAGGTCGGTGCCATTTGCCGTCTGCGACAGAGGAGAGAATAAAGAGTGAAGGGTTCTGGTTTATAAAAAACATTTAGGATCTTATTTCAACTCAAAGTTTCAAGTCAAGATTCAACAATATAACAGTTATTTATGTAGCAAGTATTATTTCCACCCCATTCTCTTTTATTATCAGGTAAACAAGAGAAACAGTTCAAATAAATAAATAAAATAGAAATTATAATAGTTAAAAAATCCACTGATAAAATAACCAACATACAAGAGAAGATAAATGAATAAAGAATAAGCATCCGTCTCTTCAACAAATACCACAACCGGCCATATTTTTGTACATTTTAATTCATTAATTCTGGTCATATATTCAATATTTCTACAGTGCTAGATGTTTCATCAGATCTCAAACTCGTGGTTTAAATGTTGTAAGGTGGTGAGTATCTTTCCATTTTATCTCAATCAGATGATATACAAACTTTTGAATTATTTCAGTTGATTTGTTGATGCGTTGTCCGGTGACCAGACATCAACCAGAGCCAAGATGGCCGTCGATCTGATCTGTATTCCCAGTATTGTCTTTGACAACAATTAAAAAATTGACTTCCATAACTGTTTGAAGAGTAAGCAGGACACACACAGACGTGAAACAAAGTGACCGTGACTTGTCTGCATCTGACACATTTCGGGACTCCTTCAGGTTTACATTTTGAAAATTAGAATTTTGACCAGAGTAATCTGTGAACAATTTCAAACTGCATTTAACAAATAGAAGGTGTTTAAATGTTTTAAGATATATTATTCCATGTTTCTCAGTTATTTTTTAATATTCTGAGCAGTTTTTTTATTTGCCTTTTCAAACATTAAGCGATACTTCGTAATGTGCTTCAAGCAAAGAGTATAACTTTCCAATGTTGTTGTTTTTTTCCTCTAAAAAACACGAAAGTTTAGCAGATTCTCAGGCTTAATGTCAATAAAAGACAATATTTTTTAACTCTAAAATGTCGTCACTAGTTGCTCAAGATGAAGAGTTTGGAGACAAAGTAAAGAAAGACGAGAAAAGCTCCACATAATAAAGAAGTTAAAGAAGAAACATGTGTCTAAATGAGAGGAAGTACGTTACACTGTAACAAATTACTGGAGACGAACGATCATATAAAATATATATTACTTTAAAGATCAGCTTTATTTTGTAAACTTTAGTCGAAACTAACCTGAAACAGTCGATGCTTTAAAGTAAATAAAGCAAGCTGGGAATATTACAGTTAATACTTAGTTGAAAGTGCAAATAATTATGTTTTTAAGTAATTACGTAATTTACTGTTGGAATTCAATAATTTGTTGTGTGCACAAATTAAAATACAGCACCCAAGGTCAGGATTTTAAGAGTTAAAAAAAATAAATTTTAAGGACAGAGGAGCTGGTTTTGATCTAATTAAGTTGTATAAATATACAGGGATAGTTTGTCTGCAAATATCTTCAGGCTCTGAACAAAATCCAGAGTCAAACATTATGTATTTTATAATGTTTCCAATAAAAATAACTCTTGAATGGAAGGTTTAATGGCAGCAAAAGTAGGTTGTTAAATAGAGTGTTCTGACCAACCGTGACATCTCACCCTGTTTAAATCACTCTTCGTGGCATCAGCGATGTCTTTCCGTCTCTCGGAGATGAAACGTTGGAGATTCTTCAGCTGCTGGATCCGAAACGCCAAAGGTCTGGTGGTTCCACTGAGGAAAGAAGCCCTCGCTCGCTCCAGAACCACCTGCTGTTGAGACATCTGGAATCATGGAGGAGAAGAATTAAAACATCTGTCTTTGTAAAGAGAACTTGAACTTAAAATCCTTTTGAGCCACATGTTTGTGTCAAATGGTGTGAAAACACAAAAAAACAGGTTTGAAAAAATAATTTTTACCTTCATATAAAACGTCACTTTTGTAACTTAAAATATCATTAATTATGCTATCAATTCAATGTTAAAATAAATATTTAACTGAGCCAAATATTTATAAAATGTCTTTGCGTAACTAAAAAGCTAATATTAGCCAACATTAATTTAATGTTTAACGTTATAAAAAATATATTATATTGAGAAAAATGTTTAAAAAAAATACCTTCTTAAAATGAAAATTTACCAATAACTAGAGTAAAAACTATATTTAACCAACATTATTGTTAAATGTGATGACAATAAATATTTAACTCAGACAAATGTTTCTTAAAATGTCTTCAAAACAAACAAACACTACGGAAAGTTAGCAAACACACTCGAAAAATACACAATTGCAAACATCCCACGCATCGTTTGGTCATATTTAAAAGGTAAAAGCAAAGAGAAACATTAACTAGTGATAAGTTAAAACGACAAAATAACTTACCTTCTTCTCTCAGAGCTAACTAGCAATATGTTACTGCAATGGGACAAGAGCGTTGCATGGAGGTGTGGCTCTATTGTGATTGGTTCATCAACGCGTCAGTTATTTGCGTTATCCAATCAGTTTCCTTCAATACAACAAACACGGAAGTTGTGACCGTTGTGTTCGCCCGGAAATAAGTTAAGATTAATATTTGCTAAATAAATACTTCTTTAAAATCTTAATAGTTGGTGTATTCTATTGAAGGCATTTTGACAAGTTAGCTTGTACACGATGTCTTGCGTTACTAAATAAAAGTTATTTAGGAAGTTAGGAAATTCATTCATTATTATTATTATTATTTATTCAAGTTACAAACAAATGTATTTTATTTATCGTTTTAATGCTCCATTAATATAACATATCATCTATCTTTACATGGCAAACATATTTTATCGAAGACTAACTTTTTTATTTAATATTTAATTATTTATTTTTTTAGTTTTTCAACAGGTTTAGTAGAGATAAACAGTTGTGGTGTGTGTTTGTTTGCGTGTTTATTGTCCTGATAATTGATGTTTATTTTTGCCTGCCCTAGTTTACTCCCATGCTCTGGGCATGTTCTATGAAAAGGGCCCCCAGGCTAGAGAGTCAAAAGCCAAAGCGGTCAAAAAGTGATGGTGGAACAAGATCCCGGCGACGACTGAGGACGAGAGGATACAGTCGATGTTTGGACATATTTTGGTTTGGTGAAAACAAATGAAATCAGTTAAGACTTCATCAAGAGTCATGTGGTCTGTAAATTCTGCAACACCAGAGTCAAGTACTCAACTATACTGCAAATATATTCCTACAGTATCACAAAATATACTGTAATATATCGTATAGTTGCTCCTTGATACGTATCGTTCCAACTCCATTACGTAACACGTGGTATTTGTCTTCTTGTACTATCGTATTGTATTAAAATTAAATAAGGTCACACTACTACGACTTTAGTGTGAGGGGGAACTCGCTGGCACAACACAAACAGTGAGTGAGTATTAATTTATAGTAACGTTATGAAACTTGAACAAATCCTTCAAAAGATAAATGAATCCAGATGGTGATCAAGAAACATGTTCAGCTCAGAGTTTGTTTGGGCTCTTCTAGGTACTTTAAGGTTGATTCATGATCTAGATACGATTAAAAAACAGATTATTTCTAATTAATTAGTTTGAATTTTAAACCTTTATTGATTGTTGACACAAAGGTTCTCAAAGTTAATTTAAAAAAAATGTATCAATTGTTTGTTGCAGTTACTTTATAATGTATTTTTATTATTTTTCATTGTTAAGTAAATATATTTATTTAATTATTTATTTCAAGTAACTATATTTTGTTATTTTCTATTTTTTGTAATTATTAGTGAATTATTTATCTTAAAGAGTTGATTTATTTTTTGTGTCATTGTTTTATTGTAAGACATCCACGATCCTCTGTTGAATTGTCGAAATGACGTGTTTTATTGATATATTTTGTTACACGTCCTTAGTTTATCAAATACATTTTTATATTCGTGTTCAATTGTTCATTTGTGTGTAGAATGTTCCAGAACTAAGATCATTTATGTTTGTTTTATAATTTTCCCAGCTATGATTTACACGTTCTTTTGTTCTGACTCTTGTTTCAGTTTGTCCTGTAAGTGGTGCTGTTTACATGTTTATGGCGAACATTTAAACATGTTTAATTGATTTCTATATAATTTTAGTTTTATAGCCAAAAGTTTAAAGAAAACTGTAAATTGGCGATTGTGGACCAATGTGTGACGGATGATATTGAAGTACAATTATATGTATTTTGGGAGTTCTTACACTTCAAAGTCAAATGAGAATGCAAAAATAAATATGAGGAGCACATGTTGAAGTCATGGTGCGAAAGGAAAAGAAAACAATGACATTTTGAACAGTTAATATTTGTAAGAAACAAACATTTATTTTCTGAATAGAACTGTTCTTACCAAAGGCTACTTTTTTAAACATAAAATGGCAACAAAGTAATGGGACATAAAATAAATAAAGTCGTAATTAAAAAAATAAAATAAACAAAGTTTTTGCATTATATAACTAAAAAGGTTGTTTTAAATATACTGTATAATTATAAATTATCTAGATTTATATGTTGTTGTTTTTTTTAAAACTATAATAATAAGCGTATTGACAAAATAATAAATATTTAACTTAATAATTAATATTCAGTTAAAAAAAATAATTAAATAATAAACTTGTTACCGGTATTATTGACAAAATTAAAAAAAATTCAGTCAAAAAATTTGTTTTATTTAAATAATAAATGTGTTACAAGTATTATTGACAAAATAATAAAAATATTCAGCAAAAAAAAAAGATTTAAATAATAAGCGTGTCACTGGTATTATTGACATCATAAAAAAAATATTCAGTATAAAAAAAAAACATTTATTTAAATAATAAGCGTTTTGCAGGTATTATTGACAAAATAATAAAAAATATTCAGTATAAAAAAACATATATTTAAATAATAAATGTGCTACAGGTATTATTGACAATATAATAACATGATTCAGTCTTAAAAAATGTATTTAAATATGAGCGTGTTACCGGTATTATTGACAAAATAATAAAAAATATTCAGTCAAAAAAGAATTTTTATTTAAAAAATAAATGTGTTACAAGTATTATTGACAAAATAATAAAAATATTCAGCAAAAAAAAAAGATTTAAATAATAAGCGTGTCACAGGTATTATTGACATCATAAAAAAAATATTCAGTATAAAAAAAAAACATTTATTTAAATAATAAGCGTTTTGCAGGTATTATTGACAAAATAATAAAAAATATTCAGTATAAAAAAACATTTATTTAAATAATAAATGTGCTACAGGTATTATTGACAATATAATAACATGATTCAGTCTTAAAAAATGTATTTAAATATGAGCGTGTTACAGGTATTATTGACAAAATAATAAAAAATATTCAGTGTAAAAAAACATTTAATTTAAAGTTCAATAGATCATCAAAGTAAAAAAAGGACTGTTGCATACAAATAAGGATTTAAGTAGTAAAAACAATCTATACATATTTAAAAATCAAGTGAGAGTTATTATGGCAATGAACTGGAGAAAATAATCAAATAATCTGCGTCATAATATAAAATATTTTCTATTCACCACATTAGTACATTAAAAAAGTATTTGAAAAAACAAGTTAAAAGTCAACGACTCGGACTATAAATAAAACAGACACACGTTTAATTTGGTTTATCTCTTTAATAACAAAGACTGAGTTGAGTTCCATAAAGAACGATGACACCCACATTTCTTTGAAAAAAATAAAAAAAAAAGGAAAAAGAAAATGGTGCATTTTTTTTTCATTTTTTTTCAGGACGATTCTTCCAAAAACACGAGCAGGAAAAACCTGGAGGATATACATGATGCATACATTCAAGATTCTACACTTCCTACAGGATTATTTGCAGTTTTTTTTTTTATATCCAAAACATTCCAGAGAGCAGGGACTTGTTTTTTGTTGTTGTTGTTGTTGTTGTTGTTGTGACCGAGGAAAGACGTCGTCGCTCCTCAGACAAAAACTGTGGAGTCGGCGGATTATTCATCAAGAGTCACTTTGCTATTATTACTCGTCGAACATGCAGGACATAAACATCACTGAGAGTCTTGAACGAAGTTTTTTTTTTTACCCCCCGGAACATTTCAGAGAGACTCCCTGAAGACCAGCAGGAACAAATGTGTGTGGTCCGGTGTGAGTCGTCACCGTAGAAAGAGTTCTCTGGAAATGTCGGAGCTGCCTTTTTTTTTTGTTTTTACATTTGAATTTTTTTTATTTATATTTTGTGGCACATCCCTGCGGCGCCGGCATTACTTACAGCAAACCCTTGGCAGACAGTAAAAGGTATCAAAGTTAAATATGTACATTAAAAGATTTGTGCTCTTTGACTGACAGGCAGGAAGGGCTTCGACCCGACAACGTAAAAATCGCACTCGCACACACACACACACCCTCTAAATAAACATGCGCCGCACATACAAATATAATATATAATGTACTGCTTATATATATATATATATGTACACGTTTCAAACCTCAAGTTTTGTTTGTTTGTTTGTTTTTTTTAAAGAAAAAAAGGCTACACATACTGAGAAATAGTGACGCATGGATGAAGTTAAGGTAACTTGTGTTCGACAAATTAAAAGTCCACGACTCTGCGGCTCCCGAGGTCACGTGACCCCCTGAGATGTTCCCCGACAGAGTGTGATTGACAGGTCGTTGTGTTAGTGCAGGACGATAATGATTAAAAAATTAAAAAAATGTTATTAAAAACATGTGAAACGACTGCATCAACGGAAATCAAATGTTTACATTTTTACTTTTACAAGACAAAAAAAAACAACGGTTACAAATATAAATAAAAATAGCAAAAACATATTTTCATATGAAGTTTGGTTGTGAACATTTTTATACTGAAATCAAGTAAAAGATAAACGGAGTAAAATCAGTGTATGGAGGCGAATCAGTGCCGTCGGTTTATTGAATGGTTGAGTTTATCATTTAAAATGTTGAAACTACGGTTTGATTTTATTGAAATGTTTTCCATTTTAAGCATTTCATTTATTTTATTAAACAATTTAAATAATTAATTGGCAAATCCAAAGGTTTAATTTGTTAAATTTAAAATTGCAAGATTTTCAAAATTAATTATTATTGTTTTTTTTAAATCTAACATTATTTTTTTCAGTAGTTAAAAAAAAAAAAAAATTCTACATTTTTTAATTTGTAGCATTTTTAATTAAATATAAAAAATGTTTGTAGAAAATATATTACATTTTTTCATATTAAATTTAAAAGGACAAGAATTAAAAAATTATAATTAAATTATTACTAAAACAAATGTATTTTTAATTATACGAATATCAAACTGTGTGTAAAAAAAACATAATTTTGTAAAATGTAATTATATATAAAAAATACAAAATTCAAACGATAGAATTCAATTAAATAAAAAAAAAAACATTTCAATAAAATAACTAGTTTAAGTTTCAACATCTAAAACGATAAGTTCGACCTTCAATAAAGCGCCGACACGGACATGCTTCCACACACAGGAGTGTTGCTGATTGAGTCGTCGGCTCGTTCGTCTGGTTCGAATCCCGCCGATCTCGAGTCTTCAGGACGTCCGACACCGACCCGGGTGTCCTGGTCCTCCGTGGACAACAGGTAAAGTGCTTTGATCCGACAGCGAGGGTTTCGTCCTCCGCTCTCTGTGGTTTCTATGTAACAGGAGTTCGAAAACCGTTCCGGTGACGACGGGATTTCGTCAAAGTTCTCGTCGTCCTCCGAGCTTTTTTTTTGTCTTCAGAACCAATAAATAAAGACTAAACACTGATGACGATAAAAACCTTGCGAAGGTTGAAAAAAGAAAAAACGGATTCAAAGTCTGTCGGAGTTGGATTCTTCTCACGGTTCCAGTGATAAGAAAGAGAGAAAACTTCACAGGTTTCGTATCCTTTTGACATCTTTGGTTGCGAGCGGCGCGTCACGTGCTTCTCACACGAGTTCATGACGCGACAAATCATAGAAAATAAAAAGTGCTTCGACTGCTACAGGAACTGAAGGAGACGCGGGCGGAGCCTGGACCGGGTCGAGGACGTATAACCAGATACGCCTCGACCCGGGTCTCCTCGTGGATCAGGGATGAGTAAAAGTGGATGGATATGAAGTATTCATGAAGGTCTACTCGTACAGCGTGACGGTGCAGTAGCAGAGGGTGGAGATCCTTCGATCCACGCTGGCCTTGTCTGTGGGAGAAACATGACGTTAGAATTAAATATCGTTAGAATCAGACTGGTGACTTACACTTGACCACGTTCTCCACGTCAGCAGGATCTTGCAGGATCTTAGAAAGGCCGTCCAGCAACATGGCGGCTTTGCTGTAGCGATACGCGATGTCCTCCGTCTGCTTGAACATCTCGTCCAGCGCCGCAGACTGAACCTGAGCACGGGAACAGATTCAAGGTTTTTTAAGATGTTTCGTGTTATAGTCGACTCATCAACGTTAAAATTAAAATTAATTAAGTTGCATAGAAGGTTAGTCACAAATAAACACAAAATAAACAATAATATAATTATAATAATTATTACAAAACAGAACATTTAACAGTCTTTTAAAATAATCTTAAGTTACAACTAACGCATATAAATCCATCGTCATGGCAAAGAAATGAAGAGTCATTTTTCAAATAACGCGTTAATATTGACTTTAACAATCATTATGTTAACAGTTTTTTATTTTACAATATCTGTAAGATACAAATGTTAAGATACATCGTTTCATCTCAAAACTGTTTAATTACAGTTGAAAATTGTTTGATTTTAGTTGAAAATTGTTTGATTTCAGTTGAAATTAGTTTGATTATAGTTTAAATTAGTTTGATTATAGTTGAAAATTGTTTGATTATAGTTGAAAATTGTTTGATTATAGTTGAAAATTGTTTGATTATAGTTGAAAATTGTTTGATTTTAGTTGAAAATTGTTTGATTTCAGTTGAAATTAGTTTGATTATAGTTTAAAATTAGTTTGATTATAGTTGAAAACTGTTTGATTTTAGTTGAAAATTGTTTGATTATAGTTGAAAATTGTTTGATTTTAGTTGAAAATTGTTTGATTATAGTTGAAAATTGTTTGATTTTAGTTGAAAATTGTTTGATTTCAGTTGAAATTAGTTTGATTATAGTTTAAATTAGTTTGATTATAGTTGAAAATTGTTTGATTATAGTTGAAAATTGTTTGATTATAGTTGAAAATTGTTTGATTATAGTTGAAAATTGTTTGATTATAGTTGAAAATTGTTTGATTTTAGTTGAAAATTGTTTGATTTCAGTTGAAATTAGTTTGATTATAGTTTAAAATTAGTTTGATTATAGTTGAAAATTGTTTGATTTTAGTTGAAAATTGTTTGATTATAGTTGAAAATTGTTTGATTTTAGTTGAAAATTGTTTGATTAGAGTTGAAAATTGTTTGATTTTAGTTGAAAATTGTTTGCTCTAAATGTATGAGGTATAGAAAAAAAAGATTGCGTACGATCTAGTGATTACAAACTGATACAAATGACGATATTGTAAAATTTATATTTAAAAAAAAGAATCCAGTGATTTTAACATTTATGCAGGTTACTATATTTATCCATCAACCATCAACAGTGAAGATCTTGAGCACGATAATGAGATCAAGGTCTAGATAACAAGAAGCTGAAACTGACCATTTCCACGGCGTGGTTGTAGATGAGCTTCTCCGCCGTGACGCTGTTGATCTCGTCCATGAAGCGCTGCTTGTCGGAGAAGAAGTGGTTGAGCTTGTCGGTGAGACGCCGGCAGAGAGAGATGCAGTTCTTGTAGCGCTCGTTCAGGTTCTTCACCACTGCAGCAGGAACACGAGTCAAACGTCTCCCTCCCACTGAACATTGCAGCTGAACATGTGCTGGTTCTCACCTTGCTTCACCGCCGAGGACGGGTTGAGTTTGACAGATTTGATCTGAGCCTTGGCCAGGTGCAGCGACGACGCCAGCAGCTGAGCCGCCTTCATGTAGAGCACCAGCTGCTCCACCTGCCTGTAGGGGGCAGCAAAGAGCCACTTTTAGAACAACCACACCGAACCGAGTTATTGTTGGTTTTAACATCTTAATTTAGTTTGAATTCATGACATAAACAACTCTCACCCCCACTCTTTACTGAGCTGGCTGATCTGGTCCACCACCACACTCTCCTGCGGAGGGTACAGAGACGCCGCCGAGGCCCCGAGTTCGGCGCCTCCGGCTCGAACGGCCGCCATTTCCAGGATGCAGTCGGTGAAGGACAGCATCATGCGCAGGTGCATGAGCGTGTCCGTGTGCTCGCGCTGTCGACGAGAGTCAGAGAAACTACGTTTATTTACGTATATGGAAGTGCCATCAAAATATAGAATGGTTGACTTGAAATGAATGAATACAAAATAATGAAATAGTATTTGAATTCTCTAATTTATAGTAAAAACAAAAAAACAAACAGTTTGATATACTATGATTTTTCTTTGATCTATGTTCTTTGTCTTTATCTTTAGACTGAGATTGTGTCATCTTGTTCTTTCTCTTTATGTTCTTGTTCTTATTTTATTTTGATTTATTTTTTATAAAAAATTGCTGTATGTATTGGCTATTGGAAAAAAACAATTTCCCGAAGGAGACCTCCTGAGGGATCAATAAAGTTTTACCTTATCTTACCTTATAATAGCAGCAATAATAATAATAATAATAATAATAATAATACAAAAAGAAAAATCTGTATAAGAATTCAATGTGTAAAATGTTGTTATAATTGTACTACCAGCCAATCATGTGACGCGCAGACGATCACATGACGACGCAGAAGCAAACAATCAAGTAGCTCGGTAGTTATGTCTGGTGTCACTTTTATTACAACATTTTTATATTGAATTAAAAAGGATTTTAGTAAAAAAAATGATTGGGAACATAGCTTTTAATCATTTGAATAATAATATAAATCTATACGTTTTAATCCAGAGATTAATCATTCAAAAATAATAATTTAATACTTAAAAAAACAACATTTCAATCCAAGAATTAAAAGTGTAAACATTGATAAACATTAAACTCAATATTCCGATGCACTGATATACTTCTGTACCTCCATGAGGGTCTCCTCGGGCAGTTCAGGGGCTTCAAACGTGATGAACCCCTCTAAGCTGGGGGGAGAGGTTCCGTATGGGACGTAACGGGGGCTGTTGGACGCTCCCTCCACGCCGGGATACAGCTGGCATCCCCCGAACCCTCCTGGGGGAGACGAGCCCATGTTCATGCCGGGGGGAGAACCCACGTAGACGCGCCCGCTGGTGGAGCACAGGGAGCCGGCCGAGCTGTTGGAACCCACTAACGGACGACAAACCAGTGAGGCGGGATTCTTAAGACAAAAATGTGAAGAAGGCGGTCCTTACCTGAGGTGGTCCGCGGGCGGGTTCCGAGGTGGCTGCAGGTGGGAGGGGTGCTGCTGCTGGGGGGTGAGCCCACGGTGAAGAGGACGGTGCGAGGGCTGGCAGAACCGGCAGGAGCCGTGTCCATGGGTCGCTCCGTGTTCAGGCTGTCGGTGCTGCCTTGATGAACTTGACAGACCAGAGGCATCCGGACCTGCTGCTCAGAGAGACGCCCCGTGCTCACCGACCTGCAGGATGGGCGGCAAGACGCCAGGATATAAGACAATATATACATATGAAGGACCGAAGAAATAAATAGTACCAGGAGAAATGTCTAATCTTCCAGCTCTCTTGTTTTTCCTTTAGCTGCGTAGGACGCAATGACTGACCATCTAGTGGCTGCAAGTTTAATTGCAACACAAAATGAATAAACGTCATAAATATGTTTAGATTAATTGTAAAACAAAAAAATAAATAAAATCAAATATTTTTTACTTAATACACACTTTATTGAAATATTAATCATAAAAAAGCAAAATATAATAATGGTTACAGTGCATTTCAATATCGTCATTGTGTTGTGAAGAAAAACATTTCAACGTATCGGTGTATCGATATTTTCTCACAACCCTAGTATATACTGTATTTACAGTAATAATTATGTAGTACGTATGTGCATATAAAATGTACTTGTATGGATATTTGCTTATGATGCGCATAATGGTGTCATATTCTTTCTTTATGTACACATAATTACATATTTTATACACATTATTTAAAAAAAATGTATTCCTCAGTTCCCACCAAGTCTGGTTCTGCTTGAGGTTTCTCCTTGTTCAAAAGAGCCGTTTTCCTCATATCTCATAAAATGTTTACTATTATGATCCACCTTTAAATATAAATTGTATTTTAACATGATTTTGATGATCAAACATAAAGGTGGATACATTAGATTAAAAATAAATCTGATCGCTATTCCCACGGTTGAATGTTTGTCACGCACCTGCCAAAAGTCCTGCTGGCCTCGGGGGCCGCGGGGCGTCCGTAAAAGGGGACGCAGTGATGAACGCAGACGTCTCGAACGTCCGCCAGAGTTCTGGTGGGCACCGGACTGTCAGCCAACGCCATCAGGTTACACGACGCCTGCGTTTTGGGGATCTTGAACGGCGCAGATATCGTCTGGATGGAAGAATAAATAGGGTCAAATCTATAGATAACGAGTCAGGAAGTCTCGGGGTGTCCGGGTCACCCACCTTGGTGGGCGAGCCGATGATGGTGGGCAGCGGGGACTTCTGCAGCCAGTCGGACGTGCGGGGGGAGGTGCTGAACAGTTTGGTGGGAGAGGAGCTGAGGTGGCCCGGGCGGCCCAGCTGAGGGGAGTGACCGCAGGAGGACGAGGGCTGGACCGGGTCCGAGAGCTGCTTGTGGAGCTTCTGCCTGGTCTGGTAGACCTCCGTCAAAGTGCCGGTACTTTGGAGGCGAGCGCCCGTGATTTGCGAGGACGGTGATGGAGACCCTAGAGGAGGATACAAGGAAATAAAAGGGTTTTTAGAGATGAAGAGACGAAAAATAATTATTACAAAAATTGTACGTTTGTTTTTCTAGGTTTACTATTTGTTTGCCGTTATTATTACCATCATTAAAAAACATTGTTTTTGTTATACATTTGCTTGTGTGGACAAAAATGTATCAATTAATTTATAATGTGTATTTCTGACATGATACATCAATACATATCGTTTTAAAAAATAAACTCAGACTGTATCAACAGCTGATTTACTCGATGAACTTTCCATTTAATGCCAAATTGTTTAAACTTATAAACCATTCAGATTCTTTGAAAATAGCCTCAAGAAAACAAACAAGAAACCTCAAAAGCTGGTTGGTTATTACTTATATATAATGTATATTAATAATGCAACACAGTACAGAAGTAGTGGGGAAGGACTTAAAAACATATTTTATTAACATAAATTAATAATGATGCAAGACTACGTGTATATATATATGACACGACTTCCTCTACCTAAGAATGTGTTACACTCGTCTCTCGGTGACCTGGCCTGCAGGAGTAGAATGTCATCTATGCGTGTTACTTGACACAGTCACATGCGTGTGTGTTGACCGGGCTATTTAGAGGAGCGGCTTAGGTTTTGACCATGAACTGACCTCCCGACGAGCTGCGGCTGCGAGGCTCGTGGCTCTGGAGGTGGCAGCAGCAGTGGCCGAGCTGCTCCGGGATGGTTCCCACTGCAGATGAGAGACGGGGAACGTTTAGGATTAAAATCACAAACTCCAGCACAAATGATGACTTAAGGGTGGAAACATTAATGTTTGTAAAGTAAGGCACAGAATTCATTGAATTATTAAATGTAACATTTGAAAAATTGAAATTCTTTAAGTGTTTCAACTTTAAAGAATAAATAATTTAATGTATTATTTTGTATATTTAAAGGTTAAGATTCAAAATTCAAACTTTTTTCTATTTTTATAATACATTTTAAAAATATGAATATTTTCAAGATTAATTCATTTAAAAAAAATTCACATTTTTAAAATTTGTAAGTAAGTCATTTTTATTTGTATAGCGCTTTTCGAGACCAGGGTCACAAAGCGCTTAAACAATCAAAACAATATTCAATAAAGTATATACTTTAAAGATGAAGATACAACTGAGAACACAACAGGAGTTCCAGAAAATCAAGGAAAAGCCTGAACAAATAAAAATTTGTAGCCTTTTAAATTAAATATAAAGATGTTGATAAAGTGGCTCTGTAATGAAATGAAAGTAATGAAATAATTGAATTTATGTTTTTATTTTAAAAAACATAACACAGGAAGTAGATCTTTGTGAGAATATACAGCCTTACTCGCCTTTTATTGCATTATTTTTAATATGTTATCATAATTTCTCTATTAATAGACAATTTATGTTTTAATCTAATATCCTGTTAGAACTCTTGTTTCCTCAATGTGATACAAATAAAATAATATCTTTGTTTTTATATCTTATATTTTTTAGACTTTACAATGTGTTCCCGAGAAACAACATGTCATCTCTGAGAGCTCCGTCAGTCACTGTTATTGTCATGATCCGAACAATAGTCCGGAAACACGTCCCGACATGTCCAGACTTCTTACCCAGAGGCGACGGAGAGTAGGGTCTGGAACTTCCTGTGGAGAGGCGGCGACTGACCGGCTGAGGGGAGTCAGCGGGGGACGGGGACCCCGAGCCAGCTTTGGGGAAACCCATCGGACTAGTGTTGGAGCGTCTCACCGTACCAGACCTTGAGAGGGAAAAAAAGTTTTTTTTTAACTTGATGAAAACTATTTGATTAATCGGTTGAAACCTTAGACCTGCAGAGAAAATTAGAACCAAACAAGTTCTTGGAAACATTGAATAACATTCATCTTCTTTCCATCTGTTCACAGACGCCACTCATCACTTACGTAAGATTGTTTTGTGTTCCTCGTCTTGGGTGGAGCATCTCATTATGAGTTAAAGATTGATTTCGCAACAGAATTGAAAATGTTTTTTTAAACTGTGTGCTGTAAAAACCAGAGGGAAGTCGCCAAAGGTTTGATCACAGATGTCTGTTGTGTAACCAACTAAAACAACAAACAAGGACAGAGAGTTCCCGTTTTAATGACGACATCAGAAAGAAATGCATAGTATGAAAAGATATTTATAGATATTGCAACTAAAGACAAAAAAGAAAATCCTCATTAGGGGTGGGTATAGAAAAGTAACTAGTGATACGATACAGGGTTGACGATACTGTAGGAACAATGATATATACTGTATATATATTTTAAAACAATTTAAGTGTAGAAAAACTCTCAGAGCCTAGTCATCACACAACGATAAAGCTAATGGAGACAAAAGTATCCTCTTATCCTCAGTCATTACCGGGATCTTGTGGGATTTCATCGTTTCTTTGTAGTGGCTGCTACCATCTAGTGGCTGGAGGTTTAATTGCAACACAGAAAAGGACAAACGCTGTGATTATTTTCAGGTTTATTGCTAATTAAGAGTCGACTGTTGAAAATCAATACGATATTCAAGTTTGTCAATATTTTCAGCCCCACTAATAATACACTGTTGAGTCGAGCTGAAGTTCAAAGCTATCTTTGTATATTAAGAAAGGTCAATAATATTCTAAATATGTTGTCCAAATACTGAACAGACACGACCTGCATAACCCGATTTCTTCTAGGTGGGTCGCTGGCTCAGAATTATCTGAACTTAAATCTTCTCTCGAATGGCAAGAGAGGATGACAAAAAACTGAAGTTTCCATTTGTGAATGAAAGACGAGCGCATTCTTAAACCAACACCGAATTGTATCAGCATTTCTAAAAAGGTCCGATCGGGAATAATTCTCGATCCCATTGGGTGGAGGTACTTCTTGTGCTCAGACAAAAACGCTCGGACAAAGGGACACATCTCCCTGTGAACAGCAGGTCTCTGTTCCATCAGATCCATCTTCACACCAGAAAAGACTAAAATAAGCAGCAACAGACAAGCTCTGTTCTGATGCAACGTTACAGCCTCGGTGTTGTTATGCGACACGCAGTAAGAACATGAGTCAGAGGGAAGTGTCACCCAACGCCGCCGCAGTCATCCACGATCAAATATTCAAAAAATTACCTGGGGGAAGTGTAGAGAGTGGTGGTCGGGCTGCTGGACAGGTTCTGCTTGATCCTCTGGTAGTTGCGGACCTGGGTCGGAACCGGGATGGGGGTGGTCTCGGCTCGGGGGGACACCATAGGAGTGTGTCCCGGGGTCGGCTGCGGCTGGCTGAATGGGGAAAAAAAAAGGTGCATTAGCCGGTCCGCTCCTGTCCCTTTGTTTCTTACGAGCTGCTTTCGCTCGGCATTGAAATTCTAAAACGACACCAGGGAGTGAAAAAAAAGAAAGAGCAGAGATTCCTGGAAGAACGTTTGTACAAAAGTTCTTTGTTTACTTGGGCACATGGTAGGACTTGTGTTTAACCCTCGGTTCGCAAGGGGCGGGGGGTGTGGCCTCCATGTAAATAGAGAAGGAGAACCAATAACACGCAACTTTTATTTTCGGGGGAGTGGCTACAGCTGCAGGACGTCCAATGATAAAAGAAGGCATTAAAAAAAAAAAAAAAAGGAACACAGAGACATGCCGAGTCAAAGAAGCAGGCTTCAGCAGGAGGGAGGGAGGGGAACTGGCGGTTTGCGCAGCACTGGTTCCAGACCAGTGTTATGCAACAGCCGTGTAAGAACAGGGAGGGGGAGACACGTGAGGCGGAGACAAGAACATACAAACATCCTGAATCAGCCAATATCATGTGTTTCAGAGGAAAGGGGGGAAAGAGGATTTAGTCGCTCGTCTGTGCGGCTCAAAGCTTTGTTGATTCTGGACGGCGGCTTAATAGATGTTAGCTATTGTTGTCGAAAAGGGAATTTACGGGTCAGAGAGCAGCTGCCGTTTAAAAGTGAGCAGAGAGAGCTCAGTGAATCCGCAAGTCTGTCGCTTCCACAATGACCTGGTTTCTAGTCCGGGAGAGAGTGTGGGGGGGGGGGATGGAGGCGCAAACGTTCTGTCTCCGAGCCTCACACTCCAGTTTCTCTCTGAATATCAATTTAGGACACACAAGGCTCTGAATTATGTGAATGGATTAGATCATTTTACAATCTGACAGATGCTGTCGGGAACAGAGATGCTTGGGATTGACAAGAGAAGTAAACAATCGAACTGATTCACGATGTATTATGACATGTTAAATCCATTCTATAATCAGATCATTTCTTCTTTATTTTGAAGTATTATTTAATTTACCCCTTGAAAGCCCTCTATGCATCCTTCAGAGGATTTAAATGAAGCTTATATTATGGGTTATTCTTCCACACAGCCTAGAAAAATTGTATTTATATATCCTTCAATTCTTTCACCATTTAATATTTCATCAAGTTTATACTTTTATCTAAAGTGCTTCCTGTTTATAAATGACACAACAACTTATGTTTCTCTATAGATCGTAAAACAATCCATTTACTACTAAATCATGACAAAACAAATGCCTTTTATAATTATTTTAATTATAATATTCAGCATTAATAGTGTATCCCTCGGAGAAACTACGAGTTGTTATCAATTGAAAATATTTGGCCCGAGAACAGAAAATGATTCGTTATGATGAGCCACAGTCTAGTCCTCCAGGCCAAACCGCTATAGTTCACTCATATTCCTCAAGAACAAACAGCAAAAGAAACAGGTTCTACCAATCATATAAGAGTAAACTTGGAACTTGGAAGATAACAGTGAGGGTCACAAGGGTTGAGTCCGTCACCAAAGACCGTAAAAGATATCGACAACCTTCGTAAAGCACGTTCACTGGTAGAAAAATAAGCTCAGTTTTTATGTTTAAATCTCCTGGAATATCGACTCACCCTCCACACATCAGGAACTCACTGGACAGCCGGCGAGTGACACCCATCGGCTGGTCAACTGTGTGAGTGGAAAAACATTATTATTGTAAATTAATTCAATGTAGAGTAATAAAGCATCTCAAGGTGTTCTACGATGCCGAACTAAGAGCGTTTCTTTGAGCGTTCGCGCTCGTACGAGGGGTTCTTACAGCTGTCGGCAGAGATGTGAGGCACCAGAACAAAGTCTTCAGTGTCCGAGGAGGAGTTCTTGCTGCTCGTGCTACCCGCAGACTCCTTGGACAGCTGCAAGAAGTTTGGCAGACCGAGAGGTGGGGACGAGAGTCCGTCCTCGGCCAGAGTCTGCATGTCCGGTAGAGACTGCGTCGCAAGAATTAAACGTTAAATCGGTTAAATGAACAGGTGCATTGTGGGAGCTTCAGAGGAACTCACAGGGGGGGAGTTGTAGCGGATGCACGGAGAGCTGCCACATGAACTGTCCATCGCTGCTGCATTGGAGGAGCTGGGAACTGGCACAGGACAAGCTGTGGGTTGAATATAAAAACATGTGTTTATTGGATATACTTGACTACTGAGTTCAGTGTTTAGCAAACATGACTGACATTTCTTTATGGCCGTCGGTGACTCCAGGAAAGGATGGCTGAAAAACGTGTCTGCAAGTGAGGAGAACGAGTAATTAGGAACTTGATATCACCAACAGAGCGATCTGGCGATTTGTCGACGGAGTCGAAGACACTTCTTACCGAAGTCCATCCGGTCTTTCTGGTTCCTCTGCAGAAGCCCCTGCAAGAGCTCGCTAAGTGCTGGAGATGTTTCCCTCGGGATGCTAGCAATGAGATCATGTGAAAAAAAAAAAAAAAAAAAAAATCAATACCGTGCAAAGGGTGTTACCATGGAAACGGACATCATCTTGAACCTTGAACTTACATGGGTTGAAGATTCTTATTCTTCTCATAAAACATCCTCAAGTCTTGTGGACTATTGGCCTGAAAGATAAAAAGATAAATGTCAGCTTCACTCTTCAGATAAACTTGCGACTAGTCTGTTCCGCTCCTGACCTGAAACGGCGGCTTCCCGACCAGACACTGATAGATCACCGTCCCTATACTCCACAGGTCAGCCTTGGCATCATAGTTCTGCGACATGATGACCTCGGGGGCCTGAGAGCAGAGGTCAAGCGATTAACGAAGGCTGGGAAAAAAATTGTAAACTCAACAAAAAGAGGGAGAACGTGTTAGTTTCGACATGAAGGCAAAACATTACTGACCATGTACATGGGGGACCCACAGAGCGTGGCGGCCATCATGTTGCTCTGAAGGTAGCGTGCAAAGCCAAAGTCAGCTTAAAGAGATTAAACAAAACACTTGTTATTAAACATTGATTTGGATTTAAATTGTTTAAACACAAGAAAACCTTATTAAAATATATGTCAGCGATGTCAGCAAAAACAACCATATATAGATATAATATAAAATGCACTGGAAAAATAATAGAAATTGAAATTATAATCAAGATTCGAATGAGATTGCTTTGGCAATACAATTATTATTTATTATATAATTTGTTTTATAGACATTAAAATGCATTTTTGTGATTTATTTTTCCCTCGCTTTAAACTTACACATTGTAATCTCTTTATTTTTACTCTAAATAGCCATTTTTATCGTGTTAATTTTATGCTACAGCATTTGACTAAGCCATTTTATATATTTTTATAGTATTAAATATCCTTGAGAGCTAGAATGGCACTTTTACAAAAATGTATTCTTATTATTCTTATTAATAATTGTCCAAACAATGTGACATTTTTCCATGGAAAAGTTGAGTATATATTTATTTCAATGTAATATTTTCTACTCTTGTAGCAGGACAACAAAAAAATGTTGGCTATTGAACCCCGAGGACAAATCCATTCTGAAAGAGCGGCTTCATACGAGTTTGTCTGAAAGTAAAGTGTTCATTAGGAAAGTTGCTCCTCAGGAATCCGGTCTCGTCTGGTGTGCCTCAAGGCTCCGCTCTTGTAGTCTTGTTAAAGTTATTTAAAAACAACCGGTAAGTTTATTTGAATAGTTACCGATTTTAATGCGGATTCCGCTGGTGTTGGATTTTTTACGACCAGCGTAGGACAGCAGGATGTTCTGAGGCTTCAGGTCTCGGTGGATGATCCCCTTGTTGTGGAGGATGCGCATGGCCGCCGCTATCTGCTGAAGAAAGACCCTCAGCGTCTCTTCTCTCAGGGTCCCTTTGGCTAGAGAAGGACATGAACAGGATTTTGTTACTTTGGTGATGCAATAGGTTAAAAATCATACGACATTATGCTGTTAACTGGTTTGCACTTATGAGGGTAGAGCTCGACCATTTTATGGCTTATAGTGTGTGTGAAAGAAATGTTTGTGTTGCCAAAATTAACATCTATTGGCTCTGGCCTACGTAACTACAGGAATAATGAAATTCGTCGAGATCCTGGCGATGACTGAGGACGAGAGGATACAATCGACTCCAGCAGCTTTTAAAGCTGTTTTCATTTATTTTGAAACCAAAATGTGTCCAATCAGTTACGACTTCGTCAAGAGTCATGTGCTCTGTAACACCAGAGTCAAGTACTCGACAATACAACAAATAAATGCTACAGTATCACAATATATTAGATATATAATTAATATAGTATATACAGTAGTTGCCCCTTTAACATGATACCTATCAAATTGATAGAGTTCTGCCTCCACACATTCCTACAGAAGACATTTCACAGCACGAACTGCTTTGTCTCAATAACACCTGCATAAATCAAACTAGAGAAGACTTTTAAACAGCCAGATTCTATCCATAAAAACTAGAAATTACTACGGAGCTGTGCAACTCTAAAGGGAATTTGCTTTTCGCTGGGCTGGAAGAAAAACTAATCCAGTGGAGACTGTAAGAGGATTCCTCTCTGTTTTGATTAGAGATTGGAAATTGATATTATTTACAGCCTTGTCGACATTAATCTAGGATTATTGGGCCTTTCCTTTACAGCAATGTTACAGCAACATAATGAGAAGAAAATAAATAAATAAATGAGTCACTAAGGATTTGGGATATAGCCTTTACACTCATTTTGATCAGTAAAACATTTTGCTAGCAGGATACACACGAGTAAAATGCTCACCTTGCAGATAGTCAGCCAGATCCCCTCCGTTGCAATACTAGGTTTTCGGGAGGCAAATGAAAAAAACAACATATTAATGGCTCATTTAGAGAGTGGACGCTAAATTCCTACATAAGAAAAATAGCTTCAATAAATGGCCATAGTTGACAAACAAATGGTCTTAACAATATATATAATCATTAAGGAAAGAATGTAGGAAGCAAGTTAAAAACAAGAGCATTTACAAAAACTACAGTATGATGTGTATTCTTAGACAAATAATGATAGAAAAATGAGACTGCGATATTGAATTATGTTTTAAAGAAAGTAACAAATGATTGGTGATGAGAATTTTTTCATCTACTGTAGGAACAAAACATTGTACGTGAATAAAGGAGTAGGAATTTAATTGCTATTTTCACGTGTGCTTCTTACGGAAATATACTGTAACCAACACTTACCTCCATGACCAGGAAAACAGAGTTGGGTGTTTCCTGGAGAAAAAAACAAACACAAAGAGCAGAATCAGCATCTGCCATGGAGCAGAATTGCAAATTGAAGAACAGAAGATATTTTTAGTTTAATCTGTCTGTTCGGGGTGATGCGGCAGAAAATATCAGAAGAAAAAAAACAAAACAATAATGTTACACAAAGATAACAGATATAGGGCACACAACGCAATTCAAAGCAAGAGATAAAGAGTTGTAAAAACTCTTTCACAGGCTCAACAATATGTTTTCTATCTGCCAATTGTTTGCGAGCCATAAACGCATCAACATTTAAAGAAAATTATACATAAAAACAATACATTTCGATTTTCTTTAATTTGGTGAGTTTTTCATGTCCCTCAAAACACTGTGAAGAAAATCTAGTAAATATCATATGACAAAAGTTATATTATTATGTAATAATATAACTTTTGTTATGATAATGACAACATGATATTTATTCTATACTTTCTCTTCCATTAAATGAAGGCTCTCTTTTTCTTATCAAGTCTTTCTACTGGTGTGAAGGCCCCTGCATTACATGCTGACGAATCAAGATTATATTTAAACCAATCGTGCTCTCCCACCCTTGTTGTCTTAGTCTAGCCTGCTGCCTCATTGTGAGGTCATTTCACAAGCATGCTTGTTATTGTAAGCCTGCGAGGATCATATAGGCACACTGTAGACAACGAGCGCCCTCAGATAGTAAACTTAGAATCATATTTGATAACAACAACAGAGTTATGGAAACTCTCCAACGCCACAAATGATGCTAGAACATGGCGACTGGTGGATTACCGAACGTCAGAGGGGCCATAGGTTCACAAGCGTGTAGAGTAAACTCTGGGGCAAAGTCCCAGTGTGTTGCGGCACAAACACACATTTCTGAGCGACGTGCAACGCCGCGGTTACGTCACGCCGAGGCTGAACTTTGGGTACGGAGAACAGGATGTTTACTTTTTTGCAAAGGGAACAATGTGTATCGCGGGTATGCTGACCATTCGCCAGCAACTGCTGATCTTCATCTCGCAACAAAACATGCTGGGCAACATATTTGAAATTTGTGCATAACAAGTAGAAATCACTTTTTACTAACACTGATTATATATCAATACATTTGGTTAAAAACTAAACAAAAACAAGAGGATTCCAATGCTTTTTATCTTGATAGTATTTCACCTGCAGTACTATATTTTTCAAGCCACATTGATAAAAAATAATTCTTACACGAGTCAGTTACGGCCTTCTATCACTGTCAAAGGCGTTAAGAAATATGGAAACTATAACTTTAGACCTCAAGAGGTTATATAAAAAGGTTCAACAATAGAACAAAAGACTACCCTGATCGATGGAAAATGTAGTTTTTTTTTCTCTCTAAACTATGAGAAAGATGAGCTAGCCCATGATAAGATAAGAGTGTAACAGTGGCACACTGTACATTCCTGTACGTCGAGAAGCTCCACTGCAAAAACACGCCTCGGCTTTTGGTGGAAAACAATACGTGTTCTGTACATGTCAACCTCCTCCATGAACCAGTCATGTGTACCAACAGTTCAAACAACCTCTACAATCCTGAAACACATGAACCAGCCTCGACTCTCACGTGTGCAACAGACACGAAGCACCGTTGCGGCGGTTAAACTTGTTTTCTTCTTTGGACAAAGGGGGGAAAAAAAAAAAAAATCACACAATAAATCAAGAGTTCCTGGAGTGTTTGAAGCCACGTGAATAAGACGTTGATTTATCAAGCTTTTCCAGTGTAAAAGCACAAAAACAAACTCACAAATCAATCGTTAAAATCATCTTTAAACACATAGAAAACGTGTTGTTTAGTGTGTTTATCCTCGATTCTGGTTTCGATGCAACTTGAGTCACAGATAAGTGTTGCATAAGTGGTCGAACCAGTAAACATGTCCAGGAGTTTCGAAGTCAAATAATCGACAGCACATGTGAATGTTTTTCTCTGTGCCAGAGAAGTTTCTGAAAAGCAGAGCGCTGTGACGAAATGTTCAGCTTGGCGGACCTGAGCCGCTGGATTTCTAGGAAAAGTTTTTGCAAAAGTCTCCCCCGCCCTCTCACGAGTGTTCTCCCCGCTGCCTGGATTCATTAACCCCTGCGTGACCAACCTGCCAGATCACATGTATGAACCAGACATGTTGACACAGAGAGGGAAGGAGGGAGGGTACGAGGGAGGGAAGGGGGGGTTAAGCTAGAACAAAATGTTCTTGGTTCAACATTAGCTTTTGTGAGGACTTAGTGAGCCAAATTATTCCTGAGCCCACTTTCTTCCCAAGGCAGCTCCTTTGTTTTGATGTGAGCTCGTTACATAAGAGAAGGTAATTAAAAGTGTGTCAATCAAAAATTGCTTTTGATATCTTTACGAATCGTGGAGAATTAAATACACTAGACCACGGGGGAAATCGCGTGAGTGGGCTGTACACTTTGCCCCTAAGACGAGAAGAACTTTAAAAAGCTTTTATCTACATTTTAAAGTTTGAATGGTGTTTTTCTAAGCGAACATATATTTGAAAACATTGCAGATATGCGACTTTTTTTACCTCGTCCCATTCATTCCTTATAGGAAATTTATCGCAGTATATTCCGGTGAGAAAAACAATAGCAATGCGAGTCCGATCGAGCCGCAGCATGTAAATGTAAATATTATACATATTTGAATTGAAATAACTTTTTTCTAAATATGTGATATTGTGTTCAATCAATTATTGCATTTAATTCACAATGACACATGACGACTTATAATATAGTTCATAAAGTCACCATTAAAACATCTTCGAAACGCCTTATAAATGTTTTGGATGGATGTTTGATTTAGCTCAAGTGACAAGAAATTCCCCAAAAAAGAAAAAAACAAAATACTAAAAAAGGTTTAATTTTAGTTAACAGTTATTAAATAACATCATTAAAATTTAACAAACCAAGTACATTCGCCTACAGATTAATGTCAATAGTCCTGAGTCATGGCCACACTATACCAAGATTTGCATTAAAGTGTGTATAAACACACAATACAACTTAATATTTTTCCTTCAATAACAACAATTACACACAAATATAGTCAACATGTTGCTGATTCCAAACAACCCATCAAATGTAATGTAACTTGGCTTAAATGGGTTAACGTTAGAAAGCTTATGATTAACCACATTATCTAAATGAATCCCAATAAAAACATGTCATCAAATGTCATCTTCTGTGTACTTTTTATCCCGGTCAGTACATCGAGTCTGTAACTAGATGTGAACAATAACATCGACGTCATCACTGCTGATAAAAGTTCATCTAACTTTATAGGTTCGTCCTTATCTGGAAAAACGTTTCAATATCAAAACAGACCGATCCTGGAGTTTTATGACCGCCAGAGTCGCACATGACGGGAAAAGTTTATCCGTCAGAGCGATCCGACCTCGTGTTGTGAAGTTAAATAAACAGTCGACGCACCAGGTTAGCCTCAAACATGACCTTGGGTTAAACCGGCCGTCAGAACAAACCTGTTCCTCTGTTTTCACAAGCGCATCTACACGGTCACCACAAAGCCGTGCGCCTATCAGTTGTGTTGTTGTTGTGTAAACTCAAGTCAGGACGGCACGTGAAAGCTGATGAGCGGATGACAAGAACAGCTGATGCACTTGGCTTGAAGCCAGAAATTTAAAAAGAGGAGATGATGGAGGGAAGGTCGGGAAAACAAGAAGATGGAAACATTGGGCCAAAAATAAAACTTTAATTAGGCAGGAATGATTCGTAGAACTGCCATCATGTTAACCACAGATTAACACTTAAAATTACTTAACAAAACTTTCAAATCGACAGTAAAATAAAACAAATAAATATATTTGACTAAATGATGGGCAACATCCACTTAATCTTCAGTACACTATGTACACTTTTCGAACCCGAGACTGAGGTTCAATGAAGTTATACCAGTTTATAAGTAGCATTCCTGCACAATTCCTCCAATAAGGACCTGCTGGTGTAAATAGCAAGTTCTAATAACCAACATACTCTCAGACTGACTTGGACTTACTATAGTGTTAATTAGGGTAAACTGTTTTCAATGCCAATACTGTTGGCGTAACTTCGATACTGGGTCCTTCCAATACCAATTTAATTTTTTGAGCATTGGTAAGTTTCCCCTCCAAGCGGTTTCCTTATGGAAATAATGACAAATAATTTCGAGTGCAAAAGAACATTTGCAAGAGACAAATTAACCTGGTATTCACTGCCTTCATCACTTTCTTCTGAAAAATCCAAACATTTTCCAGTTTTTAATCACAAACTTTGCACGAAAAGACAAAACGTGTCGGTAGTACCGAAGATTTTCCATCTTGGCCACAAAGGAACCGAAGCTGGATAACCAGCCTGTGTGATAAGACCACACTCCTAATCCGGTTTGTTTTGCAGGGCATAATCCAATTGTTAGCAAATGGATTATTGATAGCAATTGTTTGATAGCAAGAGGTCTGGAAAAACGCTCTATAAATATAAATTACTTACTTACTCATATTTAAAAAAGGCATTATATCATGACATCAACGTGACTCAAATGCAGCAACAGATCAATTATTTACTCTTGACTTTGAGAGTGTTTACCATGACACATTATCAGTTACAACAAGATGCTTTCACTGCATTGTGTCTTGTTGTGTATTATAACAGTGCTGCAGCCGTCACGTAACACTTGGCTCTCTTAGTTAAAGTGTGAATTATTGTAATGTAATGTTAAGAATGACACCATCTTCATAATGCAGCTGCTTCTTTTTTTTTGCTTAAACACTGGAATTTTAAGTGTAACTGTGCCTTTTGATAAGACATCTGTGGTTCATTCTTTTGATGCCTGTGTTGTTACTTTTTGTCCCATTTTGTTGGCTATTAGGAGGTTGAAATAATTTGGGATTTAACACAGGACTACGAGAGCAGTTGTAAGTGGCAGCTAATGCTTATTTAAGTAAATGTTCTTACAATTATTGTTCGCTTGTCATTCATGTTTCAACAGCTTCATTTATTTCCTACTGATTATTACATTTTAATTCATCAAAACCCAGGATGTAAAATGAAATTGAGGTCATTTACATGTATTTATCTCAATGAAAACCAAAGCCAAAATTGTTTATTTCCAAATGTCACCAGTAAGAAACTACCTTCTACGCAACACTGTTTAATAGATTACGCAGTATAATCAATACATTAATCCATTTTTCAAATAATAACTACTTTGAGCATTTTCTAAACTCTCACTTGAAATGGTTAAGATTCAGACGCGAGTTACTTTAGAGAATATTCATTTCCTTACCTGGACATCGTAAAGACCCACAATGTTCTCGTGCTGCAACTCCTGAGAAAGAGAAGATTCATTCAGTTAAACGTGGATCAGTCGACTCGATGACAATCCGATGGTGTGTTGCTTACTTTTAGGATTTTGATTTCTTTGCCAAGAAGAATCTGGGACTTGGAGAGGTTCTTCTTGTTGATACTTTTGATCGCCACCTCCCAGTCGGTCTTCTAGAATGGACAAAAGTAGAGACAGAAATGTTTCAGTTTTGACCTTTTGCTCACAATGTCTGTTTAGTTTCTGTTGAAGGACAAATCGGCAAAATAGACATTTAGCTTGTTTGTTTATGTGTAGTCCCCTCAGAAAAGGTCAGTATGAAACGATAAAATTGATCGGTTTCTGACTGCAAACCTCTATAATGTCAATACATTTACAAATATAACCTTTTTCTGTTGGTACTTCTTTCCCCTCAAAATATATTTAATAAAAATCGAAAACATGTTCTTATTAAACCACTCTTAATATTGTAATGCTTGTCAATGTTTGCAGTAAACAGTAGTTTGCTGGCAGGCATACACGCTGAGAGACAGACTGGTTAATGCGATGAGTGTGTATAAAAATAATCTGCGCTCACAAGAGCTTGAAGAGTCTACACACATGCCAAGAATAACCGACAATTAAAGTCAAAAGGTGGCTTTAGAAACCCTTACTTAAATGTCAACATTCCGAATTAAGACGCCAGGACACATTAGTGAATCGATAAACATTCTGTATGAAAAGATAAAGAGATAAAAGATATATATATATATATATATATATATAAATGCCAAATGACTTCACTCTCTCTAGGTGATAGTCATGTGTGACATAGCAGCTGACAAGAAAAGACCTTGCTGACCCTCGGTCTGATGAACAAAAGGCTAAACATTACAGTGTCAGTGTCTTCAAAAAAGTAACACGACAAAACTGACCCCAATGGCGTGACTAGCATTTAGCCTTCAAAGAAATAAATGAACCAGAAAGTTTTAAATTGTAAACAAGTAAACGTATCATTGATGGCTCAGTTGAATGTCCTAGTTTTATTCGATTCATTTGTGTGTCCTTTATGTAACTACATCTCAATACTTGCCCTTCCACTTTACATGACACGATTAAATAAAGCAGAGGAAGATAACTTTCAAATTCAATTTCCATGTTTGTGCCACTCCTCTGCACAAGAAAACACAACCTAGTCACACACTAAACACCAAAATTGAATCAGAATGAAAGAGAATCCGAATTAACTTCTTGGAGATCAACAAAGTAAACGGCAGCATAATTCCTGTCATCTGTAGCAGAATAAAGGCTATTAAGTATGTATTGCCTTCAACCGTTGCTGTTATTTTGGGGAAGATATAAAGCTGTAAGAACGCTTCAAGAATCTTCAAGACTTCTCAACGGCTCTTGACTGGCAGTTATACAAGCGCGTTGACAAATAACATTCACACAGTCGCATCACTTGGGGAAAAAAAAAACATCTCAATAGAAATACTGTAACCATAATTGAGATCACTGGTATGAAATTAGGTCATGGCCTAGCATTGCACGAAACAGATTGGAAATTGTGACACTTTTCTCACATCTTGGTCTGCAGTAAGAGACTGACATTAACCCAGCTGTCAAGTAAGGATTAAAACAACACGTTTTTCGTGAACGTACACCCTCGGAATCTTCGATCAGACAAATTATTCTGGTCGTATTACATTTATAGTGGTATACATGAAAGCTAGGTTGATGGGAAATGAATGCTCTTTGTTCAATATTTGGTAAATGTAATGTTTTGTTTGGACAAAAACAAGTATTAGCTCCTTGTCAAGTTCGACAACCTTGATCTACGTGCACAAAATTTACCATAGATATGTCACACGAAAATGTAACGCACCGAGGCTGATAAAAAGTGTGTACATTAACCTGGTCGGCAACAAGATTTTTTACATAACGACAACGTGGTAGCATTGTGAAATATATGCAGTGACGCCGACGGAGTGCGTCAGATGTGTTGCAAGCAGGTCAGTTCAAACCCGTCTTAATTGGATCTTAACATCAATCTTAATAGCATCATCTCAAGATACTGTATATTACGGGCCTGACTTCATGGATATACATAGGGATGTAAAGAAAATCACAATGCAGTATTCACTCTATTAATAATAATAATAATACATCTTTTTGATCCATTTGTGCCTGAAATGAGATGAATAAATCTGAAGTTATGTTTTACATTCAAAACTATCCATGATATTATGGGACATATGGAAAGACAAAAGGCCGCCCTAGAGTTAGAAGAGGAAAAAAGGAATCTCTAAAGGGACGTTCATTGAGAAATCCAGGACCATCTGTTATTCACCAAGAGCAACAACGTGATGTAATCCCCTCTGTCCAGTAACACGGTGAAGAACACAAGCCCAAATATGAGCTTTAATTCCAATAAGTAAATATCATCAGTCATCCACTGGATATAGAGTAAATAGCCGGCGTCAACAACTGCTAAATAAGGACACTGTCCTCAAAGTGTTGGATCAAAAACACTGCAACCCATTTCTCCTGTTCGACGGAGCAGTGAAAGTCATCGACTGCCGTCTGACTCTCTATCCATGAACGCTTGAATCCATGTGAGAGAGACGACAAGGACGACTGACAACCTTTGCCGTGAACAGATGAACAATTGTGTTGATGATAGATTACGCACAGATTCAAAGACAGTATTAGAATATTTTACTTCCATTAAGATGTGCATTTTCTTTAGAATATTAGAAGGATCACAGGATGTTTTTTAGCCATTCAAATAGCTTTTAATGAATATTTACTACATACGTTTTTGTTGCATTTAAAATAAATACACAATCTCTTATTTCTACATTTCCAGTTCCTGTTCAGTCCCTCTTTGTGTATTTATTTCCCCAACAGTCCAAAAGCATGTGCAGGAATCCGGCGAAACGATATGTATGAAGATACAGAAGCAAACAATACGATATGTCGCGATGTTTGCGACAATGAAGCAATAAGTATAGATTGTAATATTGCACAAGTACATGACTCTGGCATTGCAGAATTTACAGACATGACTCTTGACAAAAGCTTTCATTTGTTTTTAAACCAAATAATGTCCAAACATCAGCTTTAAAAGATGCTGCAGTGATTGTATCCTCTCATCCTCAGTCGTTGCCGATATCTCGCAGGATTTTTAACTGCGAAGGACGTAATGACTGCCGGAAGTTTAATTGCAACATAAAAATGAAAAAAAAAACTGAGTAATTTACTATTAATTGTAAAGAAAAGATAAATAATTTGGGTGATTATATAGTTGTTTTTAAATGGTCAATGTGTCATTTAAAGTTGATATGAATAACAAAATACTTAAGACAAAAGCTTCCATTTGTTTTTAAACCAAATAATGTCCAAACATCATCAGCTTTAAAAACTGCTGTGTGTGATTGTATCCTCTCGTCCTCAGTCGTTGCCTGTATAATGACTGCCGGACGTTTAATTGCAACATAAAAATAAAAACACTGAATTCTTGACTATTAATTGTAAAGAAAGGAGAAATAATTTGGGTGATTCTATAGTTGTTTTGAACTGGTCACTGTTTCATTTACAGATGATATGAATAACAATAGACTTATTGGTTTCCATAAAAAGATGATAAATCTTTGTTAGTATTATTCACACAATCATGCATTAAAAATTAGTCTTTTGCTCAACAAAACATGCTTCCAATGTGACTCAATAACTAAATCTGATACAAGTTGTTTTTCATAGAATAATGCTTTTATTTACCTTTCTGTGGCGTCCCTTGAACACAACAGCGAAGGCTCCATGTCCCACCAGATCCTTCCTGTTGTATTCAAAATCTCCAACAGTCTCCATGATGTGAAGATGACAAAACTGTTTTCTTTTCTTTTTTTCTTCCTCTTCAGCAACAAGCCAGGATGTCTTCATCCACTGGTTTCTTCTCTCTCTCTTGAGTGACAGTCTCTGCTCGTGTTTCTTTGTTTTGAAGACTCGTTCATGACAGGATGCGTTTACCAGGCGATGGTTCGTAAATGGTTTAAATAATAGATCTTTTTTTTTATCTTCTTGTGTTTATCTGGACCACTTCAATATGTTAGCATCACCCCCACAGATACAGTGTGACCCGGGTCAGTCTACATGGTGCCGAGCCTGCTGGACATGACCGAGCAGAAGAGAAGCTATCTGTTAGCCTGGCAGTGACATAATCCCGCAGCTACATCGAGCATCATCGATGCAAACATATACAATAATAAAAAAAATGTTATCTATTTATGAACAATAGCGAGTAGAAAACCATGTATGCTAAAACAAACTGATGCTAACCAACATCCGAGAGCTAACGCATCTCTGCTAGCTGCCCTCAATTATTAATATATTAGAGGAAGAAAAAAAAAATGCTATTTCAAAACATTTCACGGAAAATACATGGGTTTATATTAAATATAATGTACAACCAGTTTTCCCGAACAGGCTTTTCCTCCCGAGGCTTGTCCAGTCAATATAAATTAAATCCCAAAAATGAATCCTTCGTTGTCAAAGAAAAAGGTATGACACAGAGCAGTCGCCCTGCTGCTCGATCATATCGCGAAGATACTGTAGATTATCACATGTATATATGTATATATATACATATAAATATATTTATATTAATGGCGTCTCTTGGCGAGCAGACCTTAAACGCATCACTAGCACTGAGAGTCGCTGTGTTTACTTACACAATACTGAGACAGACAGCAGCGGCAGGCTATTTATACCCTTAGATCCCTCCGCGGAGGCCAGACAACTGATGTTCATCCGCTGGAGAATATAGCATCAGCGACATTGGAATTCACTTATAATCAATTTTTACACCATTTAAATCAGACTTTGGATTTAAAAAGCCATCATATATCTTGCAAAGTTGTTTTATTGTCATATTATATCCGAACAATCAATCAATAAATAATGCGCGTAAAAAATAAAATAAAAATCACGATTGTTGAAAAAAAAGAGAAAATAATGTCAATGTAAATAAATAAATTGAAAGAATTCCGTGTTAACATCCGGGCAACTAAGGAGAAGCACTCGATCCCTGATGTCACGCGAAGGTCACGATAAATGCTTCGGTGTTTACTTTTTTTGTGTAAGCATCGTCTTGCGTTTTCCTTTCCCGGATTTTTCTTACTCTGTATTTCCGACATAATATTTATTTATATTCCATTTTTAAAAAAAATTTAAGTATCATTAATTCCATACACACAAATATACCTTCCACTACACAACTTAATGTTTCCAACATGAACAATAAGCTACAAACTATAGAGACCGAAATATCGAAATTATTTAGAATAGTTTAAAGTAAGTTTGAAGTAAATGAAATAAGTTTAATTTGTCTCATCAGACTGTATTAAAAAAGTAGCAAGAAAATAAAAGTGGTTAAGTATTAATATTGCGTTTATCATGATGTAACATGACATCACGATATTAATTCTTTCACGTTATAGTAAAAAGGTCATATATTTTATTTTATTTTGAAAGAAGCCATCGTCTTCTTTTTTATTTGGGAACGAATACGTGTGAATTAAAATTGACAAATTTGGGTTTTGTGCTCCTAAAGTTGTTTTAAGAATCATTGTATAATACTTGAAATACGAAGTTGTTACACAATAAACACGGCTTGGTACTAAACTCGTGACTAGACAGTGCCATCTAGTGGACTAAGTGAGTACGTGTCAGCAAAACATTGGAGTTTCTTAAAAGTAATAATAATAATAATAATAATCTCTATTTATATAGCGCCTTTCTAGACCAGGGCCACAAAGCGCTTTGACAGCCATTCACACATACTGATGGGAGTAGGCTGCACCACATGGCGCCGAACATATTCCAAACATTATTCTATATAAATTATATTTTTATGGTGCTTTCCCTGTAAAAAGTGAGACATTGAATGACACACAGATGTTCTGACAAGGAAACAAAATTAAGTAAAAATATTTACTTGGTAACCGTGACAACAGCTGTCGGAAAGTATTTTCTTAATTGATCAGAAAACATTTAAAGGGCTGGTCCCGGAACCACGGTGAAGTCAGAACTCGTCGATCAGCAGTTCAGAGTCACTTCTTTTTCTTGGACTTGCTGGCGGTGGCGCTCCCTGGTCGGCTGTAGGTGGACGAGGTCAACATGGTGAGCAGCAGCAGCAGCGGCACCAGCAGGTACGGAGCGTAGATGGACACCAGCAGCCAACGCTCCCGCGGGGTCTGGGGCCCGGGATGAGGGCCCTCGGGGAACTCGAAGAAGAGGATGTGGCCCAGGATGGGGACGAGCGTGGTGGCCACATGTGTGGCGTATATGATGGAGGGAATCCTGATCCACTTGCACCCGCCTGGAGGAAGAGAAACGGATGAGAACACGAGAAAAGATGCAGGTTTTCAGTCATTTTTGTTTCTCAATTTTGATGACAATATTAGATACAAGTGTAGTGTGACATGTGTAGTTTTGAATATAGAATTGTTTATTTATTAATCTATTTAATAATTGAAAAAAAAAAAAGAAACAGAATCAAATTATTAAAAAATACATTATCTAAATTAAAGGTTTTTTTATTTGTAGCATAAAAGTGCCACCAATCAATACTGAAATATAAATGCAACAAATTAAAAAAACTACTTAATCCAAAATTATTTTTTGGAATTATTTTAATAACAACGTGTAAATTTGTATTTGTATAAAGAAATGTAAAATTCAATTATAAGTAATAATTACTTCAACCTATAAACTTCAAAATATTTGAATTATTGAATCCAATTATTCAATCAAAATAAACTTTCAATATAGAAATTGTTAAATTGAATAAATACATTTACATTTACATACAAAAAAACAACAAACAAACAATATTTCAACCATTCAATATTGATCAGGGATGCACCGATCCAAACTTTTATGGTCCCGATCCCGATACCAACATCTGGGCTATTGACCGATACCGATCTGATACCGGTGTTAAAATATGCTTTTAATTTTTAAAAAGGCTAAATTTACCACATATAAAATGACAAAGCTAGTATTAATTCAACATGTTAAATGTTTACCAGCATTTTGTGAACAAAATTAAAACAAGAAAAAGAAAGTTTAATTATATTGTATTATATATATATATATATATATATATATATATATATATATATATATATACATACATACTGTATATATATATTATATTATACTTGAATAATTACTATTCTTAAAAAAAAAACTTGGGGATAAGACAGTGAACAAATGACACGTTTAAAAAAAAAACGAGAATATTAAAAAACAATAACATGATTAGCTCTGAAAGTAAGTGAAGTTTAAGGAGCAGGGAAATGTGAGTTCTTCTACTAGAGCAGGTCAGAATTCTCGCTGCAGAGTTTTGTATCAACTGCAGGCGAGACAGATCCTTCTTGTTAAGACATGAAAATAAACCGTTACAATAGTCTAAATGAAAAGATACAAATGCATGGATTACAAGCTCCAGATCGTGTTGTGACAACATTTTCTTAAGTTTAGAGATTTTTCTCAGTTGAAGGAAACAGTTTCTGGTCAGTTTTCTGCAGTGTTGATCTATAGACGTGTCTTTGTCAAATACAACACCCAGGTTTCTCAGGCTCAGTTTGACAGACTGACCTAAGTCACCGGAGTACTGACTAATGTCAAGACACATCACTAGAGCTAATGCTAATGTGAGTTATAAACACAATCTTTACACCTACATTGAAAATATTCTAGAGTTAAATTGAATCAATATTACTGTAATTTAATTAGATACATTGATGATCATTGAAATCAAAATAATAATATTTAGAAGAAAACAGCAGAATATTGCTTGATGTTTTTTAACAAATAAATATGCTGGGATTTTGATTTTTCTTTTAATTGTTTTGGAATAAAAAAATGTTTAACTTAATTCAATAATAATAACTGCTTTGAAACCTTGAATTATTTTGTTTAAATATATAATGGTTGTTGATTTCAATCAGTCGATAAAAAAAAACTTTTTTCTAAATTATTTTTAAAAGATGTATAGCCTTTTAAATTAAATATTGTCTGGTGGTTCTTTTTACACCAACATGTTTACATTCCATTCAAAAGGCTATGAGAAAAAAAAAGATTACATTTGTAAAATGTATATTTTAACTATTAGAAGGTAAGGTAAGGTAAAACTTTATTGGAAAAATAAATAAATATTTATAGAATAAAGTGACATTATATTTAATTTATTAAATACATTTTTAATATATGAATGCATCTTTTAATGTGTCGTACTTTCTTCAAGTAAACTCTTGTCAAATCTTGTGATCTGGTTTATCTCACCTGGTGTTTCCAACAGGTGTTTGAACTTCGTGACGTCACTGACCTTTGAGGAAAGCAAACGCCGCCACAGGAAAGAAAGGTGTTTGCAGGAGAGCCTCGCAGAACACGAAGGACTTGAACCAGAGCGGGGGGTCCAGCACCATGGGGTCCTTGAACTCGGCAGCATACCACCTGAGCAGGTCCTTCAGCTGGTGCAGGGAACACACGCGCGTCAGCGACCATCTACCTGTGCTCGCCTCGACTCACCTGTTGAGGGTAAACATCGGCGGGAAGCAGCGCCTGCAGGTCGATGAACAGAGTGATCGGGATGTGGGAGGCGAAGTACAGGAAGAAGAGGATCTCTAAGACCCGCAGAGCCATCGTGACTTCGAGAGGACCTGGACCTAGTGGGACGAGAGTGACAGACGCGTGTCAGGAAACGCGTGGTTCGAGCTGGAAAGCGATTGGCTAGGAAGGGGACGAGGGGGCGGGACTTAACTCCCGTGAGGCATTCGTGTTCCTCCTGAACGTGGGATTTTTTTAAAATGCATATCGACTCTCGGTAATAACGCTAGAATAAGATAAGATAAGATACGATTATATTCTTCCCACATTAAGTTGTAACACCAACTCAGAAAACAACGATTACAAAAAAAAAAACGTAATAAATAATAATAAACACAATAAATAATACAGAATTTCAATTATATTAAATATTACTTAATAATACTAAAATAAGCACAATACTAAAGGAATGATAATCATATTTAACAATTATTAAAAGCATGTTATATATATATATATATATATATATATATATATATATATATATATATATATATATATACATACATGTCTTTTTTAACCAGATTAGTTAAAATTCCCTTTTCTCTTAATGTGAGTTCTCAACTCGGAATGTTTCCATTGGAAAAAATAGAAAAAAAAAGATTAAACATATACCTATTAGGAAAAAATAAAACAAAAATAAAACAAAATACTACAGTGAACACAACACTGAACAGTGCGGATGTATGAAGTTTAAAGATGAATTGAAACTTGCTTTTTTAATTAAATAACCAAACCTCACTTTATAAGCAGATGTTGGTTCTTAGACGCTCGAACCAAGTATCTGTATTTTTGTTTGTGTGTGTAAACACAACACGTTTTTTTTTTGTCATGACATTAAGTTTAATTCCTCTGCACTGACACTCTACATTTTAGAAAATAACAAAATAAACGAGTATTACAAGGTGAAAATAGAAGAAAATTGTTTGATGGTTTTTAAGAAATAAATATGCTGGAATTTTGATTTTCTTATTTTTGTTTTGGAATAAATATTGCATTTAAAAAAATGTAATTCAATAATAACGTTTTCGAAACCTTGAACTACTTGTTAACGAATATTTTCAATCATGTTTATATTGAAAGGTTGTTAAAACATGCTTTTTTAATGAAATAACCAGACCTCACTTTAAAGCAGATGTTGGTTCTTAGACACTCCAACAAAGTATCTGTATTTTTGTTTGTGGTGTAAACACAACAGTTTTTTTTGGCATGACATTTAAGTTTTATTCCTCTGCACTGACGGACACTCTACATTTTAGAAATAACAAAAAAAAAGGAAAAATACAGGGTGAGTTTATTATTATTGTTACATTCATTTTATTCTGTCTCCAATTGATCTATGTTGTAATGTAGCATGTTTTGAATAAATACATATAGAATGTAGCATGTTTTGAATACATATGTAATATATAACACTATATGTAATACATATGTAACACACTGTCATCAGTGAGCAGAGAAGCAGAATGAGTGCACGAATGCTCCTTCCCAGGTGCAAAACAAATAGACTCAGGGACTCATTCATTCCTCGGGCTATTAAATTGTACAATTCTGAGTTCAGGGGCAGGAGTGGAGTAAAAGTATCATGACGTTCTGTTCTATGTTAATCTTTGTATCCTTTGTTATTTTTCTTTGATCTATGTTCTTTATCTTTAGACTTAGATTGTATCATCTTGTTCTTATAAAAAATTGCTATATTTGCTGTGGATAATTTGGAAAATCCCAAAGGAGACCTCACGAGGGATCAATAATGTTCTACCTAACCTAATGTAGCATGTTTTGAATTAAAACATATGTAATTTAGCATGTTTTGAATAAATACATATGTAATGTAGCATGTTTTAAATTAAAACATATGTAATTTAGCATGTTTTGAATAAATACATATGTAATGTAGCATGTTTTGAATAAATACATATGTAATTTAGCATGTTTTGAATTAAAACACATGTAATGTAGCATGTTTTGAATTAAAACATATGTAATTTAGCATGTTTTGAATTAAAACATATGTAATTTAGCATGTTTTGAATAAATACATATAGAATGTAGCATGTTTTGAATTAAAACATATGTAATGTAGCATGTTGTGAATAAATACATATGTAATGCAGCATGTTATGAATAAATATATATGTAATGTAGCATGTTTTAAATAAATACATATGTAATGTAGCATGTTTTGAATAAATACGTATAGAATGTAGCATGTTTTAAATAAATACGTAATGTAGCATGTTTTGAATAAATACATATGTAATGTAGCATGTTTTGAATTAAAACATGTAATGTAGCATGTTGTGAATAAATACATATGTAATGTAGCATGTTTTGAATAAATACATATGTAATGTAGCATGTTTTGATCTAAAACATATGTAATTTAGCATGTTTTGAATAAATACATATGTAATGTAGCATGTTTTGAATAAATACATATAGAACGCAAGGGGTTCATCATGTTTAATCACAAAGTTGCATGTTCCAGTCTGCAGAGGTTCATCGTCTAACGTCATCTCATCGGGAAAAAGTCTCACAAAACTCCGCCTTTCTGCACCATCTGTGCGAAGCGGTTGGTGATGGAAAGCGTGGCGTCGAAGAAGCGTTCCGCACAGTTGCCCACGCAGGACTCCGTCCGGTGGTCCATCTTGGATCCTGGACTGTCCACGCATTTGTCCCAGCATATCTCAGTCACGTTGTGCACCTTTAAAGAAACACAGAATAAATATTTGGATTATTGCATAATTTTGGATCTTGTTCACTAGTGAGGGAAGAATGGAACATATGATCGCGACATACACACACAGGATGCTCTCTCAGCCCCAAATTGTTTTAGGGGCGTCAACACTTAGTCTTTTCTACAAAATAGCCAAGGCCAATAACCGGCATGTAACTGGTTACACACAGTTATAATAATAATAACAATAACAATAATAATAATGTCTATTTATATAGCGCCTTTCTAGACCAGGGTCACAAAGTGCTTTGACAGCCATTCACACATACTGATGGGAGTAGGCTGCACACCCGCGCCAAGTCTGCCATCAGGAGCAATCAGGGTAAAGTGTCTTGCTCAGGGACACAACGACAGAAGCTTGTCTGGAGCTGGGATTGAACCTGCAACCTCTTGGACTGGTCTCTGTTCACAAACCTAATCCCATTAAAGCAAAGCCCTTCCATTAGTTATCAGAAACAAACAATTTATTCTTTTAGACCCACTTAACATAGGTACTCAATTTAAGTCAACATAACAGGTAAATTACACAACTTTTTTTCGCTTACTCTTGCGATTATGAGGCGCACTAAAAACCGTTTTATTTTCTTAAATATCGACACCTTTAGATTGATATATTAATTCTGGTTTTCCTTGACAAATCTGTCAAAAAATATTGGTAAAGCACAAAGCCAGACCTCAAGTCACTGGAGTATTACCTGGTAATAAAACGCCTTGTTATACTATGAAGCCACACTATATTTTCTACGAACATTCTTTAAACAAACAATTGTTGTACGTAGCTTTCAATATAGTCCTAAAACTTTATCGAGAGTCGCACATTACATGACAAAAACGTATCAACGGTCAACAGCAGCTTTTTTTTCAAGGAAAATAAAAGGTTTACTTTTTTATCTGGTTATAAAACTAACTGGGAAAAACTTTGACTTTTTACCTCTTGCGCATGCGCACAGGTGGTTAGTCCCGTTACTCAAGAACCAAACCACAGTTTAAAAAAAGGAGCCGAATTGGATAAGTATGTGTAATGTGTTGTGTACCATGAAAAAGAAAGTGTTAAAGGACAATAATTGTGATTTCATAGGATTATTGCTTGATCCGCACGCGGCCTCCAGAAACATTACGATCACTCTCACGAACGAATGGAAGAGACACGAACCCGCGCAAGAAATTGAGCCTCCATTTCGATCGCTTGCTGCAGCTCCTGGGCTTCCGCCCTATCCGCCGGAGAGAGATTCCCAAAGCCGTCCATTACTGAAGTCTGTCGCTGAGGGTCCTGGACCAGGAGGTTCCTTCTCGGTGAAGCTGTCGGCGTGTTTTCCTGACCTTCAGAGTCACTTTACGGCAGTGGGGAAATAACGACGATCTACAAATAATGCACGCCACACATAAGCGCGCAGTTGAGCTCGTTTATGACTTGGAAGTCGGTGAACCAGAAATGACGTATAGTGGTGACGAAATCAACTGTTAAGAGGCTCACTCTCATTGAAAATGTCAGGCAGGACGTGTACGCGGAGTTATCGTATTTAACTTACAATCTTTACAGGTTAATTCAACAAAATAAACAGTTCATCGATATAACTAGCGGACCAAAAATAAACATCTTCCGTCTCTACTTTCGCTCACAATATGCACCACGTGACACATCCTTGACATAGAACATCTTTTTTTTGTCGACAACTACATCCGGGTAACCGCGTCGACCTTGGTTGCTTCAATCAACATGGCGGCTATCATCAGGTTGAGTTCTGTCTGTCGCAGAGGAGTAAAACGTAAGTATTTCTGTCACTTTTAAACACATATATTATACATGTCATTTTAAATGGACTATTGTTTTAGGTTATGTTTGTCAGAATAAGCAAAGGTTGCTCAGTCAAGTGAACGACTTTAGCTCGGAATGTGTTTGATTTTAGATGGACTACTAAAGGTTTTACGCATTAAGGTAAACACCAATGTGACACAATAACATTTAAAGTAGAATATAATACATTTGTGTTTACTCCAATTGTACTAAAATAAGTCAGGGTTAAAGGTTCTCATCCGCACAAGGTCCGTAGTTCACAACTATGTGAATACTATGTACATTTATTAGTGTATTTTTACACGTATGTAAATAAGAATTCTGATTTTATTATTTTACATTGAATATTTGCTTTAACTTGTGTGTCACCAGTATGTCGCCTTGAGTTTATTAAACATTAGTATTCTGTTAACCTTTTGTAGAATATCAGTCTAAAATATCTTTAGTAAACTTTGTTTATCACTGGTCGATTTATTTTGATACTGGTTCTGTATCAACTGTTCAACTTTATAGATGTCAGTTTAAATACCTATTCCTATTTTAAACAACTAAACAATAGATTTGAAAAATGTCCTCTTTTTTTTTTTTTTACCTATAACCTAAGGCAAGATTTGAAAAGTCAATAATCTAAATCCGTTGTTGGGTATTTTTGTTTACTGAAATGTGTTTGTTATTGTTTTTTCAGCTCATCTAAAGAACACAACTCAATTCAAATATAGACATTTCTCTCACACATTGTTTACTGTTCTTTTCCTTCTTTTATTTATTAGGTGACTGATTTGTACACCTGGATAAAATAAGGAAAAGAAAATGGAGCAAAAATCTTCTCGGAAGAACTGATGATATTAAAAAAAAAAACAACAAATAGATTTCAGTTTGATTATTAAAAAGCGTACCTTCTCCCGTCACATTACTGATATTGTGATCTAATTTCAAACACATTTTCAAGGTTTACAAGTACAGAGAAACCGTGAACTTTTAATTGTGAGTTGTTTTAGTTTTTTAATGATAGACGAGTCTCAATCAATGATTTATTATCATCCTTCACCAAGTGACTACCACCATAAACAAATCCTATGTTGTGTTTATAAAACTGTCAATAAAAGCTCATGATTATACTGAAAGTATTTTCTCTAAAAACTTTCTTCTTTTTTTTTCATCTGTGGTCGTTGCACCACCTACTGGACAAACTGAGAATGCAACTTGTGTTGTGTTTCTGTTAACACTCAGAAGTATAACATTGGACGTAATAAACCCACCTCTGATTGAATAGAATGTCAAATGCATCAATTGTTGTTGTTTTCAGCCCCATGTGATGAAACACTTGTGCTTGTTACAAACACATGTGAGTAACATGTCTTTTTCTTACTCTTCAGCTCTGTTCTATCAAAGCTCAGTGCTGGCTCGACCACTGGCAGCTCCACAGCAACACCAGGAGCAGCCGTACATGCTGACGGCCAGAATCCACTCGTCACAGGCCCTACATGGTCAGTATAGGATGTTCCAGTTGTGACTTAAATCACCTCAGATTCTCTTATTGGTTGATTGCAGTCATGTAATTGAGTTACATCATGTGGAATTCAGTTTATGTCTTTATACGTTTAAAGCTTAGTTTCTTTCAACCCATTTTTCCACCTTTTAATCAATTTATTTTATTGGTGAACATTTATTTTAGTGAACAGGAGAGAAGCATCAATTAAGGGATCATGTTCTTTCTAAACAAAGACTTATTGTGTTCAAATCAATTCAAACTTTATTCAAAGAGATGTGCTGACAGCACAATTTTTCAAGAGAAAAAACAACATTCATAATAATAAAGATAAACAACACACGATTAAGTTTTTAAAGTTGGTGTCGATGAATTATTCAAACTGGAGGTAAAAGTGAGTTTTGAGCCACAATTGTGCATCTTGGTTTGTGGAACATTAATGTTGGCGTCTGAAGTAAAGTGGGAACTAAAAGTTGTTAATGTAAAAGAGAAAAAAAGCATAGAACTGACAAAATAAATAAAAGTAAATGCACATTAATTCACATTTCTGTCTTTGATGCTTTGTATGATTGTATGACAGTTTTGGAAACATGTGGACACATTTAAAATAGAAACTAATATAAATAAAACATAATGAAACTACAACAATCACAGATTTTATATATACTGTATATACACAGTATAAAAATAACAACCTTTGACCGCAACAGAACACAGGATTTGAACTATTCTGACCTTTGTGTGACTTGGTGAGAACTACTGCTTCTTGTTTGAACTCTCATTGTTGATGAAAGTTTTCAACCACAAACGGAATCATTAAAGTTACCTCTTTGATGTGCGATTAAAACTTCCTGTTTCTCTGCTCACAGCTGCTGCTGGATCCAAAGCTGCTTCCCTGCACTGGACGGCCGAGAGAGCCTTGAGCATCCTGCTGCTGGCCATGGGCCCGGTGGCCTATTTGAACCCTTGCTCTGCCGTCGACTACACCCTGGCTGCTGCCCTCACTCTGCACGGACACTGGTGAGAGAAGGACTCGTTTTTTCACTCGCACACTGTTTTTTTTAACATCAATTTATGTTGCACATGACACACATTTTAATATAAAGAACTGAAAGACTTTTAAAGTCGTCGGAAAGATAAAAGAAGAAACTAAAAAACAAGATAAAAACCACTGTTCATCAAATAAATGTGGCAGACGGAGCCTTCTTGGACTCGCTGTCGTCGCCGCAGTCGCCTGTTTTTTAAGCCACGTGTCAAGCTTCTGGTTATAACATGGTAGAATTGGACAGAAAGGCGGTAAAATTGAGTTGGGTTGATTGTGATTTTGTCCTTTTTTCTTGATTTGTAGTACGTTGTTCACCACCACATCTTCACCGCATCCGTCACACTTTTGAGTTTACTGTCACTAAATATCTATAAATGTGCGTAGGGGCAAACAATTGCGGCTTAAAGTCCGAAAATTATGTTGTATGTTTTTTTAAGGAAGCTAAACATGCTGGTGTAAAATAATATTCAGTTACATGTTCCAGTTGTTGTGAGCAACACCAACTTGCTGTCCCAGGATTTTTATTCCCCTCAAAGCAAATTCTTTTTTTTCCCACCAGCAGTTTTTCCTTTTCACAATCGTTTCCTGAGGTCATTGTACTTATAAGTGTTGCTTCCCCCTCAGATCTAGTTAATCTTCTTGTTCATCAAAGTTCCCAAATTCAGGTTTTTGTTTTGTCAGCTTTCTCAGATCCATTTTTCTTCTCTTGTGTGTCATGATTTCATTTCATTACTGTTGTTCAATGTCAGGCTTTTCGATCAGAAGGTTTTTTATTTTTCAATTGAAAGCATTCGTGTTGAACTAGGGGCCAATCTGGCCGGCCAAGTCATATTATGTGGCCCACCGGATATTTGTCTTAAAATCAAAGAGGCAGGACAAAAAACATATAATTGGTTTGAGCCTCCAAGAAAAAAAGGACAAAATCACAACCAGACTCTTATTTCCTAGTAAATACGTAAGTAGTTTGTATTTATATAGCGCTTTTTCAGACCAGGGTCACAAAGCGCTTAAACATTCAAAACCATACTCTATAAAGTATATATTTTAAAGGTCAAGGTAACACAGAGAACAACACAGGAGTTCCAGAAAATCAAGTAAAGGCCTGCACAAATAAAAACGTCTTAAGATGTATCTTGAAAGAGTCCGTAGACTCCATTCTGTTTGACCTTTTTCGACCTTGACGTTTCTGGCTCCTTGCATGATTGAGTTTGACACCCCTGATCTAAACTATTTTTTAGGTTGATATCAATTTCTGTAGTCTTGTTTCAAATTATTCCAAATAGCATTGATTAAATGATCATCTGGGGCATTTAAGTAATCATTGAATTTGCTTGACTTGACCACTGGCCACTGCAGAAGAGAGGAATTTGATGGGCTCCCAAGAGGTTCTTTTAAACCATTTTTTCCCCTCCGTCTTTCCTTGCAGGGGTATCGGACAGGTGCTGACGGACTACGTTCACGGGGAAACCAAAATCAAGATGGCAAACGCGGGTCTCTTCCTCCTGTCCACGGTCACATTCGCCGGCCTTTGCTACTTCAACTACAACGACGTGGGCATCTGCAAAGCTGTGGCTTTGCTCTGGAGCAAGTGAATATTGGACTATGAGAAAAGACTTTGACGGATCATGTAGTCCTGGAGTTCTCTGTACATTTTCTCTACATCAGTTGCCAATATTCCATGAGTTCGGGAGCAGAACTGTATCTCTCAGTTGATTCTTTTCACACGCTTCCGGACTGAATCCAGTATGGACCTCAACTCTATTTACTTCTAATGTAATCGTCAGATCATTATTACAGGTGTATCAATGTTGCTTCTTGATTTACGTTTTTATGAGGAGAAGGGTTTGACTTCTTTGTTTGGAGGCGGATTTCTGTTTTTTCTTTCATCAGCGAGGGGGAACTTGAGTGGTTAGAGGAAGTCTTGATGTTTCCTGAACCTTGAGTTTTTTCGTGTCCAAGACATCAGCTGACTGGTTAAGGTTCATGTCCCTTTCTTGAGTCTCGAACTAAAGCGTATCAAGACGAGCAGGCCTTGGCTTGTTCCACAGTGGTAGTTTAATCGTTCTGAATTCCAGCCGAACATCTAGAAACAACAGTGTCTCTGATTCCAAAGGTTCTAGAAGATGCCGTCCTCACCAACAAATCATCAACATGTTGAACAGATGTAAACAAGCAGATGCATGTCACACAGTAATATGTTAATAAAGATGACCATTATACTATTCTTACGCTTGTGGATTCTTTATTTATCATTTGAATGTGTGTTGGAACTTGATCGACGTCAATGATGAATGTTGCATCTTAAGCAGAAACAGATTCGGTTTAAAGGAAGAAGGTAAGTGAAGGTGACAATGTCGGTGCAAACGGAAATCGAGGCTTGTAAAGGTATTTGTTTATTAAAACGGAAAACGGAGCAGGGATTGAGAAAAAGGCACAAAAGTGACATTCAAAATAAATTCTAGAAAATGAATCAAAAATGGTTATCTGTTGTGACCCTGGTCTGGAAAATCGTCTGGCTGATTTAATCGATGTCTGGAGCTGTGTGAGTTGAATGGGTTGTGGATTGTTTCGCTTCTAAGACAGAAAGATAGCTTTTTTTGGTGTGGTGAGGTTTTCCATTACGACTCTCGGTCTATATAGTGGCAAACTGAGCTTCATTGGCACGTTATAGAGGCATCTATTTCACCCCTTTAGAGATCGCTTGAACCCCGAGAGTACGGATGGAATGTTTTCTTTAAAAAAGCTTTTCTTGGTTAAATAATCAAGTTTTTTATAAAGTTACGCTGTCTTATGAGTACTTATATTATGATAAAAAACAAAAACAAACTTTCTTGATTAATGCAACGTTAACGCTAATGTAAGTAATTTTTAGTTGTATACCGCTTTTCTTTTGTGCTGTGAGTTAAAAGAAAAAAGAAGAAAGAGTAAAAACGGCTTACTTGGTCTTTACCAAGTTATATGTAAAAGTAGTTTTATGGTCAACTACCGTAAACTTCTAAAGGCGTTTTTTGCTTGTGAATTTAAAACGGTCGCTCCAACACGCCATCACTTCCCGTTCCGGTTCTTAATACTTCGCTTCGTGGAGAAAGATGGTCAATTCAGAGTGTGTCACGGGTCGTTTATTCGCTGCTTCAAGTCAAACAAAATACAAGCTTTACGATCGATCGGGCACACTTTCATCCGGCAACCGTACAGGTCAATAGCTCCGGGAGAAAAGGTCCCGATCTATAGACAAATCGCTATATTTAAGGCAAATTTCCCACCCAGGGGGTCGTCCTTCCAAGGTAAATGGTCCTTTGTGTCCTGATCACCCATAGAGAAGACATCCTGATTTATTTTCTTGTAATCTTATCATTCAAATGTTCTCGGGTGGGGGTTTCCGTCTTTTAGCTTTGTGACCCTGGTCTGGAAAAGCGCTATACAAATAAAAATGACTTACTTACATACTTACTTACTTCCCGGATGTGTCTTGCTTCGTTCTTTGATCTACGATTTAAGGTGTGATTGGCAGATAAACAGATGTTTTAAATAACCGGTGTTGTATCTCTAATTCTGTTTCAAGCTTGTCTTGAGTGTCTGGAGTGAAATGTTGATTGTTAATGTATATTCAAATGTTTAAGCTCTTAGATGAAGCGAGTAATTTAAACTTTATATTTTGATTATCTTTTAGCATTAATTTATGTAAAGTATGGCGTATACGTATAGTTTATAATAATTTTAATCCAACAGAATTTCATATCACAAGTTTTTTATAAAGAATTTTGGTCATTGTAATATAAGTATTCAAGTGTGTTATTTTGTTACTTATATTTTTTTTGAGGAAAAAAAGCGTATCTTGCGAGTTTGGTGCCGCAAGTTTAAGTTGAAATACAGGCTTTCTTGACTAATGTGACGTTAATGGTTATGTGTGTTTTTCAAGTTTCATGTGAAGAAATTCTTAAGTTTCTTTTGGGTTAAAAAATAGTTTTTTCTTGTAAGCTCTACGAGCCTTTTTAAAAAGGGTAAAAACAGCTTTCTATAGGTAAAAGTAGTTTTCTGGTCAGTTATCTTAGAAACTTCTATTGGGTTAAAAAGGCATTTTTGCTTTTGATTTTCATATCATAAGTTTTTTAATACATTTTTGGTATTACAATATAGGTATTCAAGCGTGACAAGTCTCTGTTTCTAGAGAGGGAGACCAACAGTTGGTGTAAAAAATAAATAAAATAAAAATAAATAAGGGAAAAAATAAGATAAATATAATAAGAAATGGATTTATCTGAACTGCGGGTAAAATGGCAGTCTCGTGGAATATTGTTTCGCTCTGTAAGTTCATATGTGGAAAGAATGAGTCTGTTGGATCGGAAAAATGTTGTGAAAAACTGGTATGAATGGGCTAAAAAGCAGAGAAAGATTGGAAGTCTTTGCCAATGCCAATGCCTGAAGAAGATATTCTTGGAGAAACTGTGAAATACATTACCATAAGACTTGATGTCATTAGGGGGAGAAGAACAAGCATGTTGTTTAGTGAAGAACGCAGACTGGCTCTTTTAGAAAAATCCAAAAACTTATAAAGACAGATTTTCTATACTGATTAAAATGGTAAAAATGATAAAGTTGAATACTGAAGTGATGGCACCAGTGAAAGCTGCTAAAAAGGAAGTTGTTGATGAAAATAATGTTACTAAAAAACAGATTCACCACCACTTTACCTAGAAGGTGGAAACCAAAGACTAGATCTACAACTGGCAGACAAAAAATAATTTGAACTTTATGCCCAACTGTCTGCTGAATTACAAGAAATGGTAATAAAAGAGAAAGTAAGCACCCAGGCACCAGTGTTCAATGTTACAGGAGAGCAGCTGATGTTGGATCAAGGTGTTAATGAAATAGACAAAACAAAAATGATAAATTGAAAAGAGATTATTGATAATGTAGCAATAATAACACACAGGCAAGACATTCTCACAAGAGATCTGGTAGACACAGCAGAAAAGACACTTAGCAGATCAGTTGAGATAGCAATAAAACGGCAGGATAAAGAAGATAAAGATGTGTGTAGCCATGACAAGTGCACTAGAGACCATAAAGCAGCTTGTGTGAGGAGGTAGATGACAAATCAGAAAAATTTTAAAGGAAAATTACAGTGAGGATGCAGCAGTAAGGATGAGGAACAAGTCAAACATTGTTATTATAGACCTGACCCAGGCACGCCACTGAAACCCCCTAAAGTTAAAACTAGAAAAGGTGAGAAAGGGACACTAAAAGGGTGATCAGATGGATTGGGAACAGGCCTTTATGGACAGTTTCCTCTAGTGGTGGATAATCAGTGGAGGATATAAAAAATCAAGTCAAGGGAACGCAGGATTTTCTGACCTGGATGAGTAAACACACTCAAAAGAGAAGTATCATCTACCACCTTCCCCTATCCGAAGAAACACACGGATAAGTACATGGGGAAAATACCCAATTTTAATACATTAATAAAAAAAGATTACATGGTCAGAGCTACTCCTGAATGAAGGTTATTTGTGTGCAGGTTGAAGAAGATGGACTCGGAGGAGATTGAAGAAGGATCGATTTTTCCTCTTCACGCCGGAATCGGGACATGGACGAAGAGGACCGGCTAGACTACGAGGACATAACAGTCATACCGACTATGGAAGAGGAAGAACAGTTAGACCGACTGAAGATGATGATGATGATTATGATGATGGACTGGATTACTGAGGAAAATGATGAAAGAAAGATGAAATAGGGCTTCTGAATAGGGCCAAGCCTTGTGTCACCGTTTAAAAAATATTAATATTGCAGACAGATGATTATACTTTCGGTTATACATATAGCGTGTGCAGGTACATGATGATAATATGTTGTTGGGAAGATGATAATATTAAATAAAAGACGTAATTGATAAAATGTTGTTGCGGAACAACCATTTATTTAGAAATGTGGACTTTTTGTTTACGACGTGACCTATAAAGGCCACGTCAACAGGGGGAGTTGTTGGATTAAAATTATAATACACTATACGTATACGCCATACTTAAATTAATGCTAAAAGATAATCAAAATATAAAATACAAATTACTAGCTTGATTTAAGAGCTTAAACGTTTGACTACACATTCACAATCAACATTCCACTCCAGACTGATTCAAACTGGTTCGAGGCAAGCTTGGATCAGAATTAGAGATAGGACACCGGTAATTTAAAACATCTGTTTATCTGCAAATCACACCTTAAATCGTAGATCAAAGACACACCCGGGAAAGGGGGGCTAAAAGACGGAAACCCCCACCCGAGAACATTTGAATGATTAGATTACAAGAACACAAATTAGGTTCTCTCTCAATGGGGGATCGGGACACAGGGAACTTGAAAGGACCATTTGGCCGGAAAGGACGACCCCCTGGGCGGGAAATTTGCCTTAAATATAGCGATGTTTCTACAGATCTGGGCCTTTTCTCCCAGGACTATTGACCTGTACAGTCATCGGGACAAAGTGTGTCTGGTCGCGATCGTAAAGCTTGTATTTTGTTTGACTTGAAGCGGCGAAATAAACGACCCGTGACACACTCTTTTGTGTGATTGTTCATCTTTCTCCACGACATGAAGTATAAGACCCGGGATGGACATGACGTCGTGTTGGAGCGACGGAAGCGACTCCGTGTTTTGATCGTTTTACAAGTTCTGGTCGATTTAACTTTAAAATTGCCTCTAGGTAAGAATACCTGAATTTGGAGCACAACCTTTGAGTCTTAGTCCAAAAGAAACTATTACATTTATGTGAATAATAATTATTGTCCTTATTAATTAACTATAAAACACTAGTTAGAATCAATCTCATTAACTGTAGTCTTTAGTACAAGTACTACATGTTGATGTGATTAATGTTCTTTACTGAAAGAAAGGGCTCTTGATTGATTATACAAAATTCTGAAAAATTGTAAAGGCAACTGATGTACTTTTTATAAGATTTATTGAAAGAAACAAAGAGAAAAGAGAGAACAGTCAAAAAAAATGGAATGGAATGACGCTTGCTTTGATATCATGGAAGGAATGGATATGAATTAATCATCAATCAACTGACTTGAAGGATTTGATTTGATTTTTGACTCAACTCTGGCTTTACAACTAATTTTAAGCTAATTTTGCTACCTCAGATCAATTTAAAAAATCCCAACACATCAATCAATGTGAGAGTGAGATGAGGAGGATGATGTAGAGGTGAGCAGCAGCAGGCACACGAAACTGAGGCCCTGGATCCAGTTGTGTTGCGGAGTGACTTGGAAGGGACCACGCTGAAGACGTGTGGCGGCTGGAAGTGCTGGAGTCGAGGTCTTTTTGGGTCTGGTCCTGGTCCTTTGTTGCAGGCTGGCAAGAGAGGTTCAGGCATGCTTGGCTATCTGCCGGAGGTTGGATTGCGTGAAGCTTGCTTGCGTCTTGAGAAGAGGGGAGAGAATGGGAAGCTCGAGAAGGGGGAGAAGGCTGGCGAGATGGGCGAGAAGGGGGTAAGGGCAAAGCAGTTTCGCACAGCTCTTTTTAAGCCATTCAGTCGTGCTCCTGGATTGGTTGGATATCTGATTCCTCAAGAGATTATCTCTTGGTCCCCTCCCCTGTCTTTCTCCTCCTTCTGATTGACTTTGAAACTTCTTTTATTTGATGTTATTGAAAGATCTGAGATTCACACATAATGCTAACTTATTATAACTTTGCCTGTATTTTCAAAAAAATACGGAATTGAGAAGATTCATCCACTTGTTTTTTTTTTTCCTTGTCAAGAATCAACTTGACTTTGCCATTATTGTCACTCACTGACTCGGAGCAGATGAAGAAGTTGCGACGTATAGAAGATTCAAACGTGTGTCCGTTTACGGCCCCGTCCACCTTCCTTTTGAAGAAAATGGCCTCGTGTGAGTCTCCCCTTATTTCAGAAGGAAAATCCTGCGCAAAGAAAAGTGGGCAACCTGACACACAATTTTGTCATGTATTCATGGACAAATAAATAACTTCTACTGAAGTCCACACCAGGTTTGTGCTCTGGAGAAACAAACGATAATGTTCCATTCATGGCTGAAACTTACCATATTTTTGATCCCCAGCGTGGAATCAACAACACACAAGACACACCTGCGGCCAGCTTTAGTTTTAACTCCCAGCATCACAGCTCTTGGATTGGGTGGGTTGGTTGCAGTGGAGTCATAATACTGAAGGTCAAACAGACAGTCTGAAGAAAACACACAAGCAGGAGATGTTCGATTCAATTTAGATGAAACGTGGCTTTGTCAGAAAAAATGACACATAATTTTGTCTCGCTTTTTCCACTTCACCATCGAAAATACCTGGTTTTTTTTTCAACAAACTGCTGTTTTGTTCTGACATAAGTGGCAATAAAGCATATTCTGACCACAAATACATTAAGTAAGACATGACTTTATTACGATTACGGATGTAAATGTGAACCAATCAGCATCATTGTTTGAGAGATTTCATGTCTGCCCAATGATTGGATGGCAAACCATACCAGGCCCAACCTCATCAATCTCCTTTATTCCTGTCTACATGTTCTGCTACTGACCTCACTAAAGCAGAGTTAAATGACACTCGATGTTGGCAAACATTGCATAACCAGTTGAGTCAGAACCACAGAGGTGCATCTTTAAATGTGTCTATGGCGATTGAAAAAAATAAATAAAATCTTACCAGTCTCATCCTTGTCTCTTTTGTTCATCATCATCCCACACAAACTTTAATCTGTCTCCAAAAACAGGTACTTGCTGTCCTTGGTGCAAATGAATGCATTGAATTTGTGGTCACTCTTCCTGAACATGTCCCCCAAATAAGGATCTCCTGGGAGGAAAGAAAACAGTTATTGGCATTATTATTATTATTATTATTATTATTATTCTTTTTTACAAAGTGAGTACACACAAGACACATTTTAACAATTGAAAAAGAGAATCTAAATTGTTGATGGTTTGAAACTAAAGGAGTACAAATATTTCATCATCAATTATTTCAAAGTCAGTCATGAACAAGTCCGCCATGTTTTCCTAGGATTGGAGTAAGAGTGTGTTTGTGGTGTTTGAATCTGCAGCAGGTTTGATTCTTGGGTCCTAGACTTGTGATAAACACACTGTAGTCAACTATGAAGGCTGGCAGAAGGGTGAGGGAGGAGTTTCAAAGGTGTGGCCCAGATCAGAATAAGCAAATACTGATGTACCTGTTGGTACAGATAATATTATGTGCCATGGTTAGTAGAACTGGATGACACTCGCACTGGACATTTTGACCTTCATTTTATTAATTCATGAAAGGACGCAGTTCAACACTGGAAGATTCACTTTTATAGATGAAGAAGAGGCGATAATGCAAATCCTCAAATAAACCCAAAGGTAAGCTTGAAAAAAGCTGGGATGTTGGGAGTGACTTCCTGCTGAGTGAGCACTATACCATGTTTAAAGACATATGATGACCAATCTTCTTGTTTTCACATCTATTCTCATATTGTTAAAAGGTTATTAGTAATATCATTTAAACTTGATATAATCTCTTTGAATTTAAGATACAAGAGAATATATTGAATTTCTGAGATATAACCTTTATTTTGTTCTGCGCTTAATCATCCCAACCTTCGTATGAACTGTTTTCAGAAGTGAGTCTCTAAGTGATAACAAATTACACTGACAAGCACCTGAAAATAAAAAAACGTCGAAATAACAAATACGACGATGACGTATGACGGCGGAGAGCAGGAACAAGAGACAATGCAGGCAGGAAACTTCCGTCTTTCAAAGTAAAAACGCTTTTGTTATAATATATATATATAATAATAATAATAATATAATAATAATAATAATAATTATAATGAAATTTTTATTTAAATAACATACTTCGTGGTCATTTACTTAGTCTATTATTGCGGTGTTTGCACAATGCTAGTGGTTTCAGTAGCAATGCTTAAATAGCAAGCTATCCATCGATCGATCGATCAATCTACAATTCTGTTTCAGACAGCTTTGTCTTGAGAGTTTAAATGGTCATTTTAAAGGTAGTTGAGAGGAGAATATATCTGGGTTTTCAAGGTATAGCGCACCTGCAGAGAGGATGAGAAGGCCTTGCTACTTCTGAAATACTGCTAATGATATATATTATAGAGAGGCAGAGCCAGTTTTGGAATTAAACATAAATATAGTATCAGTGCTCTGTTAATATCGTACCAAAAATAAGTAATATTTGTGTGTTTGGAACCACAAATGAATCTTACCGGCCTCTCCGTTAGCACCGTTGGGCTAACATGCGTTGCTGGCTACCCTCGTGTTCAACTTACCCTTTGTTGCTTCTCTATTTTCTTTATGAACACGTTGGCGGTGAAACACAACACAAGTAAAAATAACAAATACAAATATGAACAACACAATTATAAAACAATAATTTTACAAACCGTAGATTACTGCCGCCGGTTTCAGCGAGTGTGTCTTGGTTGGACCTGCTGCTTGAAGCCTTCGGCTGCCATTGGCTGGACTTCTCCAGTCCACCAATCACAGAGAGTCAACTCATCATAAGCTAGTTTATTTTTTTAAAATGTTTATTAAAATACTTTATTACAATGGCGCAAGAACCAAAGCAATAAACAGTCTCAAATAAGTTATATTTCTTGACAGTTTTGTTCATCCGTTAAAATGTCTATATATGCTAAAATGTAAGTCTACTAAGACAATGTTTTAATCACTTTTAAGGCAGTTTAATTGATTTATAATTAGCCCTTTTGACCATGTTGCATCTCTAATTTCTCTTTTCTTTTTCAATAATAATGTCATAACAGGAGCCTGACAGTTATCCACAACAGCCTGAAGTAAGTTTTATTGAAGAAATCTTTAAAGTTTATTTAAAGTAATATTCTTCATTTTTCTGCTGTTAGTTATAGGAAATCTGCCCTAGTGCAACAAATGCATTTTGCCATCACCATTTTTTGCAATGAATAATGTAGTTAAAATTAAAACGTAGATATTTCTTCTTATCTTTATTAACTGCACATTTCTTTCTCAACAGAACCTACTGAGACAGCAGCTGATAGAGAGTCTTCTCAACAAACTGCAATCAGTTTTGAATCAACAAATCAACTTGGACTATTTAGACTTTGTTACAAACATTTGTTTTTTGGCATTTTCACAAAGTGCTGAGAGTGCAGAGGTAGGGGAGTTGTGTCCAAAGTATCTTGAATTGGCACTATATAAAAAATAGCTTTGCCACCTCCAGAGAACACTGGCCAAGATTCCACTGAGAAACCCTCTGATCCAGGAGGATGTGAGTTTGTGATGCGAGAATAACAATTCACTATTTTTTTCTCATACGCCGGAAAACCTCATAAATTCTTAACATACTAATGAAAGTACAAATTGAGAAGGCTTGATAAACATCTTTAATAAGTATACGTTGTTCATATTCAAATACAATGTTAAAAATACTTAATGAAAATGTATAAATGTACTCGCAATAGAGTCCTTAGTACAAGTATTTATTACAAGATCGTATTCATTAATTGTCATACACTTGCACTTTCTCCTCCACTAAAATACACCCAAAAAGCATTTAATCATCACAACCAGATATAAATAACAAAAAATAAACATAATAATGTTCAAATTGATATACCTTGTCATCTCTTGTTGCATCATACTACTAGTACTAGTAGTAGCAGCGGATCAATGTCTCTTGGTGATGGTGCGCTGGAGGACATACTGCCTAGAAGCAGTGGCACCAGATTCCTGGCTGGAGACTCCACTGCATTGTTCACCTGGAAACATGGAACGTGCATTATTATATTGGAGATTTACATCATTTTACATCCCCTAGAAATTAAAACACACAAAAGCAACATGGTCAAAAGGGCTAATTATAAATCAATTAAAGTGTCTTGAACGTGATTAAAACAATGTCCGGGGAAAAAAACGATATTATTTTCAGTGAACTGCCCTTGAGTAGACTTACATTTTAGCATATATAGACATTTTAACGGAGCGTGTGCAGCTATTTGGCTAAATTTGTATTTATATTTAAATATTTAAACATGTCAACATAATTTAATGTTTAGGTAACACCTCACTTTATGAACAAATCTTTAATAAATATAACTTACTCTGTGTGAGTCTGTGTATTGCTTTGGTAGTTTTTTGGCGCCATTTTCTTTTAATAAAATAGCCTAAGATAAGTTGCAGCAAGACTCGCCTTCTTCCCTCGGGATCCCTGTGATGGTGGAGAAAGTGTGAAATTTAATGTAAATGTTCAGACGTGTTTAAAGTGTAATTCCAGGATTTCAAGTACAGAGAAACTGTGATCTTCTATTAATTGTGAGTTGTTGTTTTTCTTAACCATAGACAAGTTACTACTAGCACAAACAAATCCTATGTTGTGTTTATAAAACTGTCAATAAAAAGCTCATGATTATACTGAAAGTATTTTTAAGTATTTTCTCTAAAAACTTTATTTTTTCATTATTTCTTATGTGGTCGTTGCACCATCTACTGGACAAACTGAGAATGCAACTTGTGTTGTGTTTCTGTTAACACAGTATAACATTAGACGTAATAAACCCACCTCTGATTGAATAGAATGTCAAATGCATCAATTGTCTGTGTTCAGCCCCATGTGATGAAATACTTGTGCTTGTTACAGATACATGTGTATATGTATAATGTAAATATGTAAAAAAAAAATGTTTAATACGTTTGCTGTTATTAATTGCTCTGTGGAGAAGGGGTAGGTTTAAAAATGCTTATGCATCAGCTACTCCTTTTTGGACATATGGGTTCATATCCTTATTGTTTGACTTTATTTTTTTTACTGTATCCTATGCTGTATGGCTTGAGTTGTTCTCCATGTCTCAGAACCATAGAGGAGGACTGACTTGACATAGGAGTTGAAGATGCAGAGTTTGGTGGCTCTACGTATCCCTCTAGAGGCTCAAACCTTCCTTAGCATGATGAACGCTGCCCTTGCTTTGTTGTGGTCACAGCAGTCTGCTGTGTTTTCCTCCTCCTGGTCTGCCACTCCCCCTGTCATCTCACCTCACACCTGGTCCTCATCTTCAATCATGCTCACCTGGTCTTGATCCCCAATCAACCCCCTTCATAAACCCTTGGATTCCCGCGGTCGGCGCCAGATCATACTACGCACAACCGTGGTAACTATACGTGCCTGGCTCAGTGTTATTTGCTACCTCGCTCCCTAACTCTAGTATCTTGTTGTTTTTTGGACCACATCTAACCTTTTGTTCCTCTACCTGCAGTAACCCGGATCACTCACTCCAGCTCACCCACCTCGCTCTCCCTCCGGCTTCCTCATCCACTACCTGCTCCCCTCCTATTCAATAAACCCCTTTTTGTATTCCCTTGAACATCGCCTCTGTCTGCTCTTGGGTTCAGCATCGTTAAACATAACAGAACGATCCGGCCAAGATGGACCCAGCGGACATGGCCAAAGTCCACGGAGCTCTCGCCGCTCAAGGCACTCAGATTGCCGAGCACAGCCAAGCCCTCCGGGACGCTATGGAAGCCTTCAAAAACATCGCTACCCGAGTCACTCAGATGGGCGCACAATTGGACGCATTGGTTCCCCACACACCGGAACCCCCACTGCCTACGACTCCTCCGCCTGCCCCCACTTCCCCAACACACCTGCCACGAGCCCGAGAGCCTCTCATTCCTGCGCCCGAGCACTACGCTGGGGACATGGGTACGTGCAGGGCCTTTTTGATCCAGTGTTCCCTAGTTTTCAGTCAACAACCCCTCACCTACCCCACTGAAAGGGCTAAGATAGCTTACATTATGGGGTCACTTAAGGGTAATGCCTTAGTGTGGGCCTCAGCCTTATGGGACAGTGATTCTCCAGTCAGGGATAATTTTGATCTTTTTGTTGCGGAAATGAGGAAGGTTTTTGATCACCCCGTGGAGGGAGGGGACGCCGCCAAACGCCTTATTTCCTTACGCCAGGGCTCCCGCAGTGTAGCTGAGTTCTCCGTAGAGTTCAGGACATATGCCCCTTGAATTAATTGTTTCTGGTAATCACCATGAGAAACTTCAGTTTTATGTCATCCGGTCTCCTCTTACCCCTCTGGTCCTGGGTTACCCCTGGCTCAAGCGGCACAACCCCCATTTCGACTGGTCGTCTGGCAAGGTGGTGGGTTGGAGCACCTTCTGTCATTCCACCTGCCTTCAATCTGCCCTGCCTCCAGCAGAGGGAGGTGTTTCCTCGCCCCAGGTACCCCCCGACCTCTCCTTGGTTCCCCCAGCCTATCATGACCTAGGGGAGGTGTTTAGTAAGTGTCGTGCGTTCACCCTGCCCCCTCATCGCGCCTATGACTGTCCCATTGATCTCCTCCCCGGCGCCCCCTTGCCCAGTAGTCGCCTGTATAACTTGTCCCGGCCTGAGAGGGAGGCCATGGAGAAGTATATCAAAGATTCTCTTTCGGCTGGCCTCATAAGACCCTCCTCCTGCCCTGTTGGTGCTGGTTTCTTTTTCGTCTCCAAAAAGGACAAGTCTCTTCGTCCATGTATCGACTTCAGGGGACTCAACAACATTACAGTCAAGAACAAGTATGCCCTGCCCCTCATCAGTTCCGCATTCGAGCCACTGCAGGGCGCTACAGTCTTCTCGAAATTGGACCTACGCAATGCCTACCACCTGGTGCGCATCCGTGAAGGGGATGAGTGGAAGACTGCTTTTAACACCCCCCTCGGCCATTTTGAATACCTTGTCATGCCCTTCGGTCTCTCTAATGCCCCTGCATCGTTAAACATAACATGCTTTACCTGTCCTAGCTGTTACATCTCTGTCCTAGCCCCGTTGCCGATCTACCACACTACCCAGTACATAAAGGATTCTGTCTCCTTCACCTCCAAACATGACTGATGTGCTGTTTGTCGTGTTGATGCTCACGAGTTACTGATTTTGAGTCTTGTACCAACCGATACTGTGTCTAGTTATTTATCCTGCAGATCTGCATGTGGTTGTGTGAAAAAATTGCCAGCTCATCGGCAAAATCTAGGTCCTCCAGCTGTGTCCAAAGTGTCCACTGAATCCCATTTCTCTTTCCTGTAGTAGTTTCTCTCATGATCCAGTCGATAACCAGGAGGAAAAGAAGCGTCGAGACTAGGCAGACCTAGTACTCCTGTCTTCACATCAAAGCTCCCTGTTAGCTGTCCCGCATGTGTTAGCCTACAGCTCATGTCCCTGGATGTGTTCTGGCTCTGTCTATACTAACGAAGGTTTTTTCATAGTCTATGAAGTTAATGTATAGTGGCGAGACTGCCTATTATTATGCCTAAGGTGGCAATCTGGTCGTCACAGGATCTACTCTACGGAAGCCTGCTTGTTCATCTCTCAGCTTGACATCCACAGAGTCCCTCATTCTTTCTAATAGAAGTTTAAAAACGTTCCCCGCTGTTGATAGGAGCACAATCCCTCTGTAGTTACTGCAGTTGCTCAGATCCCCTTTCTTTGGAAGTTTGACCAGTATACCCTGCATCCACTCGGATGCAACCTGTTCCTCTTCCCGGATCCTACTGAACATACTTGTAACATGCTGACTGAGCTCCCTACATCTGCTTTGAGTGCTTCTGCTGGTATGTCATCCTGTCCTTCTCGTTCCTGTGTGACATTACTTCTTAATCTCTATATATGAAATGTTGGGAGAAATTCTGGAACCGGACAGTTCAATAGTTCACTGAAGGGTTCTGCCCATCTTCTCAGCTGGTCTTCTGTTGTTTTGAGTAGGTTACCCTCTTTAACCCTAATAGGCTTATCCACTTGCTGTAATTTGCCTGCCAGCTTCCTTGTAGTTATGTAGAGGTCCTTCAGGTTTCCCTTGCTGCTTCCTCTGCCCGCTTGCCAAGTCTTCCATGATTTGGTGCTTTTGATGCTCTTTTTGTCTTCCTTATCTGCCTCCTCTGATCTTGTCCAGCTTTCTTTTGTTTCCTCTGGACTCTCACCCAGATTAGGCGAGTGATTTAAAAGTTGACACTCCCCTTTAGGATTCTCTGGGCCCCTCTAGTACCCAAATTTCGGTCCAGCCCATGGGTACCTTGGCCCGTCCCATGATCGTGGCCTTAGTCGGTTTCCTGTTCCTCCGTCCATCCTTTCAGGAACATTGTTTGGACAATCTCTTTTTATGTGCCCCGGTCTTTGGCAGTTATAACATGTCTTTACTGCAGGTTGACTTGGCTGTCTGTACTCCCCTCTTTGAGATGGGCGGTACAGGGCTTGTCTTGGCTGGTTATATGGCTGGTTATATCGGCCACCATAGGGCTGTTGTGGGTAACTTTCAGTCTCTTGTTGGGCATTAGTTAGCAGTTCTGGGGTCAGGGAAGGTGTCGTGGCTTCCACCACGGGGGCTTGAAAACTTGCTTTGGTCTTTCCCTGGAGTTCGACAAGTTGCATTTGCGCCAACTTTCTCTGAACTTGTCTTACTTGTTTTTTGATTCTTTTTTGGTCATTTCTGTACGTTTCAATGGCGTGTACCACATGATTACGGAACACTCGATATGACATGGATGTTAGACCAACCACGTCCTCCAGTTTGTTTTGTACGGCTGATGGTAGAGCCTCGACAACAGATGTGCGGAACAACGTTGACATTAGAGGACTATTTTCAGCACCCTCCTCTGTCTCTTGTTTCCTCCGCTTGAGTTGCTTGGTGAGATAGGCTGCTGCGTTCTCATCGTCTCTGATGGGGTCCCCCTTTAGTGCTTTGGGGTCAATCTTTGTGCAATATTCATCCCTCAACGCCTTCCATAGCGTTGGTCGGTAGGCATTGAATTCAGTCCCATCTGACATGGCCTCTACCATCCACTCGTTTCCACTTTGGTACAGAATGTTCTCCATGGCGGGTATTCCAAAGATTTGTGCACAGACTGCTTTTACGTCCCCAATGGAAAGCATCTTACCCACAGTTTCTTCTTCAAACTTCTTTATCAACTTTCCTGCTCCTTCATGGATGTCTGGAAGTCGGATCACTACCCAAGTCAGATCCTGGGTCTGCCAAGGAATGTAGTGGGCTTTTGATCCCTTAATCAATATTGGATATTGACCAGGGTCAGTATACCTGTCCGGTGGTTTGATATTAGGTCTATATCTTAGATCATAGTTTTTCTCCTTCTGACCTAATCTTACCCTTTTTGTTTCTGCCCCAGCTCCACCCATTGTCTGCTCGTGTTTTTCATCTATTTCATCTTCTAGCTCCTCGCTGGCTTTCCAATTTAAATCACGCGTGTTTTCTTCTCCTACCTTGTCTAGTTTGATCCAGTAGGACTCACCACCTGTTTTTTGATTTATCGTTTCGTTTCGTTCGGCATAACAATCTAGGTTTCTTAACTTATGGTTTTCCTTCCTGTGCTACAGTAATTCGGAGCCGGGTTATGTTCTGGGCTCGGCCCCTTTCCCTCCAAAGGTGGGAACTGATCCACAGTTGTCAGTTCCATGTCGACCAGAGATGTGTTGCTCTTTTGTTTTGCTCTTGTTTTGTTAGCTTCGACTGTGTTGTCAAACTCAATGTCACCATCAATTTTTAATGTTCCAACCAGTGATGGGTACAGCCCTGCTTTGACTGTTTTAACTTTTCCTATTCATTTATTTTGTAGTTCCACACGTCCTTCTCTTATGTTTTTCTTGTAACAGCAACCTTCATCCTTAAAAAGCTTCATTATTTCTAATTCTAGCTCTCTCTTTTCTTTAGGTTTTTTGCCTTTTTGTTTTGGTTTGTACTCCATGATTCTTTGATCCATAATTTCACACGTGTGGATTGAATGTGCCTCCCTTTGGCCAGATTTGGCCAAAATCCTTTGTTCTTTTTTTTCCCTTTCTCTGAAAGTTTATGAATTACTTTTAACTGTTCAGGGTTTTTCGCACTTACAATATCAACAGGTGTTATATTTATCTTGTGTCAATGTTACTTTTTCCAAATTATCCTTAATTTGTTTAAGTTTGTATTACCTAATTACTTATTTATTTTGTTACTGTTATTTAATTTACTTTACTTATCAGTAAATTACTTGTTTACTTTTATGTTATTTTGTTTTAAAATTAAAATTAACTTAAACTTCAAACTGGAAAAACTTTCAAAATGTCTTGCCATAAATTCCAAAGTGGTTTCTCTTTCAAAATTACTTGTTTTCCAAAATGGCTTCTGTTGGCCTACAAAATAGTTTGTTATTCGAAATGGTTACTTTTCCCAAAATGGTTTCTGTTGGACTACAAATGATAACTGATTCAAAATGGCATCAACTTGACTTCAAACGAAAGTTACCTATGTTACTACGGTTCTATGAGTCCCGCGGTGCTTCAAGCACTGAATGTATCCATCTCGTGCATGCGCTGTTCGAGTTTAATACCAACAAAGTCACCTGTGACCCCTGATGACCCCCGATAGGGTATATCTTCCAGTGACATCAGAGGATCTGTTCCTGCAGAATCTTCTCGCGAAGTCACAAGGATTCTGAGTGACAGAACGCTCTGGCGGTCATCCGGGACTCATAGAACCGTAGTTACATAGGTAACTTTCCTTCTATTTCGTCCCTACTGACCGCCAGAGGCGGTGCTTCAAGCACTGGATGACCCATAACAACAAGGTCACGAAGAATCCCAGTACATACCTCATTGAGGGGAAGCAACAGAGTCAGGGCAAAAGGACCACACCTAATGGATGAGGAGTGGCGACGTTCACCTGATAGAACCTGAAAAAAGTGCTTGGTGAGGCCCATGATGCTGCCTCACAGATACCCCGCGTAGGGCCGCCCATGACGTAGACATAGCTCTGGTAGAGTGGTACCAGAATGGTAGGGGGTGACCACTTCCTTTATATGCGTGGGTAATAACATCCACGATCCAGTGAGACAGTCGCTGTTTGGAAAGAGCACAGCCTTTCCTAGGGCCAACATAGCAAAGGAAGAGCTGTTCCAACCGTCTTATACTTGCGGTTGCAGCTACATAGGTCCTCAGAGCCCGCACAGGGCACAGCAGTCCCAACCTGTCTTCCCCTTCCGGGGGAATAAATTGTGCCACTTGAATGGGACGGTTAAGGTTCGATAATGACAGAACCTTTGGGAGAAAAGCCATATTTGGCCAGAGGGTAACCCCTGAGCCATCTGAGCTCCACCGCAGACATGACTCACTCACAGACAGGGCATGTAGCTCCCCGACACGCTTTGCTGAAGCAATGGCAAGGAGAAAGGCAGTCTTAGCAGAAACCCACTTCAGCTCTGCCTGAGCCAGGAGTTCAAAGGGAGGCAGACACAAAGCGTCGAGCACCAGGTGCAAATCCTATGCTGGGGCACGCTGTGTGCGTGGGGGGCGTAATCGCCATGCGCCCTTTAGAAAGAGGGACACCAGTCTGTGGGACCCCACTGTGTTGTTATCCACCCGAACATGTCGAAATGGCTGCCCCGTATACCCTCTGTGTAGCAGGAGACCGGCCACTGTCCAATAGTGACTGGAGGAATCTTTGGGACTGAACAGTGCACAGGGTCCTCATCCCTGTCTGAACACCATGCAGTAAACAGTTGCCACCTACAGTATTTGCATTCTGCAGCCGGGTAGAAGGCGCCCTGGCGTTTAGTATAGTATCGCAGACAGCATCTGAACACTCCGTCAGAAGCGGGTTGGGCCCTGCAGCGGCGAGACCCATAGTTGCAGGCAAAGAGGGTCGGGATGCCAAATCTGGCCCTCTAGCTGAGACAGGAGATCCTTCCTGTTGGAAGTTTAGTTTAGTTATCATGGACTTACTCGGTACCCCTCTGGCACATATCCACCGGTTTAAAACCGTTTTTTACCCTAACCATGGTCTGGCCTTTATTTCAACTGGCCCCAAGCTTGATCTAAAAAAGGTCACACAGACTATTTCACTGTGCCCTGTTTTCTAATAAAGGTCACAGACTGTTTCACTGTACCCTGTTTTCTATGTTGACCCCAGGAATTCACTCTTCCACCTCTTTAATGGTTCGTGTTTTTTGTGGGGAGTTTAAAACGACTAATCAAAACACGGATCATCAAGCCTTCACACTTCTTCGAGGCAAAACTCTTTTTGAAATCAAAAAGAGAATAACTCACCTCTTAGTTGTGATTAAGACTCCTGGTCAGCGCTTTGTTGTCCAGCAAGGTACCTCACCAACAGGGACGCCAATATATAGAAGAAGGAACCAAGAGGTTGTCGACTGGAAATGAGTGAACCCAGACCAGGTCAACGGGATGATGGATTTTATTAACTGTGGGTCGAAGCCCAGCAGATAATTCACAAGCAATCCGTACAAGCCTCACCATCATCATCGTTTCACAGCACACATTGACTTTATACAGTGCACAGTGGGGTTCGCCCTCCGGACACACCTCGTTGTGACGATGTCTGGACACTCGGCCAAGGCGATTTCACCAGATGTTTTCCAATCTCATTATATAAGATGTTTGTCTCTCAGTGTGTGTGTGTATCTGGTTTCTCCAGTAGCTGGAAAAGTTTCTAGGATGCTGTCAGTGATCTTGGACCAATAACCCTTTACGCCACAACAGTATCCAGCTTCTGCAGGGTGCTGAAGGAGATCCACTCTTTCTCATGTGCTTTCTTCTTACACAAAACCTCTTCACATGTGTCCGTCCACCCCTTCTTGACCTGGTCCTCATTACCTGTGTCTTCCTCTTTGAATAGTTATTGCAGTGGTTGAAACTTGTTGGACAGACTGAGTTTGAAGGATTTTCGCATGTCCTTGTCCTTAAGCAGACCTACGTTGTATCTTTTAGGTGAGTTGGTGGTTGTGGAATACTTCTTCAGCCTCAAGCGTGCTGACGTCACCAGATGGTGGTGGTCTGAAGACACATCCGCCCCTCTCACCACCCTTACATCTCAATCCCTTATCTCATTGTTTTTGTTTCATTGTCTGAAGTTTATTTTCTTATGGAACTACAAATGTTCGGAATAAAGCATTCATTCATTCATTCATTCATGTAATTGAGTTACATCATGTGGAATTCAATTTAAGTCTTTATAGGTTTAAAGCTTAGTTTCTTTCAACCCATTTTTCACTCTTTAATCAATTTATTTTATTGGTGAACATTTATTTTAGTGGTCAGAACAGGAGAGAAGCATCAATTATGGGATCATGTTCTTCCTAAACGAACACTTATTGTGTGAAAATCAATTCAAACTTTATTCAAAGAGATGTGCTGACGGCACAATTGTTCAAGAGAAAAAACAACATTCATGCTTCACGACGCACGATTCAATATTAAGACCTCAATCGGTTCCTTTTTTTGGTTTATTGAAGACGTTTTTAAAGTTGGTGTCGATGAATTATACAAACTGGAGGTAAAAGGGAGTTTTGAGCCACAATTGTGCATCTTGGTTTGTGGAACATTAATGTTGGCGTCTGAAGTATAGTGGGAACTAAAAGTTGTTAATGTAAAAGAGAAAAAAAGCATAGAACTGACAAGATAAATAAAAGTAAATGCACATTCATTCACACGTCTTTGATGCTTTGTATGTCATAAAATTACAGTTTTGAAAACATGTGGACACATTTAAAATAGAAACGAACATAAATAAAACATAATGAAACTACAACAATCACAGATTTTATATATATATATATATATATATATATAAAAACCATTCACTGCAACAGAACACAGGATTTGAACTATTCTGACCTTTGTGTGACTTGGTGAGAACTACTGCTTCTTGTTTGAACTCTCATTGTTGGTGAACATTTTCAACCACATCTTTAAAGTTACCTCTTTATTGTGCGATTAAAACTTCCTGTTTCTCTGCTCACAGCTGCTGCTGGATCCAAAGCTGCTTCCCTGCACTGGACGGCCGAGAGAGCCTTGAGCATCCTGCTGCTGGCCATGGGCCCGGTGGCCTATTTGAACCCTTGCTCTGCCGTCGACTACACCCCGACACTCACACACTGTTTTTTTCAACATCAATTTTTGTTGCACATGACACACATTTTAATATAAAGTACTGAAAGACTTTTAAAGTTTAAAGATAAATGTGCTTACGGGAAAGAATTGCGGCTTTAAGTCAGAAAATTACGCTGTATATTTTTTTCAGGAAGCAAAGCATGCTGGTGTAAAATAATATTTAGTTACATGTTCCAGTTGTTGTGAGAAAAAACAAATTGCTGTCCCAGGATTTTTATTCCCCTCAAAGCAGATCCTGTTTTAGTCTTTTTTCCCACCAGCAGTTTTTCCTTTTCTCAATCGTTTCCTGAGGTCATTGTACTTATAAGTGTTGCTTCCCCCTTAGATCTAGTTAATCTTCTTGTTCATCAAAGTTCCCACATTCAGGTTCTTGTTGGTCAGCTTTCTCAGATCCATTTTTCCTCTCTTGCGTCTCATGATTTCATTTCATTACTGTTGTTCAATGTCAGGCTTTTCGATCAGAAGGTTTTTTATTTTTCAATTGTAAGCATTCGTGTTGAACTAGGGGCCAATCTGGCTGGCCAAGTCATATTATGTGGCCCACGGGATATTTGTCTTAAAATCAAAGAGGCAGGACAAAAAACATATTGGTTTGAGCCTCCAAGAAAAAAAGGACAAAATTACAACCACAATCTTATTTCCTAGTAAGTAAGTAAGTAATTTGTATTTATATAGCGCTTTTCCAGACCAGAGTCACAAAGCGCTTAAACAATCAAAACAATATTCAATAAAATATATACTTTAAAGGTCAAGATAATACTGGGAACAACACAGGAGTTCCAGAAAATCAAGTAAAGGCCTGCACAAATAAAAACGTCTTAAGATGTATCTTGAAAGAGTCCGTAGACTCCATTCTGTTTGACCTTTTTCGACCTTGACGTTTCTGGCTCCTTGCATGATTGAGTTTGACACCCCTGATCTAAAGCATTTTTTTAGGTTGATTTCAATTTATGTAGTTTTTGTTTCCAATTATTCCAAATAACATTGATTAAATGATCATCTGGGGCATTTAAGTAATCATTGAATTTGCTTGACTTGACCACTGGCCACTGCAGAAGAGAGGAATTTGATGGGCTCCCAAGAGGTTCTTTTAGACCATTTTTTCCCCTCCGTCTTTCCTTGCAGGGGTATCGGACAGGTGCTGACGGACTACGTTCACGGGGAAACCAAAATCAAGATGGCAAACGCGGGTCTCTTCCTCCTGTCCACGGTCACATTCGCCGGCCTTTGCTACTTCAACTACAACGACGTGGGCATCTGCAAAGCTGTGGCTTTGCTCTGGAGCAAGTGAATATTGGACTATGAGAAAAGACTTTGACGGATCATGTAGTCCTGGAGTTCTCTGTACATTTTCTCTACATCAGTTGCCAATATTCCACAAGTTCAGGAGCAGAACTGTATCGCTCAGTTGATTCTTTTCACACGCTTCCGTACTGAATCCAGTATGGACCTCAACTCTATTTACTTCTAATGTAATCGTCAGATCATTATTACAGGTGTATCAATGTTGCTACTTGATTTACGTTTTTATGAGGAGAAGGGTTTGACTTCTTTGTTTGGAGGCAGATTTCTGTTTTTTCTTTCATCAGCGAGGGGGAACTTGAGTGGTTAGAGGAAGTCTTGATGTTTCCTGAACCTTGAGTTTTTTCATGTCCAAGACATCAGCTGACTGGTTAAGTTTCATGTCCTTTTCTTGAGTCTCGAACTAAAGCGTGTCAAGACGAGCAGGCTTTGGCTTGTTCCTGGCTCAAACGGTCCACAGTGGAAGTTTAATCGTTGTGAATTCCAGCCGAACATCTAGAAACAACAGTGTCTCTGATTCCAAAGGTTCTAGAAGATGCCGTCCTCACCAACAAATCATCAACATGTTGAACAGATGTAAACAAGCAGATGCATGTCACACAGTAATATGTTAATAAAGATGACCATCATACTATTCATATGCTTGTGGATTCTTTATTTATCACTTGAATGTGTGTTGGAACTTGATCGACGTCAATGAGGAATGATCTCAGTATAAAATTATACTCAAAATATTCAGTTGCATCTTAAGCAGAAACAGATTCGGTTTAAAGGAAGAAGGTAAGTGAAGGTGACAATGTCGGTGCAAACGGAAATCGAGGCTTGTAAAGGTAATTGTTTATTAAACGGAAAACGGAGCAGGGATTGAGAAAAAGGCACAACGGTGACATTTAAAATGAATTCTAGAAAATAATCTATAATGTTAATCCGTTCCTTTTCAGAGCTAATGTCGAGGTTCGTTACAAGAGTGTTGTTACAGACGAGCAGTGTGGAGGTTTTTGAAAGTTTTCTTGAACCAAGATTAAGAAGAAAGTTAGTGCTTTACCTTCATACAGACATACAAGTTTGCCTATAACTCCAAAAACAAATGGATTACTCTGAAATTAATCCTAACCGTTGGTCAACATGAGGGCGAGAAGTGGTCAATGAGTCACTTCAAGACAGCCTTATCCCAAAATAAAAACGTGTTTTACTTCTTTGAGTAGGTTACCCTCTCTAACTCAAAGAATACGGAATTGAGAAGATTCATCCACTTGTTTTTTTTTTTCCTTGTCAAGAATCAACTTGACTTTGCCATTATTGTCACTCACTAACTTGGAGCAGATGAAGTAGCTGCGACATGTAGAAGATTCAAACGTGTGTCTGTTTCCGGACACATTCTTCATGTAGAAAATGGCCTCGTGTGAGTCTTCCCTCATTTCAGAAGGAAAATCCTGTCGAAAAAGCAAAGCGGGAAACATTTTGTCATGTATTCATGGACAAATAAATGACTTCTACTGAAGACCACACCAGGTCTGTGCTCTGGAGAAACAAATGATAATGTTCCATTCATGGCTGAAACTTACCATATTTTTGATCCTCAGCGTGGAATCAACAACACACAAGACACCACTGCGGCCAGCTTTAGTTTTAACTCCCAGCATCACAGCTCTTGTATCGGGTGGGTTGGTTCCAGTGGAGGCATAACACTGAAGGTCAAACAGACAGTCTGAAGAAAAACACAAGCAGGAGATGTTCGATTCAATTTAGATGAAACGTGGCTTTGTCAGGAAAATCTAAACATCATGTTGTCTCGCTTTTTCCACTTCACCATCGAAAATACCTGTTTTGTTTTCAACAAACTGCTGTTTTGTTCTGACATAAGTGGCAATAAAGCATATTCTGACCACAAATACATTAAGTAAGATATGACTTTATTACGATTACGGATGTAAATGTGAACCAATCAGCATCATTGTTTAAGAGATTTCATGTCTGCCCAATGATTGGATGGCAAACCATACCAGGCCCAACCTCATTAATCTCCTTTATTTCAGTCTACATGTTCACCAACTATATCCTGGTATGCAAGCTTATGAATATCGTAAGTGTGTTGAAATGCCACGTTTACAAACGTGTTAGTAGACATACCACTTTCCTTTTAAAACACTGGCAAGACAACATTCCGGACTTATTGAGTTGTTTCAATCCTTCACCTCAAGTCAATGGAACGTACTCGCCTCGGTTCTTTTTGTCTGTATGAACCAGCATGACCCTTGATAGGTGTTTTGTTTATAAGGTAGGCCAAGAAGTGAAAAGCAGAACAGAACAACGCACACGGAGCCAACGACAATGCTGCTCTTCGGACATTGGCGCTCCTCATCACCCCGGGACAAACCAGTCCTCCAGAGTTGTCCGGACTCCTGTCCCTCCACGACCACCATTCGGCCAACGAAGTGAAAACAGCCAAAGCCTCCCTCATCAGACTTCATTTGAGGCAGTGAGAGTTAGGGCAGCACATCTGGTATGATTTCAAATCTTGATTCATTGATTTGATATATATATATAGAGATATTGAAACTTTAATAAGTAGGTTGTGCCCTCGTGGCCATAAAGGCTGCTTCAAACTCTTTAATAAAATATCTTGAATTTAATTAAAAATATATTTTAATTGACTAATCCTGCATACACCAAATAATTACATAAAGTTACTATAGTGGAGGAGTTAATTTACACTCACTGTTTCATCTTAGATTGTAATTTATTAGGGTGTGAGCTAATGTTTTTTTTTAAAGATGACTCAGTCCAACTTGTACAAAAGGTTCCGACAGACTGTAGTTAATATCCAGTCAAATACCCAGTAATTTACTGAGTGGACCTAACTCAGAGCAGGGCAGTCAAAACGTATGTGAGCGTTACACAGAACAGTACTACTCTAGCCCAGACCTATGGTCGCTTGAAGACGGGTCAGACATACTATCCACGCCTGTGAGTTACTGGGCGAGTCTCGTCACCCGCCAGCATGCTGCTGATCTCACTAAAGCAAACTAAAATGACACTCGATGTTGGCAAAACCTTGCATAACCAGTTGAGTCAGTGTCTGTGTCTATGGCGATTGAAAAAAATCAAATCAAATCTTACCAGTCTCATCCTGGTCTCTTTTGTTCATCTTCATCCCACACAAACTTTCATCTGTCTCCAAAAACAAGTACTTGCTGTCCTTGGTGCAGATGAATTTATGGTTGAATTTGTGGTCACTCTTCTTGAACTTGTCCCCCACATAAGGATCTCCTGCGAGGAAAGAAAACAGTTATTGGCATTATTATTATTATCATTTTTTACAAAGTGAGTAAACACAAGACACATTTTAACAATTGAAAAAGACAATCTACATTGTTGACAGTTTGAAACTCACCGAGTAAAAAGATTTCATCATCAATTATTTCAAAGTCAGTCATGAACAAGTCTGCCATGTTTTCCTAGGATTGGAGTAAGAGTGTGTTTGTGGTGTTTGAATCTGCAGCAGGTTTGATTCTTGGATCCTAGACGTGTGATAAACACACTGTAGTCAACTATGAAGGCTGGCAGAAGGGTGAGGGTGGAGTTTCAAAGAAGGTGTGGCCCAGATCAGAATAAGCAAATACCGATGTGCCTGTTGGTACAGATAATATTATGTGCCATGGTTAGTAGAACTGGATCACACTCAGGACATTTTGTCCTTTATTTTATTAATTCATGAAAGGACATAGTTCAATACTGGAAGATTGATTACATAAAAGCATTTATGGATGAAGAAGAGGCAATAATGCAAATCCTCAAATAAACCCAAAGGTAAGCTTGAAAAAAGCTGGGATGTTGGGAGTGACTTCCTACTGAGTGAGCACTATACCATGTTTAAAGACATATGATGACCAATCTTCTTGTTTTTACTTCTATTCTCATATGCCTAAAAGTTATTATTGATAACGTTTAAACTTGATATAATCCCTTTGAATTTAAAATACATGAGAATATATTGAATTTCGGAGGTATAACCTTTATTTAATTCTGCGCTTAATCATTCCAACCTCAGTCTGAACTGTTTTCAGAAGTGAGCGTGAGTCTTGGATAACAAATTATGATGGGGGAGGGAAGGAACAAGGGATGTAATAATAATGATTATTTAAATAATAATATATAAATAATATTATTATCAGGTGTATACACAATTCTAGTGGTTTCAATAGCAATGCTTAAATAGCATGCTATCTATGGATCCATCCTTTCATTCATCCATCTATCTATCGTTAAATTCAACCATTCAATATTGAGTCAATCACTTCTGTTTCAGACATCTTCGTCTTGAGTGTTTACATGGTCATTTAAAAAGGTAGAGGAGAGGGAGAATATATCTGGGTTTTCAAGGTATAGCGCACCTGCAGAGAGGATGAGAAAAGTGTGGCCTTAAGCAATACTGCTAATGATATATACTTGAGGGAGGCAGGGCCAGTTTTGCAATTAAACATAAATGTAGTATCAGTACTCAGTGTGTGTTTTGACCAACAAATGAATCTTAGTATAAAAAGCAAGTGCTCATGTTTTAGTAGCATTTCGATACAGTATATGAATTAACTAGTAATTTTGTCACAATTATCAATCACAAATTAACAAAACATTTTAGTATGTGTACATTAAATTAACATTTTAAAACATTTAGAAAATAAACAGGATATCACTCATTTGAGAAAACTAAAATATTTCTCAGTCCTGACGGAAGTGAGAAGGATTTTTATGTGACGTGGATGCAGAAGCTCTGGTTACAACACATGGGTTGACCATTTCATGTTGTGTCATTGGTCAGACGAGAGGAACCCGGAAGATGTTTTCCTTCGGAAAAACAATATTTCACAAGTTACAATTTTGTGACAGTGCATTCCAGACGGGCTCTAACATGAAATACACTCAAGAACGTGAATCAAATAAACAAGTTTCATTTATGACGCTACACCCCCTTTTTCCTGTAAATGTCTCCGGGCTCAAATGCACGGAGCATCTAATTCAGTTTAAAATACACAAATTTAGATACAAATTCAATTTGGAAGTTCAGAAAATGCCTAAAATATTTGCTTGTATATTTTTTTCTTTGCCGCAGTGAAAACGTCCAACTCACCCATCTGTAGCTCTTCAAGTCAAAACATCAACGTCTCCCACCAAGAATAAGAAAGTCTCTCATTACCTGCGTATATGACGAGTCCCTTTGTCTTGTTGCGATAAGATATAAAAGTCGCGTCTGGTGAAACGACGCGAGGGAAGTGAAAGCCACTCAGTTTCATTTTCAAGTTCCTTAATATCTCGAATTAAATAGAATCCCCACCTTGCTAAAATCAACTGAACTATTTCAACAAAGCCTCGACATAATAACATAATCTCGAAAACCAACAAAAAGTGCTCGGAAAACCGGGTATACAATATATTGTGATAAAGAAGTAACAAGGATATATTTGTTGTATTGTCGAGTACTTGACTCTGGTGTTGCAGAATTTACAGACCACATGACTCTTGACGAAGTCGTAACTGCTTTGATGCAAGTCTGCTGTAACGGTGCATTCGAGACGGCCTCTTACTTAAAATACACTCAAAAACATGAATCAAACAAACACCGAGGACATCGAGGGGGAAACAGATTAAGGTGACGTAAGAGAAATCAGTCTCTGAGTTATACTGGTTAAATTGGAAAGCCGCAGTATTTGATCTGAATGTGACTCACAGGTGTAGAAGCAGCCTGGTCTGTATCCTTCAGAGCCCATCTTTGTACCTGCCCACTGATGCCAGCGAGGAGGATGAAGGAGTCGTGTTGTCTGTGTCATCACCCCGAATAAGGTATCTCTCTGATTTGACAATAAAACATTTTTAGTTTGCATGTTTGGTAACAAAACAAATGAAAAGAATATAAACCTTTATGTTTTCAGCCTACAAAACAAGAGTCCTTCTTCTCATAGATGCTCAGACCTTCGTCATCAAACCGTATGGTTTTCATGGAACATTCCAGCAGCGTACACAAAAAACTACACTGTTATTTGAGAATATGTTGAATGTCTTTCTAGTGTTAGTAAACAAACCCAGACCAGGTCAAATCTTCACTCAACTTGATTCTATTTAATACTTTACCATACACGTTTTGTTACTTGTATGCATGTATAAAAATCTGAAAAATGTTCAGGTTCTTTTTGAGCGATATTAAGCTAATTGTAGAAGATACATTCATTGTTATGCTGTAACAAAAATGCGTTAAAACAGATGTGGGGGTTCCCAAATATTAGATTTGTTCCAAAATTATTTTAAGACAAAAGAGCCAAGTTCAGCAGGTGGAATTCAATATGAAATCTAGATAAATCTCACTTTTTCTTTTCTATAGCTACAATTGTTACGCCTAATACAACGACCAAATGCAAGCAATATTCCAAAATTAATTACAAAAAATGAAGGACAACAAGAAAGGCCAAGAGTGGGTGCCAAAGTCATCAACACTGAATCTAACAGGGGGAAAATAACACAGAACTACACAGAAAATAAATCTACAAGATGAATAACTAAACTTCAAAGCTATACAAAACGGAACCAAACCATACTAGGAAATACTGTATATTCAAGATACAAAAAGGAACCAGACACTAGAAATTACATTAAACTTTACTCTGCTTTTATCAGTACTTATCTACTTTATCAAGAATAAGTAAGTAAGTAAGTAAGTAATATTTATTTATATAGCGCTTTTCGAGACCAGGGTCACAAAGCGCTTAGACAATCAAAACAATACTCAAAAAAGTACATACTTTAAAGATCAAGATAATACTGAGAACAACATAGGAGTTCGAGAAATTCAAGGAAAAGCCTGAACAAATAGAAACGTCTTAAGGTGTTTCTTAAAGGAGTCAGTAGACTCCATCAAGCGCAAAGAGAGAGGAAGATCGTTCCAAAGCTTAGGAGCAACAGCCTGAAAAGATTTCTCTCCTCTGGTCCTGAGCCGTGTGCGTGGAACCATAAGTAGATTCTGATCCACAGACCTCAGAGCCCGAGCTGGGGTGTAAGGCTGGATCAGATCAGTGATGTAAGGAGGAGCCTGACCATGAATAGCTCTGAAAGTAAGAACCAGAATTTTAAAGTTGATCCTGAAAGAAACTGGAAGCCAGTGAAGAGTTTTAAGGATCGGAGAAATGTGAGTTCTCCTACTTGAGCGGGTCAGAATTCTCGCTGCAGAGTTCTGAATCAACTGCAGACGAGACAGCTCCTTCTTGTTAAGACATGAAAACAAACTGTTACAATAGTCCAGACGAGAAGAAACAGGATCCTGATCCAGGAACAAAGACAGCTGCTCAGACACCACCTTCTCCAAGATCTTGGACAAAAAAGGGAGCTTAGAAATAGGCCTGAAATTACTGAGGTCAGTTGGGTCTAAGCCTGGTTTTTTGAGCAGAGGCTCCACAATGGCATGTTTAAATGCATTGGGAAAAACCCCTGTGGAAAGGGAGAGGTTCACCATATTGGTAACCCAGGGGCCAATTACATCAAATACTTTGATAAAAAGCCTACAAGGAGGGCGTCATCTGAGCAAGAGGATGGTTTTATCTTGTTCACTAGTGCTGAAATATCACCCAAAGATACAGCAGTGAAGGAGGACCAAGAGGAGGAGATGGGCTCAGAGACAGTAGGGGTTCCAAACAAAGGGGGAGAGATTTTCTCTTTGATCAATTTAATTTTGTCAATGAAAAATCTCAACAATGCATTGCTGTCAGCTTCACAGAAGACAGGCATGATTTGAGGAGCAGGAGACACAAGAGAATTAATCGTGTCAAACAAAACTTTGGGGTTTTTCCTATTTGCTGCTACCAGTTTTCTGATGTAATCAGATCTAGCAGTTTCTACCATCTCATTGTAAGAAGTCAACAGATCCCTGAGGTGAAGTCTGTGCACCTCAAGTTTAGTAGACTTCCAGAGACGCTCAGTCTTTCGACAAAGTCTCTTCAGAATCTTCATTTGTCCAAGGGCACCGTTTTTTCTGAATTTTCAAGTTCGATTTAACAGGTGCCACTTGATCCAGTATTTCAACACAATGACCAGTGAAACAGTGAATCAAACTGTCCACGTCTGTGCAGTCATCAAAGGAAAGAGCGTCAAACATAGCAGAAAAACTGTCTGCAGTATCGGCTGAGATGACACGCCTCTGAGACCTAACTTTCAAAGGCTTAGGTTCAGGGATGAAGTCCAGGTTAAACAAGACAAGAGAATGATCACTCAGATGGACATCATGTACAGATACATTAAAAATGGCCAGGCCAAGAGTAAAAACTAAGTCTAAAATGTGGCCTTTTTGATGAGTGGGTTCAGAAACATGTTGCTCAAAATTAAAGGCTTCAGTTAAAGTTAAAAGTTCTTTAGCAGAACAAGATGTGACGTCATCAACATGAAGATTAAAGTCTCCAAGAATAAGAACAGATTCCATTTGAATAATGGAAGATAAGAAGTCACTAAAGTCTTTCAAGAACACCGCCGCAGGACCAGGCGGGCGGTAGATTGACACACAATAGAAGGGTCTTGTAGAACCAACCAAGATCATCTGAGATTCAAAAGAAGTGAATTTATAAGTGAATAAAAACAACTTTCTACTCGAGCCTAATCAGCTATTTTTCAACAACATAAACAATACATTCAATAAGTTAATTAAAAAGGTTTTTAAATAAAAACAGATGTGGACTAATTGTATTTGTGTGAATAAAAAGTCTATCCAACAAAGAAGTATAGAAACTACTTACTGTTTCCCTGGTATTGCAGATGTTTTTGTCTCCAAATACTTGATGATGGCGTTGGTGAACGTGTTGCCGACTTGGGACGAATATACACGTGGTGTATGTGTACGGTATAAGTGATACACAGCTGGCCTCATTGTGTTGTAACTTTAGAATATATTTATTGTTTGCAGACACAAACACATAAATGAGGTCTTACAAACTACATACATACTTTTGTTTGGAATAAAACATAAATATGATAAATAGGAATATTAATATTTTCACTTAACATACTACATACATACACTCTATGAAAGAAATGTGAGGTTTTATCTTTTACCAAGAACTTCAGGAACAGTTCAACTCCAGAGAAGATTCATAAGAACCATTGAAACATTTGCCTTCCGCGACACTCAACCTTGTAGTTTGCTGGAGATAATCTCCAGTGTATCTTTCAGCAACTTCTTATTCTCTTTCAGCGAGATCTCAAGCTGTCGAGCTTCAGCAACAATGTGCTCCACGTCCTTCAACTGTAAGGAATCAGCTGCAGCTCTTTGACTACAGTCAAATACATAGAATGATAACATGAGTCGTTTGGGTGAACATCTCAGGCAACACAATCTGTTCACCACTTAGCTGAGGACTTTAGGACATTATTGTATAATTAAAAATGGGGTTCGAAATATGACAAATATTCAAAGAGATTTCTTTAAAAGCATTAACTACGACAGCTGAGAGTCGGTCAACCTTAACATCCTGTTTTGATAAAAACCTGCATCCTTAAACAAACCCCTTGTTCCACTTTGCTTTGATTTATCTCTGGCCTACAATAGCACAAGCTGTTTGCCTTTCATGAATATAACTAAATGAAAAAAGGAAGGAAGAGAGAGAAAACAAGCTGTTTACATGACCGACCTTAACACTTCCGCAAATCTTGAATGAAGAATCCTGATTTCCTCGTTGGCCCCTAAAACAACGAGAAAATTAGAAAAATTTAGAAAAAAATTGAATTTCCCTTGTCCCTGGGAAATTTGTAATTTGTGACACCATTTTTTGCATTTTGGGGGCCAGATTATGTGAAATAAAGGCAAGAAAATAAAGAAAATCCCCCCCCTATGCCACTTGAGACAGAGCGTCAGGGGCCCAATTTACACCGTAGGGGATCAAAATCACAGCGTAGGGGGCCCCTATACTGAACTACGCTGGCGAGAACCCTGAGAAGAATTAAACAGACCCGTATGCCACCAAAAAACAAGCAGCTGGAAGCGTTATTTAAAAAAAAAAAAAATGTTAACACAAATAATAACACAGATAGACATACCTGTGTACATAAATATATTTGAAACTAATCTCGAAAATACGATTATTTATTTATTATTTTAAAATCCCCTTTTATCCATATTTTCTTCCACTATGTGTCATTATTAGCTGCCCAGCATCATGTCAGTATCCACTACATTGATTGAATCAGTGATGAAATAAAAGATTCCTTCTCACGTGTGTCTTATATTTCTGTTTTACAAGACTTAATCATAAATATTTTGGTACAAATTGCCTCCTTGATGAATGTTGCACTGAAGCTGCTGCTCCTTACTGTTTGATTTGATTTATTATTTTAATAATCATTTTATATTTAATTATTATGGTATATATTTGGTGTTTTTATATCATAAGCAACTTTGGCAAATACATTGTTTTTCCTGATCTCGGTAAAACAAGTAAAACGTCATGTTATTTTAGTAAAAGTATTCAGACATTACAGACAACTATCACTCTGGAGTACCTGCTAGTGTGGCTTCAAATACAGATATTTTCTGAACACTAGATGGCGCTGCAAGCTTCTTTTTTGATGGCGGTGAGTTTGACCCTCTTGGTGTTTCATCCATCTGTGTAAAAAGCAAAGGTAAGTATTTTAATCTGAGTTTGTTTTGGGAAAAATCTCAGCCTATTATACAATAACAGTATTTTCTGTATTTCAAATTTCAATTACAAAACTTTCAGCTACAATTTAATAAACAGTAACTCCTTTATCAGCATTCCAATAATATCCTGTTGAATTATAAGAAGTTTATCAAATTATTACATATATCTTGATACCTCTTGAGTTGTTGTCCTCTTGAGCTGCTGGTTGTCCAGAAATGAAGGTTCCATTTTTCAAATGTACTGAGCAGATATAAGGGGAAAAAATGATTCATTTCTAATTTTACAGATATTTATAGAGATATTTGACAAAGGGTGACATTTATTTTAAAAATAAAAACAATATTTGCATTGCGTTTATCTCTGTATATGTTTGGCAAATATGTGTAAAAGAAAAGACAAACAAGAAATATGATTACAAACGATACAATTAAAAACAATAAAACAAGAAGTTTTCCTAAATATTGATCTACCACTTAACTACTTACTCGGAAAATCTTATATAAATATTGAGCAAACAGCGTTAGCTTTTAGTTAGTTAGAACCAGAAATAATATGGCTTTTAAAAGAAAAATTGTCTTTAAAAAAAACCTTGTTTACCTCCATTTAAAACAGATATTTAGATCAATTTGACTGATGAATTATCATCTTTTAATCACAAACAAAATGTATTTCTAAATTTGCCAAAATGTGTTAATACATGACAAAAGGTGAAATTAAAAAAAAATTAAAAAAATTCACAAAAAGGAACCAACAGTTTTTCAGCTATTGGCAAATGTTGTGTAACTAAAAATATAGTCTTAGCTCTTCAAAAACAAGACAAAACGTATTTTCTTTACCCAATAAGTAAGTTTAACACTAAACTATTAATTCAAAGAATAAAGTATAAATATTAAACAAGCAAAGCTAGCTCTGAGTAAGCTAGCTTCCACTAGCTAACACTAAATAACAAAACAAAAAAAATAGCTAAATAACAGTTGTTGCTAGATAGTCACAGATATATGTCGACTTAATTGAAAAATAATGGATAAACAAACGATAAAAAATTACTTTGTTACCTCCAGTTTAAACAGGAAAAGGAGTTTCTTTGGATCAATTCTACTGAAAATGGCGCGTTAGTTACGCGTGGTGCATTCATGAACACAGCGCATCAAGTAAACGATACATTGACATTGTAAATACGCGAAATTAAATTGTACTCGAATTTAAAAAATATATAGGATGGAAAAAGATAGGAAACAGAGGAAATTATTATATAACTCAAACGTTCGGTAGCTTTATAAATAATGCAGAATTATTGATTTTATTTTATTTGTTATTGTTTATTTTGATTCAAGTGGTTTCGTTTCAAATATATAATATATACAATTCCATCACATAAGATGTTTTTTTCTGTTTTTTTTTAATACCATTGAACCGAACCACCTCAGTTGAATAAAACACCCTTAAAAATCCCCACGGTCCGTGAAGGCACCGTCGCCCGGCCGCGGTTGCCAGTAGAAGGAGCTGTTCTGGAACCAAACGTACACAAACATGGCGATGTCACCAGCGGTCGGGATGCACTACGCTCCTCCATGTACCTTCTATCTCACGCTTCTCTGGCTCGCCGGGACGTGTTCCTCGACCCTCCGCCTCAACCCGGCGCAACGCTCGCTGCTGCTGCCGCAGAACCGAGGATATTACACGATAGACGCCGACGCCGGAGGAGGAGGAGGCGCCGCGGCTCCGCAGCTGCCGCTGGCCGCTCTCGGTGCCTCTCGAGGCGGCGAACACTCGGGCGACCTCCCGCTGCATCGAGAGCGTCGGAGCGCCGGTGTGGCGAAGATGCCAAAGGTGTACGGGCAGGTAAATGCTGCGCATCATTTTTAGGGGGGTGGGTGGGGGGCTGTTGTGTCCTGAGCTAGGATGGGGAATTACGCAAGAGCACGGTTGTTTTCTCATCATTGCACCTCATGCTAAAGAGAAGCTCCCCCATGTTCGATGTGTGACCCCATCTTTGACCCCCACGGCAACACCCCACAAGTGCAGTTAACTTGCGTGGCAATATTGTCATATTAACAAGTATGGTATTAATCTGAAAAATAACCTTTTGATGCATGTTAAATGAGACAAAAAACACTTTTTTTTATTGCAAAACCAATTTTAATCAGAATATCTTAGATGGCAGCTCTCAGTTTTTAACAAATAACTCATTCCTTGTTTTAATTCAAGGTGTGCATTGGCAGGAATCTGGCGATACAATCATATCATAGATAGAATGCGATATATTGTGGTACTATAGGAACAAGGATATATTTGTACTATCATCGAAGTACTTGACTCTGGAATTAACAGACCACATGACTCCACATGATTAAAGTTGCAACTGCTTTCATTTATTGTATCCTCTTGTCCTCAGTCATCGCCGCGATCTCGCTTGTATTTCCTTTAGCTGCGAAGAACGTAATGACGGCTGCCTTCTGTATTTATGATAAAAATAAAATATGACATATAACAATTCAATACAGGGCTGTTTATATTTTGATACAGTACTGGCCAAAAAAAAAAACATTGCGATAAATAAGTATATTGAATATTTTCTCACATCCCTATCTATAAACAGTATGGTTATAAATTGCAAATTACAATGAACCTTATGACGCATCATAAATGAGACGAAACATGAAACAGAAAACAGGAAATATTAAAATGTTGTTCTTCTTTCATTCTTGGTGGCAGCTTCCGTATTTGAGCTTGACGTGAAAAACACACAGTTATCAACAAATAATTCATCATTATATTTTTTTATAATTACGGGTGTGCACTAGAAATAGTCTGGGCAATGATACAGGGGGAACTATATGATATATTGTGATAAGGATATATTGTAGTAACAATGATATATTCGTAGTGTTGTACGAGTACTTGACTCTGGTGTTGCAGACTTTACAGACCACATGACTCTTGACGAAATCGTAACTGATTTCGTTTGTTTTGAAACCAAAATATGTCCAAACATCAGCTTAAAAAGCTGCTGGAGTCCACTGTATCCTCTTGTCCTCAGTCATTGCTGGGGTTTCATTGAACCCTTAGCTGCAGAGCACATCTAGCAGCCAGCTAGTCTATAGTAGACATTTTAACTTGCCATTTTTTGTTGTATATTGCCGCATGTACTAGGATTGTAAGACACTATAGTGCGTGGGTCGGACTCATCATTGTGTAAGAGAAATACATTGGACAGAGGCAAACATTGTGGAGGTAAGAAGGAATCACACCAGGGACCATGAGATTGAAGCTAAATGTCGATGGAGCCATGATTTAAATGGTCATTACCTTATGCCCCTCGGGTAGGATGTCGACAAGAAAGACAAGTTCTGGAGAAAACCAGAAGGACAAATCTGAAAGAGACGGTAGAGTGAACCAGCGAGTCGATCATATTCTCATTTGGCATTCGTACTGTTTTATTTTTGATTATTTCTTCTCCTGCTTTCTAATTGAATGCAATTGAAGTGTCTTTCAAATAAGTGTCCGTCGTTGGAGAAACAATTACTAAAGAGCCCGAATTTTTGGAAATTGAATGATGTTCCTCTAGTTCAAGGATTCAGGTTTTATTAGAAATACTTAACGTTTAAAAAAATCAGTCCGACCTAACAACTTTAAAACACATTTTAAGTTACCAATAATTGGAATGTATCCTGTCCTTGAACAGACGAGCACCATCCTAGGAAAGATTAACCTTTATTGCTCCCGAACAAAAATTAACTTAAATCTCTAACGTGCCGGACAACAAAGAAAAAGCTTGTCAAGTAACCGCTATTTTTTCTGGAAACGTGGATATCCTTGATAAAGTGCTGGCAGACTTATCGACATTGGCTATTGAGTAAAATTGCAGCATCGATATTTGAACCTGATTGTTTATTCCTTCCTTCACGGAAATGTAATTATAATAAAGTTCAATTATACAGGAATGACTGTTAAATTGAATGTTAATGCATTGAAAGAACATGGCCTTGAGCTATTCAGAAACGGGGAAATTCATCAGAGAGAGTTATTAAGTTTCATACTCTCAAGCATCCTTCTTGGAAACTGGAATACGGGCTGAACCTCTTTTTAACTAGTTCTTCCTGACCATTACAAGTGTTCGACAAGCTTGAGTGACGTTAAAAAAAACGTTTGAACCTTCAACTCAACAGAACATTTATTAATAAAAGATGAGATGGTGTATAGAAATCAATCGATATTCCTAATTCCATCATTGGTATCAATAATCCAAAGTGTTAATAATGGATTAAAGAGCAGTTTTCAAGCAGGAAGCCATTAAGAAAGGGTAGGGTCCTAAATCTAGGGCTGGGTATCGATCAAAATGGTACTGATGCCTTCATTTAACGATGCAGGTTCTTGAACCATACTTTTTTAAATGTTGTATGATCAATTCTAACAAAAAGAAAATTACGTTATACTTAGAAATATAGGGGTTTATTTTTAATTTATTATCCACTCCTACCTGTTTTTCTTTACAGAACAAATAGATAAAGAATAAGTGCACATTCCAGTGCAAAGTAACACTTGCCAAATTAATCTGATGTTCTCTGCCTTTTCACTTCAAGTTTTTCTTTATGAAAAATCTACACATTATCAAGCTTTGATCATGCGTGAGTGCTGGACGAAGCATGTCTTTTTTTGATGACCAAAAAATGGCCTCAAGGCTATTTCCCCAATGATGGTATTGTCCTTTACTATCGGCATGAGCCACGAGACCCTCTAATGTCATCATGTCTGCATTTAATTCAATTAGATGTCATAGAAATTGAGAAACACCATTTTGCTGCTCTTACTATTTCTAATGGATGCAGTTAAACTGTCAATCTACAGTGTATCTCCACCCCCCCCAAAGAGACTCTTAATGCCTCCTGAAATACTTGTCTTGCATAAAAACAATATGAGGAGGATTTCAAGCACTAGATGAGCACGACGTCGTCACTCCATGGCAACCTGCTGATTCACGACGGCAGCGCTTCCCTGACACCAGCAGACTAAACACAGCAAATGAAACAAATGGCCTCCAGAGACCGTGGCCAAGATCGGGTTTCGCCTCCGTCAGAGTTGCCTCAGGCCTCCCGGTTGTTATTAATCTGTTCGCCGGTCAGCTGCTCATTTCCCTCTTGGCTTGTTGTGGTGTTACAAGACTTGCCGAGAATCTTTTTTTTTTTTTTTTGGTAATCATTGTAATTACCGTAATTGCTGGGGTGAGTAGTTTGGTTTGTATACATAATCATGCTGCCACTTATCTAGGATCTGTGGGGACGACGCACTAACACATCTCGACATGGATGCTTGCAGATAATACAAGTTCATCTTGTAGAAACATGAAGTTAAAAACAACAGTCTTTTTTTTGGCTTTGAAATCAATGGGAAAAACCTCGATGCGACAGAACGCATTAGTGGTTTTTGCCGCTGCGTATATGTGATAAGATGTATATAAGATTAGCGCTTCAGTTTTAACAACGACATACTGTGTTCTACTGTTTTTTTTTTTTGGTGTAGAGAGGAATTTTAACAATAGTTGGCAGCTCCACTGCCGGTGTACTAATACCATCATTATCTTTCCGGGCCTCTCATAGTAATGAGCACTTTAAACCATCATGTAATGCACCATGTAAACAGGGTTGCAAAAAACAAATAGAAGGAGTAAGCTGCCTTGTTCATCCGCTTTAAAGTACCGTAGATTCCGGACTATAAGTCGCTTGGGAGTACAAGTCGCACCAGCCATAAAATACATAATAAAGAAGGAAAAAACATATATAAGTCGCATTTTTTGGAGAAATTTATTTGATAAAATCCAACACAAAGAACAGACATGTCATCTTGAAAGGCAATTTAAAATAAAAATAGAATAGAGGCAACAACAGGCTGAATAATTGTACGGTATGCTTAAGTTACACAACTGAGAACGTGCCTGGTATGTTAACATAACATATTAAGAGTAATTCAGATAACTATAGAATAAATAACATGCTAAGAAGTTTACCAAACCATCCGTGTAACTCCAAATAACTAAAATCCAATGAAATGTTCATCCTCGGTAACACTTTTAAACAACTCCGCTAACTCCGGAGGTAGACGATGCGGCGCTTCCTCTTCTACGTCGAAATTATCAACACAGGCCTAGAGCGCCCTCTTGCGGTTTAGTGTGAAAATAACTTGTGAAATGATATACCGGTAATAATGTGTTAATAATTTCACACATAAGTCGCTCCAGAGTATAAGTCGCACCCCTGGCCTAACTAGGAAAAAAAAAACTGCGACTTATAGTCCGGAAAATACGGTAGTTTGTTTGTTGGGTATACAACATACTGTAGTATGATGCATTATTGCGAATGATACTGAAGATACAGTACACCTCAAGACTCATTTGTTACTGTGAACACGAGAAGCTTATATTCGTATTTAGATGACATTGTTTTAGATTTATACTCTAGAGATGATCTCACATCATTATAACCAACCTGAAAGTTATATGCTGTTGTTGTTGAGAAATACAAAATGCACTTTTTTATGAGCTTATTTATTCGTTTTTTTGTCCTGATAATTCCTACATCGATTAATATAAATAAAAATCAACCTTTGAACTCTATTATGATTCCCAGGATACACGAATTAGGTTTCATATTTTAATATTGTTATGTTGAATTTATATTGTGATGTTGAATAAAAATAACGTATTTACTTGGGCATTTAAACAGGTAAAAAAAGGGCTGATCATGTTGAGAAATACCTTCATGTTTTCAAATTACTCATTATCTGACATCTTTTGCCGATATGTTGTACTTTAAAAAGCTCATGGATGTGCGCAAGAGTATGTACTTTTGTTTCACTTGTGGGATCTTAAGATCAATTGTTGTTGCTAAATACTAAATCAACTGTTGAAGACTTCATAAAATAATGAATCACATCACACAGTTTAATCAATTGCACATTGAATTCGTGTCTGGGCGGACGTTCTTCCGATCCTCTGATGCACAAGACCAGTCGAGCTAAATGAACACACGGAAGTATCAAATGAGAGTCATGTGCTTGGACTGATGGACGGGAAGTTTAATTCATACAACTGTCTGTTGGAAGCCTCGACAATAGAGGGGTCTTGTTCCAGTTGGCTGCACAAAAAAGTATTAGCTTAAGACCAAATCACAACAAGTTTCCGGAACACATTAATATTCAGCATTTTATTTTTTAGAATTAATCTTTGTTTTGTATTACAATAAAATCTTTGTAAAAAAACGTTAGATGTTTTGTTTAAAATGAATATCCACAATGCACCGCGTCTGTTAATTTTCGTGTACCAATTAGACTTCTAGCGACTAGATGGCTGTAGTCATTACGTCCTAGGCAGTTGACGTAAAAATTCAATCCTGCGAGATCCCGGCGATGGCTGAGGACGAGAGGATAAAGTCGACTGCAGCAGCTTTTTAAGCTGAAGTTTGGACATATTTTGGTTTCAAAACAAATGAAAGCAGTTACGACTTTGTCAAAAGTCACAGGTCTGTAAATTCTGCAACACCAGAGTCGAGTACTCGACAGTACTACAGATATATCCTTGTTTCTTACAGTTTCGCAATAAATCTCCAAATATCATATCATTACTTTTAAACCAAACTATTTCCAAACATCAGATTTAAGAGCTGTTGGAGTTGTTTCTTTAGCTGCGAAGGACGTAAAGTTAAACGTAAATTCTGCAACACCAGAGTCAAGTACTTGGACAGTACTACAAAAATATCCTTTTTACTACAGTATCGCAATAAATCGCAAAATATCGTATCATTACTTCATTTATTTTTTTAAACCAAAATATTTCCAAACATCAGCTTTAAGAGCTGTTGGAGTCAACAGTATCCTCTCGTCCTCAGCCATCGCCGGGATTGTTTCTTTAGCTGCAAAGGACGTAAAGTTAAATGTAAATTCTGCAACACCAGAGTCAAGTACTTGGACAGTACTACAAATATATCCTTGTTACTACAGTTTCGCAATAAATTGCAAAATATCGTATCATTACTTCATTTATTTTTTTTAAACCAAACTATTTCCAAACATCAGCTTTAAGAGCTGTTCGAGTCAACAGTATCCTCTTGTCCTCAGCCATTGCTGGCATTGTTTCTTTAGCTGCGAAGGACGTTAAACCTAAATTATGCAATACCAGAGTCAAGTACAGTACTAAAAATATGTCCTTGTTACTGCAGTATTGCAATATATCTTATTGTTGCCCCTGCATCATGATACTTATCCTACTGCCAGATTCCTGCCAATAAACACCTCTGGGCGATATGGTTTGAACAAGTCCACAGCTGAGCAACTCTTACCTAATAAACCTATTGGACTGTAGACAGTTTTTTGGTGGTTATTGATAAATTGTTGGCAACCTACTACAGATAGTAACCTTTAAAAAAATATTTATATTGCCTTGCAAAAAATGGTTAATATTGAGATATTCAGGCCAGTATAAAATATAATAGTCTGTCTGTTTCTAACAATATACCATAACCGTTTAGGTATGTTATTTTCATTTGATGACTTTAATTAAAACAAGTTTTTAATTAACTTTTTAAAACCCCTAATACATATTACTGGATGAATGAGACTGCATTTTTAAAATTGGTTACATGACGGGTGAATTATATTTACTGTTAGACCAGTAAAAAGCCGTCAGGTTAGTCCAAAAGCTACATGCTATTTATTAGGATCCTACCCACAAAAGTAGTTGAGCATGTTTTTCAGCATCATGTAACAACTTGTCTGTGGAAAAAAAAAAGATCTTCACACAAGGGGGGGCTCGTAGACACTCTGGTTAAGCCAAGCTATGCTCAATGGAACCACAACAACAGACGCCTGAGGGCAAATATTTACATCTGTCTGTTACAATCCTCAGGCACCCCCTGCATTTTACATATCAAAGAAGCATGCAGATTGAAGGAAAGGATTTAGATTTTAATAAATTAACATGATTCAGTTTTGATTCATTTAATTTTGGCTCAGAAAACATTGGTGACGAGTTTATGGTTTAAGAATGTAACTATTGGAGGCCATTAGTCGAGGCCCGAACAATATGTTCATTTACCAAGCGTGTCAAGAATGAGTCTAAATTTATTATTTTCTTTTCATTCTTGGAGGCGCAATCTATCTTAATAATATCAGCGTTTGTGCTCGCTCATCAATCTGTTCCTTGTCTTATGTTATTATCTTAAATCACTGGCATTTTCGTAGGTCACAATATCCATGCATTAATCTTACTTAAAAATGACTTGGCGTGTAAAAATTGTGGGTACAGGACAAGAAATTGTAATTTTTTTTAATCAATTGTGGTCGTGGTGGATACTCAGTATTAATGTACTTCGCCTTCTGGCTTAGCTCATATTTGTCTCAGCTGCATGGAGAGCGGGATACACGGGGTGCACATTGAAATGCAAGACAAATAACTGCATGCTGAATGGAAACTGCACTCATCTGTGACGGCTATTATCATATCGAGTGTTGCAACTACATACGAATATACACTGCAGACGCCTCTGGTGGAAGTGTTTAAAATATTACAAAATACATTTTTACCATGGCATTTCTATCGCTAACCATGTCAATCATTCATTATCTTCTGTGAGTTCACCTCTTTTTTGACAACTGACCCACTTAAGCTCCATTTTTTTTCAGCCTCGTATGTTTCCATTGAGGCGAAGTGTAATCCTAACCCCTCTTGTTCGAGACACATGTTTTATTGACTCATCACAACGGATTAGTCTAATGTGTCGCTGACAACTGTGTAATATTTGTTTGTCTTGTATCGGGTTCTTGTGGTGATACGGTCTCAGCAAATCTAAAGCTCTGTAATATTTCATTGGCCAATTTCGAAGATTTTCCAAGACTCACATGGAATTTGCACAAACGTTGCTCTTTTTAAAGATCTAATATAGTTATTTTTAACAGAAACATCACATCATATATCCGTTAATCAGTCCTATTAATCCAGACTATGAACCTATAACTCCTTAAAGACACTGATATAAAATCCAGGTAAACAAATATTTCTGACTTGTACTGGTGTAGAGCAGCATAAATACACAATAGCCAACACGGTTTTGAATAGACACGTATGTCTGATTGTCATCTTGTGGAATTAAAAGATGGAGCCTTGTGCTGTCAGGAATAATTCAGCACTGAATATTGTCAAGAGGCGGGAAAGATGTGGGCCATGAAGTCAAACTCGTTCACCAGGTGACCTACATTCCAGCGACTGCTAGCATTTTAGCATCACATTTATGCCTCATTTAATTTTGAATTTTTTGTTATTCTGGCCTGTTGCGAGACGCTTAAGGCTAAAGCTGTACGACGACTATGTTATTGACCGGCTTTTCCATTGCCCTTACATCGCTCTCTGGAGTTTTACAAAAATGCAGAATTATTACTACTTGGATCATTTTTTTGCAAGTCAGCTTCGTCGCTCATTTATAGTGCTTGCCCGGCACTATATGTGATTAGTTTGATCCAGAGCCACGGTCCTTTATATATGGAGAGCGTGTTGTTAAGTCACAGTCCAAGTCGATTCAACCTTCGTAGGGAACTTCAAATGGAGGGATGACGGTGACATCTACAACTCAAGATCACCACTAACTTTTGCCTGCATCTTGACTCGCTATAAAAATAAGTAAATCATCTTTAGATGTTTTCACTTATTTTATTTCATTTTCTGGATACATGCTACTGTCTTTGGGTCTTTGCAAGGTTTTTTTTTTTGCAATAAGATATTTGTTGGGTATCAGAAAACACATCAAGTTATACATATAATTTCACCTTAAACATTCACCCACAATGTTGTTTGTTAAATAAAGATCACTTGAAGAAAGTAAAATTGACCTTACTGTAGAAAAAACACTTAAAGTAAAATAAATAACAACCAATACGAGATAAGTGTAATAAAATAATTCAATATATAAGTGTAGACAACTCTAAACTAATCAAACATACAATGTAAACTTCAGTTGTCACTGAAAAAAACCCTGATAAATAAGCAAATTGCAATGGTACGTAAGCCAATGTGTTCATTTGTCATTACCATTTAGTAATGGAGTGTTTGCTTTAAAATTTCCCATGCTCTTGAACGCGCCATAGCAATCCCAACGTCATTGAATCGATGCATCATTGATGTGTGACGCGTGGTGTAGAGAAAGTAGACAGACATTGTGTTTTTTTTACAGTCTACCTCATCCATCGCCTTCCGTATTGATTTATTTTAGTGATGGAATGAGTAATCGCAAAAACTTTTATCTATGTATCCATGTGTTTGATTGAAAACATATCTTATGGAGGAAAAAAAATCAATGAATGAAAACTTTCAGTTATCGTTATAGTAGTTGGTAAATAATCTATCAAGGTATAGACACTGCATTACCTCAATATTTACATTGTCCTGCATTAGTGTTTACTGGTGAAACTCTCATTGCTCTTTTAAGTACGTATCTACGGTTGGTAGTACAGCAATGAGCTGCATAGTGTCCTTGTCGACGCCCCCGCCCCCCCAACCCCCTACAGCACAAGGAAAGTGTCCGACAGATTGATGGATGATAGCAGAGGTAACACTGCTGTAGTGCTTATAGATTCACACGGAGGGACTGCACCAAGTGTGTATTGACGATCCGCGATTACACACTTGAGGAATTCTAAATATCCATATACACCTCACCAGAATGTCAATAATACCAAGGACGATAGCGTGTGCTTGAAATTAACTGTCGTCTCTTACATTTCAAATGAACAATTTGAATGAAGACATGCGTCTTTCTTGTTGATTTATCTTTACTTTGTGTTTGTAGTCGGTATCTTTAGATGTTTTATCCTAAGGCAAAGAAAATTTCAAGTTTATTTAAATATAATGTGGTTCAAATTGTTTTTTTTTAAGGTTAAAAATATATAAGACCCTGTATTTTCATTTATAGTGTAATTCACCATCAAAACAAGCAGCTAGAGATACTGGATCAACACTAGCTTTTAGTTTAGTTAAAGCAGCTTTGGGTAGTTTTCGGTACCTTAATATATTTGTACTAAAATAACTTGTGATGACACATCAACTTAAAACTGGTTGAATGACTCATAAACTGTGACTTGAGGTGTTTTGTGTAATATTCATTTTAACCTTAAACGTTCTTGGGGATGGTGTGAACATGCTATGTTGAATTACCGTACAAAAACAAAGTTAAAATTATGTTAATTACAAAGCCGTCATAATGCGTATCATATTTAATTATCCAAAATCTGATTCATTACCTCATCGGTATCATCCTATATTCAGACAATGGAAGTCTTTAAACAGATAATTAGCAAGTGAAATTGTCACTTAATGTGTGTCAACTCTCCTGATTTATTGTTGACACATGTTGTAAATGTTGAAGTCGTCCTCTTCTAAATGCAGTAGTTCATTCATCATGACGTTGCTCTGCTTTGAAGTTATTACTCAATAAAGTTCTCTCCCGTCTGAAATCTCGCCAAACGAGACTTAGGTTTAAATTAAACATTCTGACGTCACTCCGGTGCAAGTGTCCTCCCCTAGAAGCTCTAAATTACCTACATGTTAATGGTGAAACAAAATAAATATTTATGTAAAAATGGTGAGCGTTACTTCTGCCTTTAGGGGTTTTTGTAATGTGTACATTACGCAACAAACCTTATTTGTATTGTTCGTTTTTAATGTACAAAACGGGAGTTTCAGGGGTGATTTTGAAATTCACGTGAGTCCTTGAATGCAACTCGTTTGTTGCTTGGACGAGACTTCTTCTAAGCCAAAACAGTGCATTTGAAGTGGGCGGGGCTTAAGCGTATTTTCTGATGTGAATATCTTTATTAAATGAGAGTTTTGTGCAAAAGAAAAATACTAATGAGTATAATAGAGGTCCTAGATGAATTTAAGAGACACTTAAATCAGCACATTTGGTGCCCTTTAAGAGAGAAATGTGATACTTTGCTCATAACCATGATTCCATTTGTCCTTTTTCTTTCCTCGCAAGAACCAGTTATGAAAAAAGAAAAAACATTTTTAAAATTGTGCCAAAGTAGAATAGAGCGTCTACTAAAGTAGATAATTAAACACGTTTAAGTATTCTCGGTGAGATTCCCTCCGGCTGTAATCAAAAACGCTTCACGTTAAATGTAAACGTTACAGACCCTTTCACACATTTCAGATTTTCCTCGGTGAGGGTTGGCCACAGAGTCTCCTCTGGCAGAGAAACACCGGAGGCGATGAAGCCCAAAATGCATAGATTTACTGCTGCGGCACCTCGGCCTTAGAGCCAGCAGTGAGTCAGCCACAGCGAAGAAGAGGGTCGTCTCGTATCAACACCCAGAAAATGTAATCTGTTACGAAGGCCTGACTCATTTGATAAAAAAAAAAAAGCATTTATTAATTGAAAGATTGCCTCATATTCATCAAGACTTTTGCATTATATTTCCTCATAAACGCTGAGTCACAGTTGGCAGCAGGAGCGATGAGAGAGGGAGACAAAACAAGAATTAAACGATTAGCTAGCAAGTTTGTTTCATTGATGTCTCCGGAGGAAAGCTGGCTTTTGAAAGCATTAATGTGTTGGAGAAAAACCATCATGTGTGGACGATGCATGATGGTTGTAAATTATAGATCGATTCCTAGGCACGTTGGGGAATTAAACGTTTGCTGCCGGGACATGTTGTCGAAACACGCCTTTAATTAATATGGTTTCTTTTTTGTGATATTGTCCTGCAAATGTATTGAACTGCTGGTGGGGAAAAAAAGGATGCAGTCGTTTGTCTTGAAAAGTAAATAAATATGAAACTAACTCGAGGCTTTCAAACTCGCCTCCAATCAATCAATGTATTCAATGTGTTAAAAGTGTTTTATTGGCTGTGGGGAGATAGAAAATACACATTATATACTGTGACTTTTATAGAGGCCATCAAGCCAAAAGATGGAAGCAAGGTGCATTTTTTTTAATGGAAAAAACAAAACAAAAAACAAAGCAAGTAAGAAAAGAAAATATGAGCATAACATTTATTTAGGGGGAAGATATAGTCATAGGAATAACAAAATTATATTTAGAATTAATACAATAATGAATACAGAAAAGAATTACAAGTTTCGAACTGAATATAAACAAAACCAGACATGAGCACAACAGAAACTAATACGTGTTATTTAAATAAATATAATTGAATGTTTTTTAATCTGTAATTAAGAAAAATATTGTTTGCAACTACTGTCATTTACTCTTTTTTTATTATTAAATAACAACATTTATGCTCAAGGATGTCAATTAAGATTGAAAAGGCCTGAATTGATTCAACATAATGGGTCTAAATTAAATGTATTTCTGTCATGACATAAAAATGCATAAAAATGTAAAAGTTCACGAGTTTGCCAACCTTTAGTTTGTTGTTACAAACATAAAAACCTGAATTCAATTTATGAACAATACACTTTGATGATGGATAGATCACACTTAATGAATCCGTTGGGAGGGTTCCTCTGGGAACTTCTTAAGTGTTCTCTTGTTTTCGCTGCAGTACAAAGATAGCAAAGTTTCTACCTGAGCCCATGACTCACCATTCCAGCTTCCATAACACACAATCTATTTAAATATCAGGAGAAAATCTGACCTGGTTTCAACTTCAAAGTTTATTAACATGCAACAGATTCTTTCCGTTATCACAAGTCAATGTTGAGTGTTTTCATCTATTCCCAATGAATTGTGTTGCAAATACGTGTGTATAAATTGTGTTTTTTATTGTGATGTGATTTTTTTTTTGCAGGCGAGCCTGAATGACTCTCACAACCAGATGGTGGTCCACTGGGCAGGAGAGAAGAGCAAAGTCATTGTTGCCTTGGCGAGAGACAGCGCCGGAGCTACTGGGCCGAAGACCAGCTCTGTAAGCTTCGCTCACCCTCAGTTTTACAGCATTTAATGTTGCGCAATACAATAGAAATCAGAATGTTCCTGCTTAAATTCATTTGAAGCATCTGTTTTTTAATAAATCAGGGTCTCAAATTAATAATTTACAAGTGAATGACACAAAAATAATATAGTTAAATAAAAGCTTAATCATATTTTTGGTGTAACTTTCTTACACCAAGATCGATTGATTGTGTATTAAAAAACCTTTTCTTTTAAATTTGTGATAGCACAGAATACCTTTTTTTTTAGTATTTAATAAGTTAAATTAAATTAAATATACCTTTGATATAATTTTTCCAACATTAGGGGAATTTGCGTTGTTTACACAAGAACACATACATTCTAAATAATAATACATGAATAAAATCAAAACTACACGACATGATAGTAAAACAAACAAACAATAGTGTTAAACAGACAAAAATATAAATAAAATGATCAATAAGCATTAGTACAAGACAATTAAAAACCTGTACAACTTTCGAAGTACAGAAAGTGGAGGGATAGAGTTATATAAACTAATTGAAAACATTATATTATAACTAGTAAACCCGTTTCTATCCCTGTTTACTCATATTATGGTTAACTATAAGTAAACCTTACAAACTAGTTCCTTGTTCCTTTCCATCCTGTCGAGGCTCCTCCTCTTCATCTCTACTGATTGTGGTATCATATAATCTGGCTCCCTTGGAAAATGAAACTGCTCTCCCCTAATCTGAGGGGTAAACATTTGAAAATAAGTACTAAAAAATGAATCTTTCAACACTGACTAAACAGCCTGTTGAATGTTTTGATATCACAGGTCCTGAATTACAGGTGTTCTGGTTATGCAGTCAAAACTCTTATCTTCTTAGCCTGATGTATTAAAAATATCATGTCGATATACACTAAGTGTCACTCTTTTCCCTCCAGGTTTATGTCTCCTATGACTACGGCACCGTGTTCAACCTTGTCTCAGAGAAGTTCCAGTTGCTGGGGGTCAAGGACGGCAGTAAACAAGTCATTTCCCAGTTTTATCACAGTCCAGCCGACAACAGGAGGGTGAGTCAGAATCATTATTGTTGTTCGCTCACATTTAGTAATATAGAAAGTCTGTTATATGTGCAGATTAAAATACGCTTTAAGTTGTAACTACACTTGTTTCATTAAAAAAAGATCTATTGTACAGATGCTGAGCCCCAAATTATATTCCTCTCTGATCATAATCTTATAATGAATGTGTGGCTACCAGAAGACAATCTTTTCTTACCTTTTTTATTTTTTATTTTTTTAAATTAAGTCTAATATGGCAGCGTATAAGTGCCACCAAAATATTGAATGATTGAATTTAAAATGTCAAGAGTTGAAACTGTTTTATTTAATGGTTTTTAAAGCACTGAATGTAAAAGAACAATTAAATCAATCATTTAGATTTTAAAAGGTTTATTATTTTTATGTATATAAATAATTTAAGTTCATAAATCCAATACTTTCAATATGAATTACATAATTTAAACATAGTTTGACAGTCTTATTCCAATAAAAAAGTCATTTTTTAAATATATATATATTTTTATTGATTTTACATTCAATAGTAAAATGTTAAAACACACCAAAAGAGTACCAATATACTTGAATAAACTTTCAGACCAAAAAACTTATTTTTTAAGTTAAATAATTAATGCTTAACCCCCTCAGAAAATTAAATATAACTTTCAACCATTAAATATTGTAATGGCACTGATGTACTTCCATACACTTGAGAACATTCCGAGAAATGAGTTAATGGTAATTGTGTATAAAGTTAATCATGGGCATAAATTACCTTTTAAAGTGACACAAACTAACACATTTCCCAACTTCTAATCGTGTTTCTGGACCGACCGTCTCACTGGGACAAATTGACTTGATTTGAAAGTATTCTTGCGGTTATTTGAGTCTTAGATTATACTTTCATCTTTTCTCAGTATCTCTTTGTGGATTCCACCAACAATTACCTGTGGAACAGCTTCGACTTCTGCAGGACCGTCCAAGGTTTCCTGCTCCCGTTCAAGCCCACGGACCTGCTGCTCCACAGCCGACGCTCCAGCCTGGTGCTGGGATACGACGGCTCTCATCCCAACAAGCAGGTAAAAAGGATCTCCCGGAAACGTTGTTCTGATAACCGACTCGTGAGACGACACGGAAAAAGTCATTTTTTTCCTCAACCAATATCTTGTAATCTCAGCTGCTCACAAGCTTTTGTTTATGCTCTCCGTGCATCTTTTGAGTTGCACTCTGGAGTGAAAGAACAATAGCAGCCGAACACTTATTCCAGTGCAGTGTCTCAAAATGAAGAAATGGACTGACCTACATTTTTTTTTTTTTTACACTACACCCCTCCACCCCCCTTTTTTTTCCTCCTCCTTTCCCCTCCTCTTCTACACCCCCTCTTGTGCTGCAGCTCTGGAAATCAGACGACTTTGGGGAGACGTGGGTGTTGATTCAAGAGCACGTGAAGACCTACTTCTGGTAAGTTAACCGATGTGCCGACTCATCTCAAGTGGGGTCCTCACTGCAGAGAAAGACGGAAATACTGTCCCCCGCCTTTTAATGCGGGGGTTACATGACAACAACGTTTATCTCAACTTGTGAACAAAAAAATTGGAAATGAGGGGTCATCCCTCTCAACGACCCCCTCAGTAACAGTGCCCTGACCAGCTCCCGTAATGCTTTGCCGCCCAGCCGACCAACTATAGCTGATTTCTTGTGACAAAGCAACAGAGACGTAGAATTTAAATGCAGTATTTGGTTAGCTAGGTTGCAAGAAGGTTGCCGGTTCGCTTCCAGGGTCGGAGTTTGTATGTTCTCCACGTATTGCGTGGGTTTACTCCGGGCACTCCGGTTTCCTCCCACAGTCCAAAAACATACATAAGTTGAATGAGAGCTTGGGGAAATTGTCTGTAGGTGTGAGTGTGTGTGTGTGTGTGTGCGAATAGTTGTCTGTCTTTGTGTGCCCTGCGACATACTGGCGTCCTGTCCAGGGTGTCCCCTGCCTCTCACCCTATGAAACTGGGATAAGCCCCAGTCTCCCCATGACCCCGGAAAGGGATAAGCCGGTAGAAAATGAATGAATGAATTTTAAAGACAAATGAACCCTCACCACATGGGGCAGTGTGTAGAAAGGCATCATGGGAGTCTGCAGTTTTGTCGGCGCCATAAGAAAAGGGGGGCATATTTAATTGAATTAAACATGCAGTGCCACGAAGGGTGAACGGCAGTATAACGAGGGACCAGTGTATCCTGAAAGACCGTTGTATAAAACATGAACATCTTGAATTCTTTATTATAGTATTAAAGTTTAAATGTGTCACGTCGAGATGCCGAGTCGTCAACCCGAACAGTAAGAAAAGGAATCGTAGGATGACGTAACCGTTTCACACCATCTGGAGTCCATCACACACATTTGGACCTGGCTAGTGTGCCGGACTGTTGCAACACAGCGGGAGGATTGAGATAAGAGCAGGAAAAATGGTCTTTTTGTTACTATTATGCATGTTCTTGGGTCTTTTTTCAAATCCACTGCCCGGAATTTTAGTAATTATTTATTCAGAACTCAACTGTGGACAAATAGCATCACTAGAAAATACTTTTCAATTTGTGTCTTCATTCATACATCTGCTCTTTCTCTCTGGGATTGATAGATCTACTGACTTCTTCAAGAAACAGCTCAAGACACTTTTATTCGTTCAGGCTTTTCCTTAATTCTCTGAGACTCCTTTGTTTGTCTCTGTGTTGTCTTGATCTTTTAGTATATATTTTATTGATTTTCGTTTTGATTGTTTAAGCGCTATGTGACCCTGGTCTGGTAAACTTACTTTGTTATCAAAAATAACAATCGAGTCTTACAACAAATATAACAAAGGGTTTCAAGAAATGTAGGGCAAGTACACAACAAGTTAAAGGCATTTTGTAGAATGTGTCAACAATGATTTTTAAAAACCAGCCACAAGAAGCATGTTTTAACAGTTCACTTTTTCTGTTGACACCTCAACCCACTTCCTCATTCTGCAAAAGAACCGGTTTTTACTGAAGTCTTCAGCTGTGGTTTTCGCCAATAGTCATTTTGCAATGAGAAAATATGTAATACTTTTTGTGTGAGAATATATCACAACACTTTTCATTTTGAGTTCAAAATATGGGTTTCTTTGGTGTTAAAGGGAGCCAAACCGAGACCTGATGGTGATTATGTTTATCACTATTACGTTCATTATAGGTCATTTAAAATTTGTTTCAATATAATGCATCTACAAGATATTGCGGTTACGTGGAAATACTGAAGCACTTTTACTGTCTTGGACCATTTGACGTTGTTCAAATACTTTCCTCTGTTCTTCATCAAGGAGCAGATTTGGAAACATTATCTTAAGCCCATTTTATGGCAGTGAATGTAAGTAAGTAAGTAGGTAATTTGTATTTATATAGCGCTTTTCCAGACCAGGGTCACAAAGCGCTTAAACAATCAAAACAATACTCAATAAAAAATATACTTTAAAGGACACTGAGAACAACACAGGAGTTCCAGAAAATCAAGGAAAAGCCTGAACAAATAAAAATGTCTTAAGAATGTCTGCAGAGACTTGAAGCTGAGGCTGGTTTTATGATGCAGTCTGAAGGCAGACATGTAATTATCACATGCAGTGACACAATTCAGCTTTCTTTTTAAAACATCTAACTCGTAATTAATGAAGAAAAAAAAGACATTTTTCACTTACTTGGCAAGGACTAGACGCAGGAGGTAAATTATGCATGAGTGGAATGTGTACGTCTTGAGTCGCAATTTATCTGTTTTTGCCAGTGAATATAATTGCTCAATTGCCTTTGTTGTCTACGTTGACTTACATCTCCAGTGTTTACTAAACTGAAGCTTCATTGGTGTGATTTACAGTATACGAGTTAATAATTGAGGAAGGCGTACTATGGTTATTCTAGTGGAGTGATATATCATTAGAGTACAGCCGGGGTGTCGACCTAAAAATACCTAGTAGTCTATTTGTGAGCTCAATCTATCTGGAATATATTAGTGTTTGTTAGGGTTAGGTATCTATTAAACATTGTCTCAAAACTGTACAGGTACTATCACCTTCCCTTTATACCTGGTCTTGAATGATACTTCTTTCAGTACCAATTTAATATAATTAATCCTAACACAAAGGGAATGAAAGTACACATTGAACGGATTTTGAGTTGCATTTTTCAGCTTTGGTAAATTTCTACTCCAAGCTGTTTTCTTCAGAAAAAAACTCCAAAACAAATAATTTTCACTGCAAAGAACACTTGCTAAGAAGTAAGAAATAATTGTTCCATATTACTTCTTCAGAACCAATGTCACACATTAGCAAATTTTGATCATGCTTGAGTGACGAAACTGTTTTGATCTTTACAGCCAATACTTTCTTCGGTCAGTATCACAATAGAGCCAAAGTTCTATACCCAACCTAAGTGTTTTTTCTCTTTCTTAAATATTTTTCCCTACATCGTTACATCATAGTATTGGAAGTCTCTGCAAGAAATCATTGGAATTCCTAAATATGCCTTTCTAAACGCTTCCCTTTTTAGTGTCGCTTCAATAATGTATTTGAATTCTACATCTCTTGCTTTGTCAAAAGTGATTGACGGCTCTAAATGGTCCGCTGGGCGGCAAAGCATTATGCAATGTTTTGCAAGTATAAATATAAGTAAATATGAATGTGTTAATAAAAAAAAGCAAAAAACTAGTTGGGGTCTAATTGGCAGGCTTCGTGTAATGATTTAACACTCCTCCAATAAACAAGGCACCACTGTACTTTCCTTTTTGAGCCAAACATCCAGCAGACCTCATTCATTATTCAGTATTCATTCCTGTTTTTTACTATTGATTCCCTTATTGGAGTCCATCCCAGCCACTCGCACCTGAAGACAATTCAGAGATCTTAATCTATCTCCGTTTGTTTTTGGAACGTCCGGGGAAAACCGGTGTTAAAGTTATTAGAGATTTTAGAGTTGTAGACAAAAATTTATATTTATTTTAATGTAGCGACTGCAGTTCACTTGCCGTCGTTTTTGTCCAAAATGACACTTAAAAAAAAATCCAAATACCTAAATACTGCTCACCTGTAACACTCAACCTTCATTGAAGGAATTGTTCCGGAAAAACAAATCTTATGTTTTAAGATAGTTTGTAGCAGAAGCTTTAAGACCAACATCCTACACAGACAGGAAGTACTCCGGGTACACATCCCAAGCACTTCGAGTGTAGACACTGGACAATAACTCTTAAAAAAAATAAAGATAACTATGAAATAATTCCATACATTAGGCGACCCTTAGTCATTGAGTAGAAAACAAAGCGAACCACAAGTTTACTGTGTCAGTACACAAGACTTAAACATCCACCACTGTTTTCCTCCACAGTAATACGGTTATAAATCATTTGACGATAATGGAAATCATGCTGAACCTGTTACCAGTTAAATCATGTTGTAGCTGCAGAGAACACACAAAGTCTCATTGTTGCAAACACAAACTGGCCAAAGATAAATTAGGAGATTCCAAGCGCTTGTTTATAGCTAAGCACCGTGACTTTAATGTTTACTACGTAAAAAAGAAAAAATATATTTTATTATACAGTATCATCTGATCCTTTAGTAGTTTAGCTGATTGTCATTGGTTCCTTTGATAGTTGGAAAATGTGAATACAATCATTTGACAAAAGGAAGCGACTGAGGATTCATCTCATACCTACTTCCTGCTGCGCGTCCATTCAACTTCACTCTGATCCTGTTTGTTCTGGCTTTAGTAAAGGGCGCAACTGTTGCACGGCGGATCAATCCTGTGCCTTCAATACCAGAGAGACTCTCGCTGAACTCTCTGTGTTAAACCCAGCCCACTTTGAAGGGCTGCTGGGCCCTATTGAAATCCTAATCCGTTTCTCAACGCCGTGATCTTCTGTCCATACACTGAGAGGTTTAGATTGGCCCTTTATGTATGGATTACAGGCACTTACTAAAAGAATGGAAAGTGGCGTTTCTTTAGTGGCTTGAGAAAACTTGTATCAATTTTTCTTACAGCCCTAGTATTAACCTCCACACACACACTTGCTATATCGATATTTAAAAGCACTGTATCTATATATATATATATATATATATATTTCTTATTATACAGATAACTATAATAATTCCTTTTTTATTTTCCCCTTTTAAGGTGTATATGGAAATAAAGAGGCTGTAAAATAATACCTCTGTTAACCGTCAACATGCAAATATTCACAATATTTTTAGTTAAACTATCAGCAGCTAAAGGAACATATACCACCAGATCCCTGAGATGACTGAGGAAGAGAGGATACTGTCGACTTTAAAAGCTGATGTTTGGACGTATTTTTGGTTTCAAAACAAATGAATGAAGTTCTGACTTCGTCAAGAGTCATGGGTCTGTAAATTTTGCAACATCAGAGTCGAGTTCTCGACAATACTACAAATATATATCCTTGTTTCTACAGTATCGCAATAAATCGCAAAATATCGTATCATTACTTCATTTATTTTTATAAACCAAACTATTTCCAAACATCAGCTTTAAGGATTGGAGTCAACAGTATCCTCTCGTCCTCAGCCATCGCCGGAATTGTTTCTTTAGCTGCGAAGTACATTACATTAAACCTAAATTGTGCAATACAAGAGTCAAGTACAGTACTAAACATATATCCTTGTTACTACATTATTGCAATATATCTTATTGTTGCCCCTGCATCATGATACGTATCCTATCGCCAGATTCCTGCCAATAAACACCCCTCGGCGATATGGTTTGAACAAGTCCACAGCTGAGCAACTCTTACCTAACAAACCTATTGGACTGTAGACCCTATTTTGGTGGTGATTGGTCAATTGTTGGCAATCTACTACAGATAGTAATCTGTTAAAAATATTTATAATGCCTTGCAAATAATGGTAAATATTAATATATTTAGGCCAGTATGAAATAAAATAGTTTGTCTGTTTCTAACATTATACCATAACAGTTTCCATTTGATGACTTTAATTAAAATGAGTTAACGCCAGAGTCAAGTACTCGACAATACTACAACGTATACTTGCTCTTACAGAGCAATGTAACATGTTGTTTACCCTGTATCGTGTCGCCAGATTCTGGCCATCATACACCCCTTTATGTCCACTACTGTTCGTCTTTATCTTTTAGAAAATATTATCATGACTTTGTGAATTTGTGTTCAGCCTGTTGAGTTCGTCAGGAAACTCCAAGGGAGGAAAAACTAAAATGTAATGAGCTCATAAATTAACTTTATCCAAATAGCTCCTGCAAAAAGTAAAGGTTAATTAAATGAAGCTTCGACAAAGACCTTTAAATGGGTATAAAGTTACTAAAGTAATTAATTCAGAGGAAGGAACGTAGACGGTACTGCAAAAAGCCCCCCCCCCCCCTACTCACTACACTTACACCCCAGACCAAGACCATCAGTCCAGCGAGGAGCTTTGAATGAAAACCACAGAGGCCGAGTCCAGCGGAGACACTGCGCCCTCTGTTCGGCGCTCCAGACTGGGCCGGGAAAACACTCCAGCGATAAGACCCAGTCAACACCATTCATCCCAGACTGCTCTCTGAACGCTCTCGCTGTCCGCTTTGTGCCTCAAATAGTCTTTGACATGTTGGGGTTGACATACACACGGATATATTTAGGCAGAAGACGTTGTCTGGCCCGGTTCGTAGCAGACATTTTGTGTCTGGGGTTAGATTTGGACACGGTTCAGTGCAAATTGTTCTTTCATAAACGGCTTCCTTAAAAAAAATACAGCAGTTGTTTTTGTGGAGATCTTCCTGAATTATACATTTGAAAAAAGGTTGATGATGATGATGATATAATATATCTTATATAAATAATATATTTTCTATCCATATATAATGTATAAAAGGTTTTTTGTTTTGAAGAAATATGGTATTTTCCCTGAATATTACACTCTTGACCCGTCAAGACGCTCGTTTCAGTCATATTGATTCAAAAAATAAACCAGTAAACAAGTGAAAATGAGTGAATAGTTAACTCGATATGATTTATTTTTTACCGTTTTTATCCCCAGGTTGGTCTGTGAATATAAGGCGGCGATATATAAAAAGGTCGGGGACCCCTGGAGTAAAGTACATTTAACTGTCAGACTCTGAATTGTTAAGCTGTCGGTGTTGAAGCTTAATTCAACGGTGTCGAACTTCATCACACAAGGGAACAAAATCCTTCTGCCACACAAGTTTTAGGCCAAACAACATGTATACTTACTCATATTTATAATATTTTCCAGTCATTCTTTGGACTTAATATATCTTAATTGTCTCTAATGTTCTTTCAACAAACACAACCTTCAAATTAATTTACTTCTAAATCAGTCTTATCCTTATTTTAAGTCTCTGTATAATTGTAAACATCCAATATAAACAAATTCCTTATCTTATCTTTAAGACTGACAGCCTTATATGTCACTGTATCAACATGAACAATTATCTGTTCTACACAAACATATTTGACTTTAAAAACAAAAAAAAAGATTAATACACATGTTTTTCTTCCTGAATAAAAAACATTTGTTTTAAGTCGGCCTTTCTTTATTGTGACCCAGAAGTGTTTTTTCTCCCTCCAGGGGTGTGGAACCATACGACCCGGCGACCACGGTACTGGTCCAGAGGCACGAGCCTCAGGGAGTGTCCACTATTCTCAGCAGCACCGACTTCTTCCAGAGCGAGCAGAACCGCAGAGTGATACTCGAGCAGGTGGACAGTTTCCAGCTGAGAGAAAAGTACATGTTCGCAACGACAACAAGGGTAAGTGATGACTTAGCCTGTTATATCAATATAGAATATTGAATTGTTGAATTATCAATTCAAAGTTAAACTTTTTTTTTTAAGGCATTGAATAATTGTTTGGAATGATTTAATTAAATATTTTCTATGTCAAAAAGTTAATTATTTTTCTTATTAATTAATTTAATTTAAATATTTGTATATTAAAAGGTTGAACTCGTTTTTATTGAATAATTAAAAACAATAAATATGTGTACATAGACTTTAGACTTTCTTTTATCGTCATTGCACAGAAAACACAGCAGTGAAACTGGCACCGAATTTTAGTTGCTTGGCAACCTTTAAAAAACACAGCAGGGAGATTTATATAAAAAGTATAAATATAAATATTAATAAGTTAAAAATAGTGCAATATAGTATAAACAGAATAAATAAATAACATTATAAATATTGCATATAATAATTATTGTATATAGAGTATAAATACAAATAAGTTAACAATAGTGCTAATATGTTATAAATATAAAAATATAAAAGGTTGATTTATTTTTATTGAATAATTTAATTTAATCATTTATGTATTGAAACACATTGAAAGATTAATTTATTTTTATTTAATAATTTGTGTGTTGCAAGGTTTGAGTTAAGGTTCATTCAATAATGGAATTTAATCATATATATATTTAAGGTTTGTTGAATAATGGAATTTAATAATTTATATATTGAACAGATACATTTTAAAATAATTCAATTTGAATAATTTCAAAATTAATATTAAATTATTAATTTGGGATTTTTCTACTTTTTATAATTCAAAACAAATGTTCTAAATTCAATATTATTAAATTTGTATTCTTTAACATTTTATATTTAAATATAGGTATAATAGACATTACCAAAAGAGTACTGAGATTTAAAAAAAAGCATTCATTTTGAAAATACACTTTTCTTTTTCTCTTCTTTTTTAATAGTAAATACCATTCATTATTCTGATGACTCTGATATACTTCCATACTATGACTGGGGCTGTTGTGTTATTTAAAAAACCTGTAGTTTACGCTCATACATGTGCGAGTCAGAGACCTTTAGATCAACGTTGATCTGCCAGTAAAGTGCATCATTGTTTTGAATCTGATATCAGTGCCCTGCAATCTTTATCAGTGAGAGGACAAACCGAGCAGATGGGAGATGGTTTTCTCTCTGGTCTTGTTTCACAGTTTTTCTCGTGACATATTTTGCTTTCTACCAGCGGAGCTGAGCGTCTGTCGCTCTCTAAAAGAAATTGGCTGGGAACGAATTTGTTTGATCTGGAAAAAGTCACACCAGATGGTTCCTGGACAAAGTTTTTCGCGTTGGCCATTTTATCTTTTGTGTGGGCAGAGATCTGTGTCAGTGGCCAAACGAGAAAATTCCTCGAGACATTCATGCCCGTCCGCTCGTTTCCTGGATGGTTGTGTAATCGCCGACAAACCAGTTTAACTCACGTATATATGCCAATCTTTGATGAAGATAAGCCAGGGCATTGTGCGCAGTAGGAGTGGAGGGGGAGGTTTGATAATATCACATGACTGGTGGGGGTCACCTGAGTTCAAAACAAACTCTCTTCTGTCACGTTTCTACCTCAGAGTATCACAGTCAAGTTCCTGAGACTCAGTCCTGAGCTGTTGTCCGCCGGGTCCCATTCTGAGTAATGGAAACTGGACTGACCAACCAAACTGTCCAAACAAACACTTGCTGGTGATAAACTACGTTTCCAGTCTTAGTCCCTCTATAAGAAAGACGGATATTTATAAATATACCAAAGATAAGTCGCTAAAAACACATGGGTTTTTACCAGATTTGATGTAAACTTGTGTCTGTGTAGTGAAGGTTGACGTCTCCGTCTGTTTATATGGGGTCGTTTTCACGTCGTGATCACCAAAACTAAAAGCTAGTGCTGCGTTGATGAGGCTTCATGGAACGTTTCGTTCGAATCATGAGGATTCTTTGACATCTGAGCGGATCTATCGCCCTTCCTTTGACGATGAGGACGGTGTGTCAAGAAACTTCATCAGCTGTCTCATGAAGTAGTTACTACAGTACTTCGTCATGATATCAGGAAACATAAGCTTTGTTTTAGCACAAAAATTGCATTTGTTTATACAGAGATTTTTGTCGAGTCCTAAGTAATAACCTACAGCATATTTATAAAGGTCACTTGAGTCAGCTTGCTTACCTTCTCACGGTGCTACAGGGGTCCTACAGAACTCTGCCATGAACTCTGGACTAAACCTGGATTGATGTTTTTGACCTTTTTCGTCAAAAGGCCAAAAAGACTGAAATGGTTGTACACTAACTACACCCTTATTATTAGCTACATAGCGTAATACTTCACTACCATGTAATAACATAATAGTTCACTGTCATGTAATAGCGTAATACTTCACTACCATGTAATAACATAATACTTCACTATCATGTAATAACGTAATACTTCACTATCATGTAATAACGTATTACTTCACTGTTGTGTAATTACGTAATACTTCACTATCATGTAATAACGTAATACTTAACTATCATGTAATAACCTAATACTTCACTATTGTGCAATAACGTAATACTTCACTATCCTGTAATAATGTAAGGCTTCACTATCATGTAATAACATAATACTCAACTATCGTGTAAAAATGTTATACTTAACTATCGTGTAATAATGTAATACTTAACTATCATGTAATAACATAATACTTCACTGTTGTGTAATAACGTAATACTTCACTATCATTTATTACCGTAATACTTCACAATCATGTTATAAAATAATACCTCACTATCATGTAATAATGTAATACTTCACTATCATGTAATAACGTAATACTTCACTATCATTTAATACCGTAATACTTCACTATCATTTTATAACGTAATACTTCACTCACATTTAATAACGTAATACTTCACTATCACTAAATACCGTAATACTTCACTATCATGTAATAAAGTGAATGCAAAATGTTGCAATGTTTTTTAAGTTCTGTTAATGCCAGCAGCCCGACATTATCACAATCTGGCTCACCCACATGGCCATCTTCCACCCAACCATTTTCTTTCTATTGTTTCTCACTTATACTTTAAACTACTCTTCAAAACTCCCTTCATCCATTTCCCCCCTATCATCCTTTCTCTTCTTTCTAATATCATTGTTTTACTCTCTGACTGACCCCAAACATTGCATCATGAAATCCGTGGTTGAGATAGTTAACCAGGTGGTATTAATTCGATTGAAACCACCAGACCTTGAAGGTCATGATGCCACGTCGAGCCTTTAGTTTTCTCATGCATAAATATTAATTTAATACATAGTTCCCATTGCTTTTACAGCTTTGTATGTGACTCCACAACTCAACCCTCTCTCCTTCGCAATGTGTTTTCATTCTTCCAAGTTATAACCACCAGAATCCCAAACAAGTGAATATTTGATTTTTGTATTTAAAAAAAAAAGGAGTTAATTCCTTCGCTCTATTCTGCTGCTGCCACTTGGCTCGGAGCACAAAACCTCAAGCAGGAATGAAGTCCTGGAAGTGTTTATTTCATTTTCAGCCTGTCACACAGCATCTCTCAATGTTACGGGCTAAATAACTGTGGGTCGATCTCTGACCCGAAGACCCACATTGAACAGACCCATGAAAACAGGCCAGATGGTTGTGTCATGGTCCAATCACAGGCTTCTGATTCTGTATACATTCCAACGCACACGTGTGGTCGCTGCCATAAATGGGTCATACATGTTTAACGTCCAACGTGACGGAGTCGGCGGCCGGTCGTCATACGCCGCGGAGACTTTCTAGAGTCGCTAGAATTCAAGGGTTGTTTCTGCTCCGACCGTGAGCTCATTCCACGAGAGATTTGCCTTTTTTCACATTTAACGTCTGCCATTGTTTCTCAGAGGCAGATGTCTGGCTCGAAAAAGTAGTGGCAGATCTAGCAAGAGTGTATCAAATGTTAGCTTGGCCCCAAGTCTTCATCTAGTATAAAATGATACTGTGTGTGTGTTCCCTTGTGAAACTGTACAGTTATATCATTTTAATGAAATATCCCGTTATTTTCTTTCCCTTTTTTAAAAATACTGATATTTCTTCTAAGAAATCGTGATTTCCAATTGAATAACCATCACCATACCTTTCTGAGACACGTTCAGAGGAATGTTTCCTGATTTAAAAAATATATAAAATAGTCAAATTTAGAATTGCCACATCAGCATGTTTTCATTAGAAGCAGCTGCTTCAGTTTTCTTGAAAATTGATTCCAACTTTATAGACTCAATAGACTGAAATGAGAGCCTTGAAGTAATCTAAACCAGAATCTCTTAAACCTGCGTCTCATAGGCCATTTGTGGCCTGTGACATGATATTCTACGGCCCTCGATTTATTGTGTACGTTTAAATGATTGCAGACAGAGGAAAGGACGTAGTTGTCCAACGCCAGATGGTTAAAGTTAAACTAATGTGTTGATATAAGTGTGTCTTAAATAGATGTTGGACTCTATTGTTTCATCAGTGTGTGTCTGTTTGTACAAAACTCTCTTTTCATTTAAATATTTACATTAGAAAATGATCTTAAGCCCCGCCCACTGAAAACACTTTGTTTTTCTTTGAGATTTAATCTTGTTTAACCATAACCACGCCCACTCTGCTGTGATTGGTAAATCTTCAAGATTTATCACCACACGTCACAGATCCAGGAAGTGATTAAAACGGGCTGGAGCCCATAATGGCCTCAGCTCGCGTAACCTCTCCTTTGCCGTGATTTCAGGTCGGGGAGAATTTTTTTCTTTTAAATGCCGCATAAACTTCTTGTTACATCAGCGTATGGTAGAAGCAGCTTCTTCTCTTTTCTTGTCAACATTTCTACTGTAGGGGTTTGAAACTTATGGCGTCCTCTGACAAGATATACTGCGGCCCTGCAGGAATAAAGACTGTCACACAAATATATATATAAATGTATTTATTTATATGTATTTCTAAAATTAAAGAACATATACAGTTGGATAAAAAGGGCCCGAACTCACAATCAAGCCACACAAAAATCCCTCCAAAATATGCAGGAACTTTAACTCGTACAAAAAAGCAACTATATAATTATACAAATGTGATAGCACACACACACGTGTTATGTAAATTTCCTGAATACACATATCAAAAATGTAAATTAGGACATGGATAAGTCAAATTCTTGCAATTGTACGTTAATTCATAGAGACATACCACTTTCACGCCATGAAATGATTGGAGATGCAGACGTTTTATTATCATTTATGTATTTTCTTTTTGTCCATGTTGCAAACATGTGTTGTGTATGTGTTGAGTGTGTGTGTTCAGGAGTAATAAAAAAAGCTGCTGATTCGACAAGTGACCTGCCGTCTGTGTCCCTGCAGAAACTGTTTGGCAGCCACGAACCTTCATCTGTTCAGCTCTGGGTCTCCTACAGTCGACAACCCATGAAAGCCGCCCGCTTCACCACACGCCACCCAATCACAGTGAGTCCAAGCGTGTCCATTCATCCCGCTTTATTTGGTCATTTTGCTGCCGTTAGAGAAAATGCACCGAGTCCATCTTCCTCTTCCCCCCCAGGAGTACTACATCGCAGATGCTTCAGAGGACCAAGTGTTTGTGTGCGTGAACCACATTAACAATGCAACACACCTGTACATCTCGGACACACAAGGACTCGCCTTCTCGCTGTCGCTGGAGAATGTTCTTTACTTCAGCCCCGAGGGTTCTGGGAGCAACACGCTCATCAGGTACAAACTCACTGCAGATCATTCGCTTGAATCACCGGTGAAGTATAATATATTGATCTGTGAGTGATCGAGAAGATGCTCTGATTAATGTCACATGTGGATCAATTTTTGTTTGCAATTTGCTTTTAAAACAAGTATAAGTTTTTATAAAATGATAAGAGTGAGATTTGAGTGATGCACTGGGCTATTTATAGGATTTATAAGGATTTATATCATCTTTATAAATGTCATATGACTCAGATGGTTGAAATATTATGATTAAATTATTATTTCATCTAAAAGTCTAGGTTGGTATTTTATAATATTTTATTATTTTGCATCTTAAACTTCCTTTTTTGAATCATGTTAAAGCTATTACCTGTGTGAAAGTTAAAAAAACTGATATATTTGGCACAAAATAATGAATAATCACACAAAAAAATAAATGAATAACAAACGGTACAGAGTATATAATGACGATAACAAGGCAGATGCAGATCATTCATTGCTTCTCTTTTTTTTTTTAATTTCCTTCTTCTGAATTTTGTTTAGAATTTACTGTAAAGTCAAGGGACAACACTTCAAATTAAACCGTTTAACACAGTACGATGTTGGGATAAAATGTCGTCACGATGACTCTGTTTTGTGTGCAGTTGTGCTGTAATAAAAAAGATAGACTCGCCTTATGTGGCTTCTGATTGGTTGATAGTTTGCGGCGGCCTATGTGATTGGCTAGACGTACGCAAAAAGGACCAACATTTATTATCATGAAAAAAATGTAAAGTACTGAACGGGTTAGTATCGGCGCGAGGAATGTCTAGTGCGGCGTGAGAATTGGTTACATTGTGTGACGGTCAGACTTAAAGTGTGACACTTGACAGCTTTTGAAATATCTTAACTTGATTCAATGATGTGACATTGTGAAAAAAAAAATTCAACAAAAATACCTAAGAGCAGTCTGATGAATCCTTGCGAGTTCAATGTCCTTTTCTCTCTCCCACGACTTACTCTCAGGCATTTGGAAGCATATCAGTCTGAGACCTTATCATTGCTACTCCTGTCATAGCTGGTAAATCCACAACATATTTTATCACAGCACTCCTCAATAGGAATGCACAGTCACAAGTGCATTTTCCTTTTCAATAAACTCAAATCTGAACTCACACAGGAAAACAAAATACTTTTGTTGTGTTAAAGGTTATTTTTTGATCTAGTTGGTGTGACTTAAAATGTAGTTTGTGATGAGAAATAACCGTGTTTTCTACAGTCCTTCTAGACCAGCAACTAAACACTAAAGTAATTAAAAAAATAATAATATTTGGTGTAATGTTCAACTGTAAAAAGCAAGGCTGTTGTGTAATCTTAATCTCTTTGTGTAACATTCTGTTGCTGTGCAGGTGTTGATGTTCTTGTAGATAAAATAACCAAGAAACTATTGCAACAGTTTCTAGGTCAACTACAATTGTGGCTTATATTATAATAATTTTTTGGTTACGTGTTGTTTTGATATTTTCCCACTTTACTAATATTTGTAGTACTTTGATTGGAGGGAACTGCTGACAATATATAATACAAACAGTTATAATTCCGCAATGTCCTGATAAGAGGTTTTACTGTAGTACAGACCACATCTTGACGAAGTCTTAACTAATTTCTTTTGTTTTGAAAAATGTCCGAACATCAGCTTCAAAAGCTGCTGTATCCTCTCGTCCCCAGTCATCGCCGTGTTTGCAGGATTAAAATGTTCCTTTAGCTGCGAAAGGCATAATGACTGCTGTCTTCTAGCGCCCGGAAGTTCAATTGCAACACAAAAATGAACAAACGCTGTGAATATTTGCATGTTAATTGTAAATAAATATCGCCTTTTTTATTTTAAACTAAACCCAATTGTTCTATAAACCATTAAGGAACTATGGTAAAAAAAAAATATGATTTGATCCAAAAGAAAAAAAAAGTTTTCTTTTTTAAATCGGTACAGTAAATATAATATAATGAAAAAAATATTGCAATATATCACTGTATCAATATTTTCGAATACCCCCATTTAGAGATGCATTTTGGTGAAAACACCGACTCCTATCTACAAGTGTAACAACTAAACATGTAGGGTGTGTTTTTATTCACCCGACAGCCACCAGACAATGAGTCTGACACCCCGTAACTTAAGTAGTCTTTGTTTGGGCGGCCTCGAGGCAGAATAAAGTTTTCCGTCTCCAAATGATACTGAATAATATTCAGTATCATTTGAAGAGTTTCCTCACCTTCTGTATCTGAGTAACTTTAAGATCTCTTGCACTTGTATATTCCAGGTATTTCGCCAACGAGCCTTTCGCCGACCTGCACCGTGTGGAGGGCCTGAGGGGCGTGTTCATCGCCACGCTCATCAACGGCTCGGCCAGCGAAGAGAACATGAGGTCGGTCATCACTTTCGACAAGGGCGGCACCTGGGAGCTCCTGCAGCCGCCTGCTGCCGACAGTCTTGGCGGCACCGTCGACTGTCAGGTAACGACAATAACCGCTTTAAACATGAAAAATGTCATGCGGGATTGTTCATCTGATACCATTACATTTAAGTCCATCATAAAGTGCTTAAACCAACTTTTATAATTACATAATTATTATAACTACTCCCGTATTTGTTTCAATTAAATGTGTCAAATCATAAAATCAACGCTTTATAAGAGAAGAGAAAAACGAGTCCCAGCGACGGTAGCATGGAAAAAACTGGCAGAAACCTTGAACAGAACCAGACTCTGTGGGACAGTCTCCTGCTGAGAAGGAGAAGAGAGGCAGAGGGATGGGGAGACATGGAGGGAAGAAAGGACAGCTATGTTTTGAAATTAGCGCTGAGTATTGGCAATATACGTTATACGATACATTGCAATACTTTGATTGGTTACGAACGGTAGGAAAGCTGTCTTAGCATAGAAATCAAGTAAATACTTTCATGTTAATTGTTAGTTAATAAAATCAATACAGTGATGCTGAATACTAATCCAGTATCGTGATATTTAAATGTATTGATAATGTCTTTCATCACTATTGGTAATAATTATTAAAGAAAATGATTCAGAACGTTAATAAGTCATCGGACCAGTGATAAGCTAATAAAGTTAATTAAAAGTCAATTTATTGGACGTAAATTAACAACTTGTCTTGAGAGTTTTTAAGTGTAGCTGCTGTGAACCTCCAAGTTCTCAAGCTTATGCTTGGTTTTGCTCCTCGTTCAGCTCAGTAAAGGATGTTCTCTACACCTGGCTCAGCGCTGGAGCCAACTCTTCAACATCCAGCTCAGGAGGATTCCTATTCTGTCCAAGGACTCTTCACCAGGACTCATCATGGCTACAGGTGGGAATCCATTCTTTGTGTTCATACTAGTGGTCGAACAATATCACCCCTCAAACTGTACTGACACTATAAAATATGTTAAATGATAAACATCTTCAAAGAAATTTAATGAAATAAAATATGTATATCTGTTTGTTTAAGGGTGTTAATAGAAATACTTGTAGAAATTGTTATATATTTTAAATGTATAAACATGTATATACTGTATATATATACAATTATACAAATATAAAAAATGAATATTGAGTTAATACATTTATAGTAAAAATATAATTATATTATTTGTGTTTGGTGACTCCAAAGACCAACAGAAACTATGTCAATAGATGTTTATATATATATATATATATATATATATATATGTATATTATTAATTATTATACTTATTATTATTATAAATAATTGTATATTACAAATTTAAATATCTTTCAATGTATTTGTTTTATATACATGCATATATATATCTATAGATATAAATATATATATATATATATATATAAATATATATATATATATATATATATATATATATATATTTAGATGTATCATTTTACAAATGAATATTCTAATAATCAATACAAAAAGACATTTATTTATTTAAATAAATATTTATTAATTTAAAGTATTTGTGGTTATGTCAATGATGGTGTCTATTGATATATTATTATATTAATTATTATACTTATTTTTAGTATATTATAGTATTAATTACTATTAATTATAATTATGCAATATACATATTATATTATAATATTGTTAGATTTATTCATTTAACATATAAAAGGCTAAAGAAACGAGACATATTACTTTGAGTTTCCTGTTCCTTAAGCGACAAAAGTTCCCTTTTTGTGGTAAATGGTCACTTCCTGTATTGTTTTGCTGCAAACCTTCACCCACGTTTTGCAACAGGTGCCCGTCTGTGGGTTGAGAGTCGCAGCTACTTCACAACACAAGCATTTCGTCTGCTCTCGTGGATACAAATTCCTCTCCACGCTGCATATCCTCTTCATTAAACATCTATTAGCACCAGGAGAGCAGTGGTTATCGCTCTCAGACAGATGGGATAATTGTTGCTGAGCGTCTCTGCAAGTCAAACAGTCCACGAACGTGGGCAGATGTCCACATCTAGAAACTGCACGGACATGTTTACAGAAAGCCCGCTCCGGGTAAACAGCATTATTTTGATTGACAGAGCTCAGAAACACACCATTCATAATCGTTAGGCTGCTTTTGTCCTTGAGACTCTACTCAACGTCACTCGCATATCAACCTCTCTTGCTGCAGTGACAAGACAAGTTTGAAGATGTTATTGTGATATTGTTAGTTTTTTTTTATAATAAATACATGATTGTTGTTGTTAAATATTATCTGTGTACTCTACCTAAATATTTGGTTAACGATGTATATAAATATAGCTCAGATATCAACACAAAACCAATAATAAAATGATATGTTGACATTATTTGTTGGTACTAGTATCAACTGTTACTGTAACTGTAATGTTTTTTTTTCTTCTTTCCTCCTTCACCGCGTTAATCTCAGCAATATATAAACATGCCTTGCGATGAAGCGTAGCTGCTGTTGACCAATGAGGCGTGTTTTTCACGGTCGGTTAATGTGCCATTCAGACGGGAGACGGAAGTGTTTTGAGACTTTGACTCACAACATTCAGATCAGAACAATCGCTAAAAAAGAAATGACAAGTACAACAATTTAATTAATGCAAAGGTATTTATTGTACTTATACAGGGTTTAAATGTACATCAATTACTAAATGTACTCGTTAAACAGGAGCCTCTCGGAGCTATTCTAGGAGACAACAGTGAATCGATTTTTAAGAAAATAAAATTTTAACTGCACCGTATATTCCAAAAATAATATATAAAAATTAATGTTTCTGTTCTGTTGGCTATTATTTAGTACATAATTGAAGTGGATCTACGAGAAAGGGCTGGAAGGGCTTGAAGGGATTCTGTTGGTGGTATTTGTATTGTGACTCTAGTGGTTATATAGTGCAATTGCGATATTAAGATAATAAAGCTCCCGTGTGTAACCGGCTACACAACGGTTAGAAGACTTGTTTATATTTGTACAAAAGAAAGTAAACTTCGACACTCCAAGTAGGTAAAAACCATTATAGACATTTAGGCCACTTGGGCTCAAAAGAATGTTGGATCATCTTGGTTTGGTGTCTGCATGTTTTAAATTCTTCTTTTTGTTCCGTTTGCAGGATCTGTTGGTAAGAACTTGGCCAACAAGCCCAACGTGTATGTATCCAGCAGTGCAGGTGCTCGATGGAGGGAGGTCAGTCCAACTACTGAGGGATCAATAAAGTTTTACCTTACCTTACCTTACTTTAATTTTATGACTTACTGAAGGATTTGACATGTATGTCAAGGTTTCTTCACATTAATGAAGGGAGTCTTTATACTTTATCTTTGCATATATTTACCTAAACAAATAAGGGTACAGGAAATATTTGTGTTTGAGAATTGTAAAAAAAAATCAATAAATGTATTGCATTTAAATGTGTATAAAAGAATGAATAGGTACAAAAAATTGAACTTTTACTTTAAAGGTTAAAAAGTGAAATACAAGTGTTTTTTGTTACTTCTGGTGTTGGTTTATTAAACAGCAACTAGTAATAAAAATTCTATTATTACTATATATATTTTGATTGCCTGAAATGAGGTAATTTCTAGTGATTGATCTCCACAAAGTACTTGTATAGACAGAAATGTAATAGAAATGTGTTAATTTTGACTTTGATTTTGAGTCTAATAAGCTTGATACTTTAAAAACGTACTCGAAATCTGTCACCTTTGACCTCTCATGTCATGCCCTCGTCATGTGTCACAGGCGTTGGCAGGGCCGTTCTTCTACACCTGGGGGGATCACGGTGGGATTCTGATCGCAATAGCCCAAGGAGGAGCGACCAAACACCTCAAGTGAGTACTTCTGATAAACAGAAACTTGAGTTTTGTAAGAAAAATCTCTGCTTCTGGTCGAATCTTGACATTTTGAAAATAATCTTCTCAAATTTCCACCCACCCTTGCTTTGTTTGGAGCTCAGAGGAATACAAGCTGACACTTTTATGGAAGGGGAACTTCCTTCTCAAACGTTTCATTTTTTAGACTTTTCACTTCCTCAATCCAAAGCTAAAAATACACACCTTTTTTGTTTTCATTTTGTTGCATGGGAAACCAGTAAAACTAGTTTTAAAACCAGTGATACTGATTGTAGGTCAGTGGTGCTCACACTTTTTCAGCAACTTGGCAAAATAATCAACTTTCTAGAACAATTCTAAAACACTGAATGTATTGAGAAACATCAAATCCAACAATCTTCCAAACACCAAATTTAATTGACATCTGGCTGATTAAATGAAATATTTTCCTCAGCTGATGTTTAGTAAGTAAGTAAGAGTTATTTGTACAGATCTTTCTAGACCAGGGTCACAAAGTGCTCGAACAATCAAAAGCAACACACAGTTACAAATACAATCAGATTTAAAAACTCTTAATGGCGAAGACAACATAAGACAAACACAGGAGTCCCAGAAAATTAGGAAAAAGCTTAAATAAAAATGTCTTTAGATGTTTCTAGAAGGAGTCAGTAGATCATCAAACACAGAGATGGTTCCAAAGCTTAGGAGCAACAGTCTGGAAGGATTTCTCTCCTCTGGTCCGGAAGCGTGTTCAGGAACCATCAGTAGATTCTGATCCACAGACCTCAGAGCCCGAGCTGGGGTGTAAGGCTGGATCAGATCACTGATGGAAGGTCTGACCATGAATAGATCTGAAAGTAAGAACCAGAATTTTAAAGTGTATAGTTTTAAGGATCGGGGAAATGTGAGTTCTTCTACTAGAGCGGGTCATAATTCGCTTTGTATTAACTGCAGGCGAGACAGATCCTTCTTGTTTAGACACCAAAATAAACAATAGTCTAAACGAGAAAACACAAACACATGGTTTACAAGCTCCAGATCGTGTTGTGACAACATTTTCCTAATTTTAGAGATTTTTCTCAGTTGAAGGAGACATTTTCTGGTCGTTTTTTTTGCAGTGTTGAACAAGAGACATGTCTTGGTCAAAAACAACACCCAGGTTTCTCAGGCTCAGTTTAACGGACTGGCCTACGTCACCCAAGTACTGACTCAACCCTGGAACCTTATCATCATGAGCAATGAGTTTCAGTTTTAATGGGTGGACCTTCTGATGAAGAAATCGGCTCATTGGTTCATTTTCTATTAAGTAGAAGGATTGTCCAATCAGCTGGTCATTCACAATATAGTCAATAAAGTCGTAGTTGTACTTTAACAGAATAAAATACCAACGTTAAATGTTATATTTTACAATAATAATGTGGGTGAAGTTTGTAACTGAGAGGGTTAGGATCTGTTTGAACTCTAACCTCATCATTTGTCACGATCAGATTCAGCACCAACGAAGGCGAGACCTGGACCGACTTCCAGTTCTCCGACAGGGAGGTGTTTGTGTACCAGCTGCTGACGGAGCCCGGAGAGAAGAGCACCATCTTCACCGTCTTCGGCTCCTACGCCGACCAGAGCCACAGCTGGCTCATCCTGCAGGTCAACACCTCCGACGTCCTGGGTAGGTGATTTGTCCTGGAACCCGTCATCGCCATCAGTCAGGGCTGACTCTCTGGTTTCCCCCGCAGGTGTGCCCTGCTCCGAGGCCGACTACAAACGCTGGTCGCCGTCGGACGAGCACGGCAACGAGTGTCTTCTGGGTCGTGAGATCACGTTCAAGAGGCGAACTCCACACGCCACCTGTTTTAATGGAGAGGACTTTGACAGGCCTGTCACCGTCTCCAACTGCTCCTGCTCACGCCAGGACTATGAATGGTGGGGAAGACGTTATTATATGGAAGTACATATAATAATACTGAATGTTAATTTTAACATTTTAAGCGTTTAAACTTTAAAGTTTGACATTTTTATTTAAATATTTCATTCTTGTTTTGAATAATTTGATTAAATCATTTCTATATTAACAGTTTTAAATTTGCTTTTTTAAATAATTAATAATAATAATAATAATAGCGAATTAAATAGAAACCCCAAATATATTGAAAATAAATGGGGTTTCTTTTTACAGATATCGTTTAAGTAATGATTTTTAATTTTTATAAATTAAAGATTTTCTCATTCATAGCCAGTTGCGTGGTTGTCTGCTTGGTACTCTTTTGGTTTCGACTAGTCCCACTACTCTATACTATATATATTTTTTAATTTAATTTAAAATGCGACGGATAAAAAATATATTGGATTTATAGAATGTGTTTTGAATAATTAAAACAAAGAATATAAAACCGAAATAATGTTCAAAATGGTCAATTCAATTATTAAGAAAAACGAATTTAATGTTCAATTATTAAAAAAATAATTAAACACTTGAAAAAAATATATATATTCAATAAAAAAGAAAATCAAAGTTTCAACATATAAAACATTAAATGTAATATTCCATATTCTGGTGGCTTTGGTATACTTCCATACATATGTGATCTCACTAAAAGTATCACTATTTATTATTAGTATTAATAATAATAATACATTTTATTTATATTGCACTTTTTGTCATACGTGACCTCAAAATGCTACAGCAGAGTTGAAACGGGTAAAGAAAAAAGATTATTATAAGTATTTTTTAAATCAACAATTATAATAATATTCATTTATTATTCATACCTAAACTTAATCTATGGATTTATGCGTCTAAACATTTTTTACTCCTTTATTTATGCAAGATTTTTAAAAATTATATTTCATCCGTTGGCATTTCATACTTTGGCCTTTTCTCAACCTGGACTGCATCACCGCAGCAGAGAAACTAAGCAAAAGGTCAAATCTGTGCTTCTTTTTTCTTCTCCTGCAGCGATTACGGCTTCAAGCTGAGTGAAGACTTGTCCCTCCAGGTGTGTGTTCCTGACCCAGAGTTCATGGGCGACCTCTACGCCCCTCCGGTGCCGTGTCCCGTCGGCACCACCTACCGCCGCAGCAAAGGGTAAAACATTGCTGTGATCGGCAGTTTTTAAACGATCCGTACAATCGTCTCTATATTTTTGATGACGCAATATGAATGAAAGTTCGCCCTCATTTTTGAATCTGTTGATTTCGTCAAACTGTTTTTGTTTGGTGCTGCAGCTACAGGAAGGTACCAGGGGACAGTTGTAGTGGTGGAGATGTGGAGGCCAGACTGGACGGAGAGATGCTTCCTTGTCCTGTCGGAGGTATTATTCAAATGCTAATACTATTATAAACAATTATGTTACCTTTTCTTGTCTAGTTTTTTTTCTACCTAGAAGTTCAGAACATACATTTTGAAAGTGATAAATATTTAGACAAACTGCTTAATTTTTTATTTATTATTTTTATATAAAATGGTCCCATGCTATATTGTGGTTTATCTCCCGTGTTTTTTGTTGTAGTGCACACAATACAATACATATTTCAATATAGGAGACTTCCGGAGGGATCGATATAGTTTATCTATCTATCTTATTAAGTGTTATCAGGAAAAACAAAGCTTAACAAAAATAATGATACAGGAAAAAATTTGTGTTTAAGAATTTTAAAAAACAATGCCCCTGTATTGCATGTACAATAAAATAAACTACTTTTACTCTGAAGGTAAGGAAGTATGTTTCAAATAGTATTTGACCTTTGATCATTCTGTTTCATACAGGTGATTATTTGATATACTTAAATGCCATTACAGAACTTAGTGTGAGGCTCTAATTACCGCACCCACCTTACTTATGATGCCAACAAAATAGTGAACTCCCATCATGCCTTTTTACACACCTCAATATCTAGGGACAGCTGATAAGTAGCTACAACACTGTATTGAAGTTTTACATCTAAAAGCGATCAACAGCTGGGATTGCTTGGCTGGGCGGCAAAGCATTTAAGTCATTGAGAGGGTTGTTTGGAGAGTTTTTTCAAGAGTGTAATCTCAGTTTAGGATAGATGTATAAAGAGTGTATGCAGGGATATCATTTACATGTGTTTAAATTGTGGAAAATTCTATGTTTTTTTTCTTCTTTTTTCTTGTTTAATGCAGGGGGGTTTTCAGAACATAAGCCATGCAATAAATGAGAGACCACTGTATTGTTTTTCTTTGTAAATATTTATTATTATAAGAATTCTCATGCGTTTAAATTGGCGTCAATTGAGGATAAGATAAGATGAAATAACGTTCCTTCAAGTGACTCTTGAAAAGCTATTGAACCCTCGTGTATCACTGCAGTCCATTTCTTTTTGCACTGAAGGTCTAACCGTTTTATCACGTCTGGCTGCAGAGAGCAACGAGTTCATCCTGTACGCCGTGAGGAATTCCATCCATCGCTACGACCTGGCCACCGGTACCGACCAGCCTCTGCCTCTGGCCGGGCTCCGCGAAGCCGTCGCCCTGGACTTCGACTACGACAGAAACTGCCTGTACTGGGCGGACATCTCGTTGGACACCATCCAGGTACAATTATGAAACAAAACTCCGTTCACAGTTTATAGAAACAATGCTGTGTTTCTGCTGCAGCGCCTGTGTCTAAATGGCAGCACGGGTCAGGAGGTTGTGGTCCGGAAAGACCTGCAGAACGTCGAAGCTTTAACCTTTGATCCCATCAGCCGCTTGCTCTACTGGGTTGATGCTGGAGCACAAAAGATTGAGGTAAATACTAAGTGGTGAATAAGTGCATGAATTAGTCTCTGACATTTGCTTAAAAGTCTGTTGAAATACATGAAATATATATGTACATTTTACTCGGTAGGTTTCCAATCCAGATGGGGATCTTCGTCTCACCCTCCTCAACTCATCCATTTTGGAACATCCCAGAGCTCTTGTTCTTCTTCCTGAAGAGAGGTAACACATAGGCTCACCAAAAAGCAGAATTATACATTTTGTATTGTTGATAGAAGCAACACAAGATTGAACGGACTTGTTTCTGGCTCCGCCAAGTGACAGAAAGGTGTAACTGCAATGTCACAGAACCTCTCTTGTGCAGTTGCCACATACAGCATGTGCATTAGTTTACAAGATAAAGACTCTTGTTGTGTCAGTTTGTGGTTTTATCTTAATAGAAACAAAAAAAGTCTTTCAGTACTTCATATGAAAATACTCTTATTTACTGCTGTAAAGAAGTGAGATGGTCACATGACTTTGAGATAGTCGTCAAGGCTAAATTACATAGTGAACAATTCTACCACAGGAGTTAAGAGTGTTGAAAATTGTATCTCAAAATGAAAGAATTAAATGTCAAAATAACACTTATCTCTGCTATATAATTGAAAAAGTAAAGGTCTGGATTATCTATTCTAGTTAAATGATCCTGAGTAACATTGAATTTATATCTGATTTTCTTTGTAAAGAAATCCTTAATAATTAAGGTAAGGTTAAGGGAGTTTTTAATCCATCAAGTGTTTCGTAATAGCCTTTTTAGTTGCTGACAAAAATAATTAAATATAATATATACCGTATATAAAAATTATATTATTTAAAATGCCGTAATTTCTAATCATGTCCTGCAGTCTCATGTTCTGGACCGACTGGGGAGACCGGGCCGCAGGTGTGTATCGCAGCTACATGGACGGAACCAACGTGTCCTGCATCGTGTCGGAGGGCGTCCGCTGGCCCAACGGCATCACCGCCGACGACCACTGGCTGTACTGGACCGAAGCCTACAGCGACCGCATCGAGAGGGCAGACTTCAGCGGGGGTCAGAGAAGCATCCTGATGGAGGGGCTCCCTCACCCGTACGCCATCGCAGTCTTCAAGGTAGGAACCTTCCTCTCGTGGTGATGTCACCCGATCTTGTCTAAATCGTTTGTGTCAACCCCAGAATGACCTTTACTGGGACGACTGGTCCAAAATGGGAATCTTTAAAGCTCCAAAAGCAGGTTCCCAGAACAACGAGCTGATCGTCGGACGCTTGACGGGAGTCATGGACCTGAAGATCTTCTACAGAGGGAAGAACAGAGGTGAGAAAGTTAAGCAAGATATTAAAACAATACATTCTATTATGGTAAAGATTTCAACATACTGTAGATAGAGGTTCAAAAAGGGTTGTTAAGTGTGATGTGAGGGAGGAAATAACATCATAACACAGAAATAGCATCTGTATTATCATATCATTATCATATTGTAATAAAGGAAAAAGGAAACAAGTGTTGAAGTATCTTGTGCGTAGGTGTGAGTGTCTCGCCCAAAGAAACTGGGATAGACTCCCTAAAAATCACAGAAAGACACTACACATGTGAACTCGTTTAAAAATGACTGGAAATAATGAAAAACATTAGCAACCGAAAATATCATATTCTATATCTTGAGACCCTGTGCCATTCCAGGGGTTGGGGTGTAGTTAAAGGGCAATTAAAGTGTTGATTTAAGTGAGTCTTAAATAGATGTTGGACTCTATTGTATCATCAGTGTGTGTTCGTACAAAACTCTCTTATCATTTAAATATTGTCGTTAGAAAATGATCTTAAGCCGCTGAAAAAACATTGTTTTTCTCGTGATTAAATCTTGTTCACCATAACCACACCCACTCTGCTGTTATTGGACAATTTATGGGGTTTGTCCCCGCGCATCTTTAATCCTGAAAGTCCCCACCTCCATGGGATTCGTTGTATAAACAAAGCGGGGCGGGATTACAGCTGGCTGGAGGAGAATTTAAGCCATTATTTCGTACCACTCTTGTAACCTCTCGTTTAAACTAAAGTAATAAGTTCAAAACAGGGTCATGATCAGTGATTTTTCTGCATCTTGGAGAGGAAGGATTCAACATTTGACAGTCAGGAGAGTTGGGTTTTCACAGTAGATGTTTGTTATTTTAGCAATGATTTATTTGTGCCGCTGCATAGCGTTAGTGACTGGAAATCATCCAAACTTTTTCTTCCTCTTAAAAAAAAAGGGCCTGTATTTACAAAACAATTAAGCCGTTCATTTACAGAAAATATGAAGCAATAAAAACTCAATTACAGCCATTTGGCACAAAACCATCCTACTAGTTTTTCACATTTACAGTATATAGAATGGACACATTTTTACATAGAAGTTATTTACTGTTGATTTCATTATTTTGTTCTACTTTTGTAACCTTGACATTTTAGACTTTACCCACTGTCTTCCACGATGTGAACGAAGTGACTGCAACTAAAAGTTAAATTCCCCTTGGTGTTTAATAAAGTAATTCTGATTCTGAAATAAAACTAAAATACGTTCATTTACAAGTATAAATAATGAAAAGGTTGATCTACAGTTGACGGCTTACTCTCATTATTAGACAGTGTCATAATGTGAAAATCTAAATTAGTTTTTGTCAATTCAACCTTTTAATACTGCAGTCATGAGCTTTATCAATCTTTTTTTACTCTATTTTTTATATCACCCTGCATTTTTTTTATGTCATCATAAAAAAAAAGTTTGGGTTTTAGTGACACTTGTGAATCAAAATGCCCAGCTTAAATGTAAGTTTTAATTTTAGATTCTAGGATCTTTATACTTCTATTAGTACAGTCCATTTTTTAACTTTTTTTTTTATATCACCCTGCATTTTATTTATGTTATCATAAAAAAAGATTAAATTAATTTGGGTTTTAGTGACACTTTAGTGAATCAAAATGCGCAGCTTAAATGTAAGTTTTAATTTTAGATTCTAGGATCTTTATACTTGTATTAGTACAGTCCATTTTTTAACTTTTTTTTTATATCACCCTGCATTTTATTTATGTTATCATAAAAAAAGATTAAATTAATTTGGGTTTTAGTGATACTTTAGTGAATCAAAATGCCCAGCTTAAATGTAAGTTTTAATTTTAGATTTTTTTCTTTATACTTGTATTAGTACAGTGTAGGTAAGTGTACAGGTTTGGTGAGCACTAACTCTATTGACTAATAATGTATTAGGGCAGATCTCAATTGATGCCGATTTAACATAAAACTATTAAATAAAATAGTCGAGTGTGATTAAAGCTACATTCTGAACATTCCCTCTCAGGTCACAACGCGTGTGCCGACCAGCCGTGCAGCCTCCTCTGTTTGCCGCAGCCCGGTCGGCGCCACACGTGTGTTTGCCCGGACGGGACTCCAACCACCACCTTGCCAAACGGGGATCTGCAGTGTCAGTGCCCCGCGGGATACCAGCTGGTGAACAAAACCTGTATGAAGACCGGTGAGTAGCGGGTGCTTCCCAGATCAACGATAGCAGCGAAACATTTGTTTTCCTGGTTCCAGTTCACAGCTGCTTGCCGAACCAGTACCGCTGCTCCAACGGACGCTGCATCAGCAGCATCTGGAAGTGCGACAGCGACAACGACTGCGGAGACATGAGCGACGAGCAGGAGTGTCGTGAGTGTGGCCGAATCGTCGTCGTCTTCCTACACGACGTTTAGATTCTGATATCTGCTTCTCCCGTCAGCGACGACGACCTGTGACCCGTCCAACCAGTTCCGCTGCGTGGCCACGGGGTCCTGCATCCCGCTGGCCTTCAAATGTGACCACGAGGACGACTGCGGCGACAACAGCGACGAGCAGCACTGTGGTGAGTGTTGTTTCACGCTTCGCTGAAGTCCAGATGGTTGGCGCGGAGATACTGCCGGGAAGTGAATCAGTGGAACAAAATAAATGCATAAATAGTGTAGTTAATACAATATATATTGATTTTTATTGAAATAATAACATTAGAAAATGATCTTGACGATCTTATTTACCATAGGGCTAAACTGGACAGCCTTATTAAGAAGGCCGGTTACGTCCTAGGGCGCCCCCTGGATCCTGTGGAGGAAGTGACTGGGAGGAGGATACGTAGCAAGCTGGGCTCCATGAGGAGGAACTTGTCTCACCCTCTCCAGCACACACTGAGGGCATTGAGGAGCTCCATCAGTAATGGGATGCTCCATCCCCGGTGTGTGAGGGAGAGGTACCGCAGGTCCTTCCTCCCTACTGCCATCAGACTCCACAACAAGAACACAGCCAGATAATTATCTAACTGCACCTTTCTTGTTATTTTTGTAAATATGATTGTGTATATAATATAGTGCAGATTTATTTTCTATTCTATTTAGATTTTTTCTTTTTTTATATATATATTTTATTTCTGGGTGTTTTTATTTATTTATTTTATTTTATTTTTTTTCTGGTATATTGCTCTTGCTGTTGTTAAAACATATTTCCCCTCGCGGGACAATAAAGGGATTCTGATACTGATAACCACACCCACTCTGCTGCGATTGGTCAAGCATTAAGGTCTGTCACCGCGCGTCATCAATCCCGGAAGTCTCCACCTGCAAGGGACTCGTTGTATAAACAAATCAGGGTGTGGTTACAAGTGTCCGTAGGAGGAGTGAAGCCATTATTATCATAACATATCATAATGGACTTGTAGCCTCTCGTTCGTCAAGATTCCAGATGAGGCAGAACTTTATAAAGTAACGAGTTGAAAACATGGTCATGATGAGGGACTTACTGCATCTTGGAGAGGAAGATTCAACATTTGAAACATGAGAGTGAGTCAGGAGGGTTGGAATTTAACATTAGTTGCCTCTTAAATAGAAAGTTTACACAAAGACATGTATCTAGAAAAATCACTTTGCCACATCATTCATCACAACCTCCAGTGATAACAGATCATTAAAGGTATTGAAATGAAAGTCACAAGGTTGGGTTTAGCTTTATTCTTAACGCTTTTGTTTGGATTTTAAGAAAAATCTGTTTGAAATGTTTTTTTTTTTCTTTAAACCATTAATTATTTATGGTAACCATTTTTGAAAAGTCTCTGTGGACCTGCTTTTCTCCTCTTCTATGTCGCTGGAGAACCTAAAAGGAATTTAGCCAACATTTTTTTTTATTGTTTTGTAAAAAAGTGTGGATACATGAAGTCTCAAATGTTAAATGGTTTGGAATTATCTTATTATGATAAATAGAAGTTTTGTCCTTCAAAGAGAGAACGGAGGTTTGGGAAGAAATGTGTGTTGTGAAATTAATTTTTGCACCACAGACAAGTTTATGTCATTGTTATCTTAAGGGACCGAAAACAGTAAAAATGAATCATAGAGTTTGTGTTTCACTCATTTTCACAAGTTTATCTTTTGAGTAAACTTGACTGAAATGATCGTCTCGAACGCGTAAAATACTTATGTTACTTCAGAAAAATTATACAATCTTCTCACCAACACCGTTGGTTCTCTGCAGCGAGAATTCTAACCCGCTCAAGTAGAAGAACTCACATTTCTCGGATCCTTAAAACTCTTCACTGGCTTCCAGTTTCTTTCAGGATCAACTTTAAAATTCTGGTTCTTACTTTCAGATCTATTCATGGTCAGGCTCCTCCTTACATCACTGATCTGATCCAGCCTTACACCCCAGCTCGGGCTCTGAGGTCTGTGGATCAGAATCTACTTATGGTTCCTCGCACACGGTTCAGGACCAGAGGAGAGAAATCTTTTCAGGCTGTTGCTCCTAAGCTTTGGAACGATCTTCCTCTCTCTTTGTGTTTGATGATCTACTGACTCCTTCAAGAATCATCTCAAGACGTTTCTATTTGTTCAGGCTTTTCCGGAACTCCTGTGTTGTTCTCAGTATTATCTTGATATTTAAAGTATATACTTTTTTGAGTATTGTTTTGTTTGTTAAAGCGCTTTGTGACCCTGGTCTCGAAAAGCACTATATAAATAAATATTACTTACTTACTTACTTACTTACCGTCCCGACAGTATTAATCAATAGAACATAATTGAACTTTATAAAAAAAAAAAAGGTTTTCATTCTGTTTGTTCCAGTGACAGAAGTGATTTCCTTATGAGGTAGATAACGTGATGACTTCTATCCTCCTCAGAGTCTCACCAGTGCGGTCCTGGAGAGTTCACCTGTGCCCGAGGCGTTTGCATCCGGGAGGCCTGGCGCTGCGACGGCGACAACGACTGCAGAGACTGGTCCGACGAGGCCAACTGCACAGGTGTAGCATCATACATGTGTGATTATTATTGGTCTGTCCGAGAGCTTCATCACAGTCTCGATTCCAGTGGGTCACCACACGTGCGAGGCAGACAGTTTCCAGTGCCACACGGGTCATTGCATCCCGCAGCGCTGGATGTGCGACGGTGACAACGACTGCCAGGATGACTCGGACGAAGACCCGCGTCATTGTGGTACAGTTACACACACTTGGACTGTGTAGTTGACGTCTCATGAGTGACTTCATCTCTGAAGCCACTCATGAGTCTGACAACGACAGCAGTTCTGCTACATTGTGGTTTAAAACAGCAGGAACGGAGATAAGAGAGTTAGTTATTATGTTTTTTTTTAATTGAACACAATAACATTTCTGTAGATAGTTATTATTTAATATGTGTTAAAAACGGTATTTCCCGCTTGAGGCCCCTTACAATTTACAAAAAGGAAATTAAATCCTGGAAATAACAATTTTTTAGTAATATATATATATATATATATATATATATATTCGGAATTGAACAGACGAATGAAAATACAGATGGACGAAAAGCTGGAAAGACAAATGCACAAAAAGATGGAAAGACAGACGGACAAAAAGATTGAAAGACAGATGGACAGATGAAAATAATGAGAGACAAAAAGATTGAAAGACAGACGGACAGATTAAAAACAGAGACGGACAAAAGGATGGAAAAACAGACGGACAGATGAAAATAGAGACAGACAAAAAGATGGAAAGACAGACAGACAGATAAAAATAGAGAGACAAAAAGATGGAAAGACAGATGAACAAAAAGATGGAAAGACAGATGGACAGATGAAAATAGAGAGTGACAAAAAGATGGAAAGACAGACGTACAGATTAAAAAGAGACGGACAAAAGGATGGAAAGACAGACCGACAGATGAAAGACGGATGAACAAAAAGATGGAAAGACAGATGGACAGATGAAAATAGAGAGTGATAAAAAGACGGAAAGACAGACTGACAGATTAAAAAGAGACGGACAAAAGGATGGAAAGACAGACCGACAGATGAAAATGACAGCGGGCAAAAAGATGGAAAGACAGACCGACAGATGAAAATAGAGACAGACAAAAAGATGGAAAGACAGATGAACAAAAAGATGGAAAGACAGACGGACAGATGAAAATAGAGAGTGACAAAAAGATGGAAAGAAAGACGGACAGATTAAAAACAGAGACGGACAAAAGGATGGAAAGACAGACGGAAAGATGAAAATAGAGACGGACAAAAAGGTGGAAAGACAGACGGACAGATAAAAATAAAGACAGACAAAAAGATGGAAAGAAAAACTGACTGACTGGCAACAAGACAGAGGCAGCCGGACGGATGAAAATCGAAAGAGAGGGACAAAAAGACAGATGGACAGAAATACAAACAAACTGACAAAATGACAGAAAGACAGACTATTTAAGAATATAGAAAAGAGAATATTTTAATCTTTCTGTAAATCAAAAAGATCTGTAGTAGTCGTTTACTGCAGTAATAGTAATGAAATGCAGGAATATATAGCATTATATATAAATACATGTTAGTTAAACTGTCTTATTCTATTGTCGCTATTTTATTTTATTTCTGAAGACGCATCATCATTGTGAAGGTTTGATCAAACTTGTCCATATTGACAGACGGAACTCGCTGTAAAGGATTCCTCTGCTCCAACAACACTTGCCTTCCGTCCACCGCTCACTGTAATGGCATCAAGGAGTGTTCAGATGGCGCTGACGAGCTCAACTGCGGTAAGAAGAACGACAATAAAAATGTTTTTATTTGTCAAATATGTTCCCATGTTAAGGACTGGCCATGTTGATTCGTCCACAGACCCTCTGTGCACTCGCTACATGGAGTTTGTGTGCAAGAACCGAGCTCAGTGTCTGTTCCAGTCCCTGGTGTGCGACGGGATCAAACATTGTGAGGACGGATCTGACGAGGACGCTCACTACGCTCAATGTGGTAGGAAAAGACTCTAGACTTATATATATGATATTCAAATAATTAAAAAGTGTCCATTTCAAAATCTAGAATTTTTATTTAGAGTGCCTAACGATAAGATACACTGTAGTAACAAGTATATATGTGTAGTATTGTCGAGTACTTGACTCTGTTGTTGTAGAATTTACAGACCACATGACTCCTGACGAAGTCGTAACTGCTTTCATTTGTTTTTTTTTATACCAAAATATGTCCAAACATTAGCTTTAAAAGCTGCTTGAGTCACTGTATCCTCTCGTCCCCAGTCGCAATCTTGCAGGATTTAATTGGTTTAATTAATACACAAATTTGATCAAACACTGTGAAGATTTCAATGTTAATTGTAAATTTTACACACACTTTATTTACTATAAATCATAAAACAACTGTGTTAAAAAAAATAATTTAAAAAGCCAAAAAAAGTAGCTAAAACGTTTTTTTTACATAAAAAATGGTTTTATAAATAAATATAAAATCGGTAATTAATAAAAAAAAAAGCAAAAGGAGGCATTTTTTCCCCAAATCAAATGATCTAAAATAAATTTTGGCAGAAATATGTTCAATAAATTCAAGGTTTTACAATACATTTAAATTAAATTACCAGAAGTCATCTTTATACATATTTATACATTTATTTTATCATTTTAAACAACTACTGTTTTTCTTTTTAATGTTTTAATTGTAATTATTATTTTTTATAAATAAAATGTTCATTGTATGTTTAATCTTTTTGTTGCTGCTGAGTTACGACAACAACTTCCCCACTGTGGGAAGATTTAAGGAATATGTTTTAAATATTCCTTAAGATTAGGAGATTAAGGAAAACGCAAAGGCAGGAAAGGATTAATCCGAGGACAGTTAGCAGGTTTAAATGAAGTATAAACTCAATCTCAATCAAAGACTTGCTCCACATTATAACTGACTCTCCACTGTTGCAGCAACACCCACTGAATTTGGGAAAGTGTGCGACTCGTACACCTTCCAGTGCGGCAACGGGATGTGTGTGAGCCTGGAGTGGAAGTGCGACGGCATGGACGACTGCGGCGACTACTCTGACGAGGCCAACTGTGGTGAGTCGACGGGTCAAAACCGTCACAACCGTGAGATGTTTGTCGTGTCGGTGCATGTTTAGATAAAGAGACGTTGTTGTTGTTCGGTCAGCTGCTCCCACGGAGGACCCCGGCTGCTCCAGGTACTTCCAGTACGAGTGTAAGAACGGACGCTGCATCCCGACGTGGTGGAAATGCGACGGCGAGAACGACTGCGGCGACTGGTCGGATGAGGCTCAGTGTACAGGTGCGTCTGTGTGTGGTCAGGGTTTCATTATATCACTGCTTTTTATAGTGTGTAACTTGTGGAATATTTTCGTTAATTTCCACCTTAATAATAATAACTTGTTAACTTAAATATTAAGTGTCAGATTTTTTTATTTTTATTAAAAAGATTTTTCCTTTGGTTTAACTATTTATATTTATTTATATTTTTAAATTTGTATTTTATTGACAAGAAGATGAATAACATATCATCAGACATGCATTTGAATGTTTTCTTAAGTAACACAAAAAGAAGCTACTACGTATTGCTTAACATAAATAAAATCAAAATCCAAAATAATAAAATGTTTACTTTTTAATTATGCTATTTTATATTTACTTTATTGTTACACCCTTTTCAATTCCTGCCTTTTCCGTTAAACGGTGAAAAGAGAAGAATTAGAACGGTATCCAATAGGGGTGTGTATTACCATACAGGAACTGTAGTAACAAGGATATATGTGTAGTATTGTCGAGTACTTGACTCTGGTGTTGCAGAATTTACAGACCACATGACTCTTGACGAAGTCGTAACTGATTTCATTTGTTTTGAAAAATATGTCCAAACATCCGCTTTGAAAACTGCTGAAGTCACTGTATCCTCTGGTCCTCAGTCAATTTCATTGTTCTGTAACGACTGCTGCCATCTGGCGGCCGGAGATGCAATTAATACACAAAAATGATCAAACACTGTGAAGATTTCAATGATAAATGTGAATTTAAAATGATTATTTTATTTTACACACATTATTGTGTCGGCTTTAAAAATTGTTTTCTTTTACGCACACATTATTTACTATGAACCATAAAAGAAAAATGTTAAACATTAACTTGAAAGCCAATCTTTTTTATTTAAAAAAAATGTTTTATAAATTTAAAATATCATGAAACACAATCAACATCTAACACAACTATCTATTTCCTAGTATCCAGACATAGTGAACCACTACTTACGCTTTTTGTGTTGCATTAAAGTAAGTAAGTAAGTAAGTCATTTTTATTTATATAGCGCTTTTCCAGACCAGGGTCACAAAGCGCTTAAACAATCAAAACAATATTCAATAAAGTATATACTTTAAAGATCAAGTTAATACTGAGAACAACACAGGAGTTCCAGAAAATCAAGGAAAAGCCTGAACAAATAGAAACGTCTTAAGATGTTTCTTAAAGGAGTCAGTAGATCCATCAAGCGCAAAGAGAGAGAGAAGATCGTTCCAAAGCTTAGGAGCAACAGCCTGAAAAGATTTCTCTCCTCTGGTCCTGAAGCGTGTTCAGGAACCATCAGTAGATTCTGTCCACAGACCTCAGAGCCCGAGCTGGGGTGTAAGTCTGGATCAGATCAGTGATCTAAGGAGGAGCCTGACCATGAATAGATCTGAAAGTAAGAACCAGAATTTTAAAGTTGATCCTGAAAGAAACTGGAAGCCAGTGAAGAGTTTTAAGGATCGGAGAAATGTGAGTTCTTCTACTAGAGCAGGTCAGAATTCTCGCTGCAGAGTTCTGAATCAACTGCAGGCGAGACAGATCCTTCTTGTCCAGACGAGAAGAAACAAACGCATGGATTACAAGCTCCAGATCATCTCTCATGAAAGTGACACATTAATAATCTACTCTTGGGTGTTAAAATGCTCTTATTCCCCCCCAGGAGGCGCTACCCCCCACAACGTGCCCCAGGGTCCGACCACATGCGCCGCCAACCGGTTCAGCTGCGGCTCCGGCGCCTGCATCATCAACACATGGGTGTGCGACGGTTACGCCGACTGCCTGGACGGTTCCGACGAGCTGGGATGTCCCACAGGTGAGTCGCCGGATCGTCCAGGAAGGATCGAACACGATGATTCTGACCCCGGTGTCTGATTCCAGCCAACGGCAGCGTCACCGCGGCGCCGGTGCCGACGCTCGCTCCGCCTCAGCCGAGCCGCTGCAGCCAGAACCAGTTCATGTGTCACCGGCCGACGCACTGCGTCCCTGAGTGGCAGCGCTGCGACGGAGTCTTCCACTGTCAGGACGGTTCTGATGAAGCCCAGTGTCGTGAGTCGAGACAGAACTAGAATCATTTCTATATTGAATGGTTGGATTTAAAAGGTTGAACACTTTTTTATTTTTATGAGAAGGTAGTTTTTTTTGCATTTACTTAAAAAAAAAAAAATAAATGTAGTAATTTCTATATTGAATGGTTGGATTTCAAATGTTGAAAACTCTTGGATATTTCATTGAAATGTTTTTTTAAGCATTTATTAAAAATAAATAAATAATAATAATAGTAATTTCAATATTGAATGGTTGCATTTTAAAGTCTTTTGGAAATTTTATTGATTTTTTTTTTTAAGCATTTACTTAATAATAATAATAATAATAATAATAATAGTAGTTTCAATATTGAATGGTTGGATTTAAAATGTTGAAAACTTTTGGAAATGTTATTGAAATGTTTTTTTAAGCATTTACTTAAAAATAATAATTATAATAATGTAATAATTTCAATATTGAATGGTTAGATTTAAAATGTTGAAAACTTTTGGAAATGTTATTGAAATGTTTTTTTAAGCATTTACTTGAAATTATTACATTATTATAATTATTATTTTTAATATTGAATGGTTGGATTTCAAATGTTGAAAACTTTTGGAAATTTTATTGAAATGTTTCTTTTAAGCATTTGCTTAAAATAATAATAATAATAATAATAATGTAATAATTTCTATATTGAATGGTTGGATTTCAAATGTTGAAAACTTTTGGATATTTTATTGTTTTTTTTTTGTTTTTTTTAGCATTTCCTTTTTATTGATTTTTTAATTAACCTAATAATTTCTATATTGGCACGATTGGTTTCAACCGAATAATTGAATTCAATTAATTCTATGTTGAAAAATTGAATTATTTTTTATAAAATAATTTAATTCAATATTGTTTGTAATAATTCAATGTAATACATTCTGTATGGATATGATGTTCCTGTTTGTTTTAATAATTAAATTAAAAATATATATTTTAAATATTTTTTTAATTAATTAGATTTTTTTTACACATAGATTTTGATATTCTAATTACAATATTTAAAAAGAAAATGTTCCAAATACAATATTTTTTCATTAGTTGCCTTTTAAATTCAACTTAAAAATCTGAGCTACTTGCCTGCGTCGCACGATTGGCTGAAAAAATAATTGAATGCTTTGAAAAAACATTTCAATAAAACAAAAGTATAAATTCAACCATTCAATATTCTGAAGGCACTGATATACTTCACTACAATTGAAAATTACTTTGCGATGTAAATTTTTTTGACGACCAAATGTTCTGTGCAGCCACTCGAGGTCCGCTGGTGTGTGTGAACGGGTCTCGCTGTGCTGACGGTGAGGCGTGTGTTCTGGACGGCGAGCGCTGCGACGGCTTCATGGACTGTTCTGACCACAGCGACGAGGACAACTGCACCAGTAGGTGTCTGTGCTGGTTCAAGTCTGCCATCTGCTGGCCGCGACATGTCATTTCATGTTTTTTTTTTGACCAGCGGACACTCAGGCGTACAAGGTCCAGAACGTCCAGTGGACGCCGGACTTCTTCGGTGCAGTGACTCTGACCTGGTCAAGGCCCAAAAATCTCCCTCTGAACTCCTGCTACTTCCTGATCTACTACAGGTTAGTCCACATGTTTAAAATGAACCTTTTCTCATTTATTTATTCAATAAAACGTTGCTTTATTTGAGCTTTTGTAGTCATTGTCGAGTCACATGTATCACATATTGATGGTTTATTTAAAATTGAATTTAACCTCATTGTTTTGTTCACTCTTGTAATCACTCTAGCTGTATTTCTTTCAAATAAATAATAAAAATCATAATCCAAACAGGTTTATTTTCAATATTCTAACAGGGGAACACACAGGAATTGTTTGTGGTATTGATTATATATATACTATAAAACGAAATAAAATAATATTGGGGACTTGTACAAGTGGACGCATAAAAATATCACATAAATATGAAACATTAAATAAAAAAAATAGACTTTATTTTATAAAAACGTGTTTACAACCCAGATACTATTATTAAAATGGCTTTTATTTTACTCTTTTTGATACATTTACAATTTTAATATATACATTGTTTTTTTAATTTGTTAATAAACTTACTTCTTCATTATAAATGGGTTTTATAAAGTAGGTAAAGTTTATTTTAAATAACTTTTCCATTAACAAAGCTGGCATTGAGCGTCGACATCACAAGTCCTGACCAAACGCGGCTCCTCCGTCCTCAGGCTGGTGGGCTCGCAGCAGTGGACCATCATGGACACGCACAGCAACAAGACCAGCTACAAACTGACCGTCCTGCAGCCCGACACCACCTACCAGGTCAAGGTTCTGACCCAGTGTCTGAGTCGGCTGCACAAGACCAACGACATGATCACCGTCCGCACGCCAGAGGGACGTGAGTGGAACCTACTGATGAGTGGATTATTGAAGGAAAACATTTGAATTTAATCAGCGGTTGAAAATAAATGTATTATTAATTTTATTACACATACACAGTCTTGTATTTAGTGTATTGTCATTATCGTTAAAGATGTTTCTATAGTTAGTATTTTTAGTATTTTAAAGTATTTTAAACCTCAAATATAAGATTTTTGAAGCTGTTTTTGTCTTTTATATTCAATATTTAAAGATACAAAATTCCTGTTTAGAATATCTCTATGTTAATTATTTGATTTAAATATTAATTTATAATACTCACAATAACTTCTAAAATATGGAAGTACATTTTTTTAGCACAGAAACATATATTAAAACAATTAGTGGGATACTTTGAAATAATCGATGTTCTTGTGCTGTCATGTTATGGTTTTACTTCGACTATTCATTACGTTTTTGGGGTTTTTAAATAAAATATACCCCAAAATGTACCTTGAAAATATCAATCAATTTTATTTCAATACTATACCATGAATTGTGTCCCCCCCCCCACCCGCGTTTAAAAGCTGTAATTCTACCTGCATCCGCTAGAGGCCACTGTTTCAATACATAAAAAAAAAAATCGTGTTTGGATCTGAACCCTCTTATGTTCCGTTCTTCCACATGTAGTGCCGGACCCCCCGAGTAACCTGCAGCTATCATGTGATAACGCTGAGGACGGGACGGTGGACGTGACCTGGAGCCCCCCGGACAAAGGACATGGCCTTGTGCGAGAGTACATCGTGAGTTCATTCATATATAAAATATTTAATACATATTGTCTTATATTTTGTCAGGTAATGATGCCACATTACATCAAAAACTACAAATTGAATTTATTTAATTTAAAAATTTAATGTTTTCATTGTTTTTTTTTATTTTTTTGGTTCATTTTGTACATTTTTGACGCATGTTTCTAGCTTTTATTTCAACAATTTTCTTGACTGTGGAACCAAAATTCTTCCGTGACACCCCTGGTTACACTGTTCTGGCACAAGGGGGCGCCAGATATCTAGTTCAAACTCACATATTGGGACTTAAATGCTAGTTGTTATGATGAACATCTTTCTTCTCACAGTTTTGACTTGAACAAAATCTGAAATACCTTTGATTTTAAACAGGATTTATTGTTTTAGACATTTATAATTTACTGAAAATGTTTTCTGTGGCAGGTTGAGTACAGCGAGGTGGGCGGAGTCGAGTGGACGTCGCTCAGGTGTGTTACGACCAGAGCGCAGGTGAAGGACCTGCAGCCGGACACGCTGTATGCGTTCAGGGTGAGAAACACTTCCAGGATCTCGTGGAAATATTCCGGTGAACACGTCCTTCGAGTGATCAAACATTCTTCTTGTCGCACAGGTGGCAGCAGTGACCAGTCGAGGGGTCGGGAACTGGACCGAGGTCAAATCCATCACCCCGGAGAAAGGTGAATGATGAGTGTGTGTGTGTCTGGACATGAGTGAATATTTAGAAAGACTTGTTGTTGTTATGGACTGTTATCTGATGCAGCGATCTGCCGCCATCTGCTGGTCAAACCCGTGTAACTGCATGTTTCGTCCTGCAGCTCTGCCTCCTCCTTCCGTCATCGCTGATGACATCACTGAAGACTCCATGATGCTGTCGTTCAGCTTCAACTCTCAGTACGAGGTAACGGTGACTACACACTTGTGTCACGTCTGTGTGTGTGCGTTTGTGTGTGTGTCTGTGAATGTGTCTGGATGCGTGCGTGTGTGGTTCTGCGTGCGTGTGTGTGTTCGGTTGTGTGTGTGTGTGTCAGCGTGCACGTTTGTGTCTTTGTGCATGTCTCTATGTGTGTGTGTTATGTCTGTGTTTATGTGTGTCTCCACGTAAAGGTGTGCGTTTGCAGATAGGTATGTCTGCATGCATGTGTGTGTTTTTCTGCATGCATGCTTCCATGTGTGTTTATTGTTTCTTTTGTGAGTGTTATGTCTGTGTTTGTGTGTGTCTGCATGCAATTGTTTGTGTGTGTCTATCTGTGTTTGTCTACATGCAAGTGTCTCTAGGTACATGTTTATTTGTGTGTGCGTCTGCATGCAAATGTGTGTCTGTATGTGCGGGTATGTGTGTGTGTCTGTGTGCACCTTTGTGTGTAGAATGCGTGTTTGCATCTGTTTGTGTGTGTTTGAGTGCATGTGTGTCTGCATTCATGTTTATATGTGCGTGCATCTGTTTTTTAATATGTGTGTGTTTGTCTGTTTGAATTTGTCTGCATGTGTGTGTGTCTGAGTGCATGTTTACTTGTGTGTGTGTGTTTTTACGAGTGTCTTAGTGTTGGTGTGTGAACAAAACTGTTGTTGTGTCTCTTTGTTTTTGTGTGTGAGCAAAGCTGGTGTTGTGTGTCTTAGTGTTTCTCTGTTTGAATTTGTCTGCATGTGTGTGTGTCTGAGTGCATGTTTACTTGTGTGTGTGTGTTTTTACGAGTGTCTTAGTGTTGGTGTGTGAACAAAACTGTTGTTGTGTCTCTTTGTTTTTGTGTGTGAGCAAAGCTGGTGTTGTGTGTCTTAGTGTTTGTGTGTGAACAAAAGTGTTGTGTGTCTTAGTGTTTGTGTGTGAACAAAGGTGTTGTGTCTCTTTGTGTTTGTGTGTGAGCAAATCTGGTGTTGTGTGTCTTAGTGGTTGTGTTTGAACAAAGGTGTTGTGTGTCTTAGTGTTTGTGTGTGAACAAAGGTGTTGTGTCTCTTTGTGTTTGTGTGTTAGCAAATCTGGTGTTGTGTGTCTTAGTGGTTGTGTTTGAACAAAGGTGTTGTGTTTCTTAGTGTTTGTGTGTGAACAAAGGTGTTGTGTGTCTCCTGCAGGTGAAGCAGTACGTTGTGTTGTTGTCGTGGCAGTTCGACAGCCACATCAAGGAGAACAAGAACTACACTGTGAGCGAGCGAGTCCTCAAAGGTGAGTTTGAAATGGATTCACTGAAGACTCGCCTCTGAACGTTCCTCTGGACGTTCCTCTGCTCCAGCCGTGAACCTGACGGCAGGAACCACCTACGAGGTGTCGGTCTGGGCTCACACGGGGATCGGAGACAGTCCCACGGCTCTGTCCCACCACAGGACGGCAGGGAAGCAGCCAGAGAAGCCTCTCATCAAGGCCAGAGCCCTGAACCAGACCAGCGTGGACTGTAGCTGGACCGTCAGTGGCCCAGCAGCTCAGGTAACACCAGGACCAACACTGGACCAGCAGAGAAGATTCCACATGTCTTCATCTTTCATGCCTTCATGTCTCCATAGTTTCATACCTTTGTGTCTTCATTTAATTTTGTCTTCATCTTTCTATGTCTCCATTGTTTCATATCTTCATGTCTTTATTTCTTCATGTCTTGATATTTTTATGTCTTCATTTCTACATGTCTTCATTTTATTTTGTCTTCATCCTTTAATGTCTTTATTTCTTTTTGTCTTCATCCATTTATGTCTTCATGTCTCCATTTTTTCATTACTTCATGTCTTTATTTCTCCATATATTAATCTCTTAATGTCTTCACTTCTACATATCTTTATCTATTCATGTCTTCTCTTTATGTCTCCATTGTTTCATGTCTTCTTCTCTTTATGTCTCCATTGTTTCATGTCTTCATGTCTTTATTTCTTCATATTTTTATGTCTTAATTTCTACATGTCTTCATTTTATTTTGTCTTCATCCTTTAATGTCTTTATTTCTTTTTGTCTTCATCCATTTATGTCTTCATGTCTCCATTGTTTCATTACTTCATGTCTTTATTTCTCCATAAATTCATCTCTTAATGTCTTCACTTCTACATATCTTTATCTATTCATGTCTTCTCTTTATGTCTCCATTGTTTCATGTCTTCATGTCTTTATTTCTTCATATTTTTATGTCTTAATTTCTACATGTCTTCATTTTATTTTGTCTTCATCCTTTAATGTCTTTATTTCTTTTTGTCTTCATCCATTTATGTCTTCATGTCTCCATTGTTTCCTTACTTCATGTCTTTATTTCTCCATAAATTCATCTCTTAATGTCTTCACTTCTACATGTCTTTATCTATTCATGTCTTCATCTCTTTATGTCTCCATTGTTTCATGTCTTCATGTCTTTAGTTGCTCATTTATTCATCGCTTTATGTCCTCATTTCTACATGTTTTCATTTATTTTTGTCTTCACTTTTACATTGGTTCATGTCTTCATATCTTTACATCTTCATCTCTTTGTGTCTTCTGTCTTCACTTCTCACGTCTTTATGTCTTCCCATCTTTGTCTTTGTGTCTATATATCTTCATGTCTTTATGTCTTCATGTCTTCGTGTCTATATATCTTCATGTCTATATATCTTCACGTCTTCATCTTCCTCCGCAGACGTACGCTGTGTTCTTCGCCACTTCCTTCCTGGATCTGTTCCGTCGTCCTCATCAGGTCCGAACCACGACCTTCAGCCAGACCATCACGGTGGACAGTGACGAGCAGTATCTCTTCCTGGTCAGTCAACACACACCCACACCCACTTGACACACACACACACATATGCACATGCACACAGACACACACAAACACACACCCACTTGACTCACATACAAAAACACACATATGCACACACACACAATCACACATATGCACACACACCCACTTGACAGACATACACAAACATACATGCACACACACTCACTTGACACACACACACACACATATGCACATGAACACAAACACACACTCTCTTGACACAGATCCACAAACACACACATGCACACACACTCACTTGACACACACACATATGCACATGCACACAGACACGCACACATACACTCACTTGACACACATTCACACACATATGCACACACACTCACACACACATATGCACATGCAAACAGACACACTCACACACATACACTCTCTTGACACACATACACACATATGCACATGCACACAGACACACGCACACACATAGACTCACTTGACACACACACACACATATGCACATGCACACAGACACACACAAACACACACCCACTTGACTCACATACAAAAATACACATATGCATACACACACAATCACACATATGCACACACACCCACTTGACAGACATACACAAACATACATGCACACACACTCACTTGACACACACACACATATGCACATGAACACAAACACACACTCACTTGACACAGATCCACAAACACACACATGCACACACACTCACTTGACACACACACAAATATGCACATGCACACAGACACGCACACATACACTCACTTGACACACATTCACACACATATGCACACACACTCACTTGACACACACACACACATATGCACATGCAAACAGACACACTCACACACATACACTCTCTTGACACACATACACACATATGCACACACACACAATCACACATATGCACACACACCCACTTGACAGACATACACAAACATACATGCACACACACTCACTTGACACACACACACACACATATGCACATGAACACAAACACACACTCACTTGACACAGATCCACAAACACACACATGCACACACACTCACTTGACACACACACAAATATGCACATGCACACAGACACGCACACATACACTCACTTGACACACATTCACACACATATGCACACACACTCACTTGACACACACACACACATATGCACATGCAAACAGACACACTCACACACATACACTCTCTTGACACACATACACACATATGCACACACACACAGACACACACACACATACACTCACTTGACACACATACACACACATGCACATACACACAGACACACACACACACATACACTCACTTGACACACATACACACACATATGCACACACACTCACTTGACACACAAACATATGAACATGCACACATACACACAAAACTCACCAGACACAAGCACACACAGAGACACGAGTACATTCATAGACTCACACATTCACACAAATGCAGGTTCAACAATATAATGTGTGTCTCGTCAGGTCCGAGCCGTCGCTCCGTTCCTCGGGCCTCCGTCCGACTACGCCGTCGTGAAGATGATCCCGAACGAGCGTCTTCCTCCGAGGAACCTGCACCGAGTGAGAGTCGACAAAACTCAGGCCACGCTGAAGTGGCAGCCGCCCTACGACGCCCCGAACACGCCGCTGGTACGAGCGCTTTATTTCACTCCAAGGATGGACGTACGAGCCGTCGATCACCGTCTCTCCTCCTGCAGACGTACGCCGTGCACGTGAGGGATGCGGTGAGGAAGCTGGAGCGCGACTACAAAGTGACGACACAGAACAACACGGTGGAATATGTGCTCAGAGGTCTAGAGCCCGGAGGACGATACAGCGTCTCAGTGAGACTTCGCAACATGAGCAAGGAGGCCAGTTTCACCCTCAGCACAGGTCAGACTCACACTCACACACACACACACACACTAACACACACACATATATGTGCACATAGACACACACATGAGCAAGGAGGCCAGTTTCACCCTCTGCACAGGTCAGACTCACACTCACACACACTAACACACACACATAAATGTGCACATAGATACACACATGAGCAAGGAGGCCAGTTTCACCCTCTGCACAGGTCAGACTCACACTCACACACACTAACACACACACATAAATGTGTACATAGACACACACATGAGCAAGGAGGCCAGTTTCACCCTCAGCACAGGTCAGACTCACACTCACACACACTAACACACACACATATATGTGCACATAGATACACACATGAGCAAGGAGGCCAGTTTCACCCTCAGCACAGGTCAGACTCACACACACTAACACACACACATATATGTGCACATAGATACACACATGAGCAAGGAGGCCAGTTTCACCCTCAGCACAGGTCAGACTCACACTCACACTAACACACACACATATATGTGCACATAGACACACACATGAGCAAGGAGGCCAGTTTCACCCTCAGCACAGGTCAGACTCACACTCACACACACTAACACACACACATATATGTGCACATAGATACACACATGAGCAAGGAGGCCAGTTTCACCCTCAGCACAGGTCAGACTCACACACACTAACACACACACATATATGTGCACATAGATACACACATGAGCAAGGAGGCCAGTTTCACCCTCAGCACAGGTCAGACTCACACTCACACTCACACACACTAACACACACACATATATGTGCACATAGATACACACGTGAGCAAGGAGGCCAGTTTCACCCTCAGCACAGGTCAGACTCACACTCACACTCACACACACTAACACACACACATATATGTGCACATAGATACACACGTGAGCAAGGAGGCCAGTTTCACCCTCAGCACAGGTCAGACTCACACTCACACACACTAACACACACACATATATGTGTACATAGATACACACATGAGCAAGGAGGCCAGTTTCACCCTCAGCACAGGTCAGACTCACACTCACACACACTAACACACACACATATATGTGTACATAGATACACACATGAGCAAGGAGGCCAGTTTCACCCTCAGCACAGGTCAGACTCACACTCACACACACTAACACACACACATATATGTGCACATAGATACACACATGAGCAAGGAGGCCAGTTTCACCCTCAGCACAGGTCAGACTCACACTCACGCTAACACACACTAACACACACTAACACACACATCTCCCCACAGACACACACATGCAAACACACTCACATACAGATGCACACTTACCCACATGCACACTTAGCCACATGCACAAAGACACACAAATGTACACTTACACATACAGACACACATATGCACATAGACACAAATACACACACATACACACACGCACAGACATGCACTCGGACACATGCATGCACACACACACACACACACACACACACACACACACACACACACACACACACACACACACACACACACATAGAGGCACACTGACACAAACACACATGTACACAGACACATGCACAAATGCACACACATGCACATAGAGAGACACAAACCTACACGCAGCCTCACACATGTGCCAACACACAGAGACACACGCATGCAGACTCGCACACAGACGCGTACGAACACAATCGTAAACACAACTATATGTATATGCATAGACACACAACAGGCATGCACACACTCGTACGCACAGACACAAACATGTGCACACCACACAGGGATGCATGCATGCACAGACGCATATACAAACTCATATGCACACACAACACACACACACACACACATATATATATATATATATTAATTCATTTAGATGATGTTGTTTATTATTGTTTTTCTGGTAAGTTATTCAATTAAAATGTTTCATTATTGTATTTGTTGACCAAAATAAAATGTTTTTTTTTGTTGATTCTAAAAAAAAACACAAGTTGACAAACACACACTAATCTTTTCCTCTCATTGTTTGTGTTGTTTTTGTTTCCTTAACGACCTTGTATTTTTATATATCTTTAAGAACGTGACACCATAAGTTATCAATGTTTTATTGTTTTTTTCATCTGATGACTTTGTGTTGTTTATTAATCCACACACACAGTACATGGATGTCATCACACAGAAGTTGTCGCCGTGTTACTTGTGTGTGTTGGTTCAGATCTTCAGTCACGTTGTCTTCACATGAACGTGTGTTGTGTGTCTTTAGTGTCTCTGGCTGCACCCGAGGCTCTGAAGATCCTGACGGAGAAGGATCACGTCTTCCTCTTCTGGAAGAGTCTGGCGGTTCGAGACAAGGTCTTCAACGAGAGCCGGGTGAGTGTGTCCTTCTCCCTGCTGTCTGGAGTGTGTCTCATCAACGTGTCCTTTCAGGGGTACGAGGTCCACGTGTACGACAGCGTCACCAACCAGACGTCCTACCTGGGCAACACCACAGAGACGTACTTCCGCATCAACAGTCTGCTCAAGGGTCACAACTACACCTTCTCAGTGCAGGCGCGCTGTCTGCTGGAGCAGCAGCTGTGTGGAGATCCTGCTCTGCTGCACTACAACCAGATGACTGAAGGTCACACACACACCTATATACACACACATACACCTATATACACACTCACATACACCTATATACACACTCACATACACCTATATACACACTCACATACACCTATATACACACTCACATACACCTATATACACACTCACATACACCTATATACACACTCACATACACCTATATACACACTCACATACACCTATATACACACTCACATACACCTATATACACACTCACATACACCTATATACACACTCACATACACCTATATACACACTCACATACATACACGTCTATACGTACTCGCTTATATACAAACAATTGTATACACACACTCATAAGAGTATGTATACACACATGTATATACACACACATCTATAAACACACACATGTATATCACAGACAAGTGTATACACACACGTTTATAAACACACGCGTGTATATACACACACTCACAAGTATATTTACACACACACACACACATGTACTGTATATACACACACAAGTGTACACATACATTTATAAACACAAAGATATATATATACATACACACACATGTATAAACACACACACACACACACATTTATAAAAAAAAAACATGTATACACAAAAACTGATGTAAACACGCTCAGATATAGACATAAACACACATAAACAAATACAGACATACACACACATTGAAATACAGACGTACACACACTCAAATACAGACGTAAACGCGTACACAAATACAGACGTAAACACACATTCAAATACAGACATACACACACTCAAATACAGCCGTAAGCACACACACAAATACAGACATGAACACACATTCAAATACAGACATACACACACTCAAATATAGACATACACACCCTCAAATATAGACATACACACCTCATATTTAGACATACACACACTCAAATACAGTCATAAACACACACTCTAATATAGACATACACACACTCAAATATAGACATAAACACACACTCAAATACAGCCATAAACACACACTCAAATATAGACATAAACACACACTCAAATATAGACATAAACACACACTCAAATACAGACATACACACCCTCAAATATAGACATACACACCCTCATATTTAGACATACACACACTCAAATACAGTCATAAACACACACTCAAATACAGTCATAAACACACATTCAAATACAGACATACACACCCTCAAATATAGACATACACACACTCAAATACAGTCATAAACACACATTCAAATACAGACATACACACCCTCAAATATAGACATACACACCCTCATATTTAGACATACACACACTCAAATACAGTCATAAACACACACTCAAATACAGTCATAAACACACATTCAAATACAGACATACACACCCTCAAATATAGACATACACACACTCAAATACAGTCATAAACACACCCTCAAATACAGTCATAAACACACATTCAAATACAGACATACACACACTCAAATATAGACATATAAAAACTCAAATATAGACGTAAGCACACACTCCAATATAGACGCACACAATAACACATCAACGTGTGTTCTTCAGGAGCCAGCGATGCCTCCAGCAGTGGGGGGAGGTCAGGGGACGTAGCGGCCGTGGTGGTGCCGGTTCTGTTCCTGCTGCTGCTGGGAGTGTGTGGAGGTTTGGTGGCTCTTTACCTCCGACATCGACAGCTGCAGAACAACTTCACTGCTTTCGCCAACTCCCACTACAACTCCCGCCTCGGCTCTGCCATCTTCTCCTCCGGGGACGAGCTCGGTGAGAATTCTTTCTTTTCTCTCATCCTTTCATCCTCTTGAATATATTAACATATGATGTCGATCAACAAGACAAGATACATTTTTATTTTTCATTTTCCTCTCATTGTCTTTCTCTGACTTCAGCTCAACAGTTGAATATATAAACATATATATACAAGCTATGAACTCTTTTATTTTATTTGGGTTTTCACACACAGACACTTACACGTATATACACACAGACACAAACACTTACACGTATATACACACAGACACAAACACTTACACGTATATACACACACACAAACACTTGCACGTATATACACACACACAAACACTTACATGAATATAGACGCACACAAACACTTGCACGTATATACACACAGACACAAACACTTACATGAATATAGACACAGACACGAACACTTACATGAATATAGACACACACAAACACTTACACGTATATACACACACACAAACACTTACATGAATATAGACGCACACAAACACTTGCACGTATATACACACACACAAACACTTACATGAATATAGACGCACACAAACACTTGCACGTATATACACACAGACACAAACACTTACATGAATATACACACACACAAACACTTACATGAATATAGACGCACACAAACACTTACACGTATATACACACACACAAACACTTACATGAATATAGACGCACACAAACACTTGCACGTATATACACACAGACACAAACACTTACATGAATATACACACACACAAACACTTACATGAATATAGACGCACACAAACACTTGCACGTATATACACACAGACACAAACACTTACATGAATATAGACACAGACACAAACACTTACATGAATATACACACACACAAACACTTACATGAATATAGACGCACACAAACACTTGCACGTATATACACACAGACACAAACACTTACATGAATATAGACACAGACACGAACACTTACATGAATATAGACACACACAAACACTTACATGAATATAGACGCACACAAACACTTGCACGTATATACACACAGACACAAACACTTACATGAATATAGACACAGACACGAACACTTACATGAATATAGACACACACAAACACTTACACGTATATACACACAGACACAAACACTTACATGAATATAGACGCACACAAACACTTGCACGTATATACACACAGACACAAACACTTACATGAATATACACACAGACACAAACACTTACATGAATATAGACGCACACAAACACTTGCACGTATATACACACAGACACAAACACTTACATGAATATAGACACAGACACGAACACTTACATGAATATAGACACACACAAACACTTACACGTATATACACACAGACACAAACACTTACATGAATATAGACACAGACACGAACACTTACATGAATATAGACACACACAAACACTTACATGAATATAGACACACACAAACACTTACACGTATATACACACAGACACAAACACTTACACGTATATAGATACAGACACAAACACTTACATGAATATAGACACACACAAACACTTACACGTATATACACACAGACACAAACACTTACATGAATATAGACACAGACACAAACACTTACATGAATATAGACACACACAAACACTTACACGTACATGAATATGGACAAACACAAACAAATATACACACAGGTTTCCACACACTAATACAAATGCTCAAATACAAACATACACAAAGAGTATTTTCGTACACATGTAAACACACTCACAAACACCTGTATGTGTATACACACACACACACAAACACTTACATGAATATGGACAAACACAAACAAATATACACACAGGTTTCCACACACTAATACAAACGCTCAAATACAAACATACACAAAGAGTATTTTCTGAGCTGAGAAGTGATTCCCGGTAAAACTTTAAGGATCCAAACACTGACTCCTCTGGATCTCCCGATGCAAACATGTCGTTCATTGTTGTCGTTATTGTGTCTCCGTGTTCCAGGCGACGACGACGAAGACGCTCCGATGATCAGCGGCTTCTCCGACGACGTTCCCATGGTGATCGCATAACCAAACACCCCCCTGTACCCCCCGTACCCCCCGTCCACCTTTGCACTCTTTACCCTGGCATCTAACCCTCGAAGGTGTGGAGAGAAAGATATTTTTTAAAAGTATACGATGCACTTTTTCGGATGCGCAATAAATTATTTTTTATATGGTCACATGTATAGATCCGTTGACATGTGTGTACATGTATATATAAATATATATATATATCGATACACGCGTGGGTCAAAGGTCAAACTAGAGCAGAGAGGAGAAACACTGGAGCAAACTGTGAAGGAGAGAATCCATGATTTGTTGCTTCAACCAAAACATCACATGCAAAAAACAAAACAACAAAAAAAAAAATGTAGATACAAACTCGTCACCGTCCGTCGAATATATATGTCCGTCATGCAACTGTCACTCAAAACTTAACGTCACTCGGGAATGTCTCGTCAGGACTCGACCACTTCCTGCTTTGAACCCTCAAATTTTTCTTCTTTTTATTCCTTTTTTTTACACAATTTTTTTCTTTTTTTTACACAAAAGTTTTCTCTTTTTTTTTACCATAATTTTTCCCTTTAAAAAAATTCTGCATTTTTATTTTTTAAACGAATTTATTTTGGGCTAAATTATCGATTATCTTTATTTAAAATGTAGTTTTTTGTATCGTTTGTAACAAAAACAATTGATCAATTTAAAAAAAAAAAAGAACAAAAGTCATAATATTTTTATTTATTAAAATATTTTTGTTAATTGTGAAAGTGATCCAGTCCTGATTCACAAACAAAACTCATCATCGTCACCTCTTGTAAATATTCGTTTCATACAAACAATGCTGCACTGCTACGTCTGTATATATATATAAAAAGAAACTTAAAAAAAAACTTTATTGACACATTCTGAGCCCGGGTGTTTTCACCGCGTCACGTGGTCATAATGTTTGACGGGAAGTTTTTTGTCGTTTTTTTTCGGGGTTCTCAGGGAGTTGCGTTGGAGCCGACACCAGCACCTGATGATTGACGGACATGTGCGTCTCGTCGATGAATGTGGGCGGAGTTTGATCCGTGGTGGGAGTCTTGCAGACGGGGGTCGATGACTCGGCGAAAAGTAGCGCGCAACATGCTAACAACGACATGTCGCGCAAATTTAGCGTTTTTTTCTTTTATAATCTTCCTAATGAATAGACTTTTGTTTAAGTTTAGTTTTTTTAATTAAATGTTATAACATTTAACATCTAAATTCATCATATTATTAAATTATAACGAGACTCAAAACTGTCTGCAAGACTTTCATCTCGTATGTTTTTTTATTTAATTGCTCTCAGCTGATGCGTCAGGATCTCTCTGTGTGTCAAAACTTATTGTTGTACATTTGTGAATGTTTGTGTAACATCCCCCCCCCCGTCCCCACTCACATGCTGTAGTCTCTTAACTGAACGCGTGTCGCGCGTGTGCGGCCTCCAGCCACCACTCACCTGCTCGTCTGTCAAACACGTCTCCGATGAATGTATTTTTGTATTTTTACTTTTGTACGACGTCTCCCCGCGAGTGACGTTTAGTTGCTCTGAACATTTTTGTTGTTTCATTTTTTTTTAATTCAAAGTTTATCTTGAGATGAGTTACATTAATTCAATTATAACTTGATTAAACTAAGCAGTGAATGAATCCCGAAAACTCGACACATTTACAAAAACTTTTAAAATTTGACTTTGTTATGTCAGTTTTTTTGTTTATTTTCTGCATTTTTTTTTTTTTTACCATCAAAGCGAATTAAAAAACTTAACTTTTAAGCAAAGTTAATAACTTTTTATTTAATAAAAACAACAAAAACTCTAAAAGATGAAAAAACAACAACATGTGCATGTGTTTTTTATTTTTTAATGTTATTAAAGTGTCAAAATTAAACAATAATTTTCTTAATTTCCACAATTTTTCCCTTTAATTCAATCCAACATTAAATCTAAACTCAATATTAAGACACTGAGAGATTTCTTCTCGATATTTTTGAAGTTTTATCAACCTTTTTCATGTGTAAAACCATTATTACATTGTTATTACAAAACTGAGTTCTTCCTATTTATTCACGAGTTGTTTTCCATTCGTTGTTTAAATCTAACTTCGGTCGAACCGAACACTTGGCTCCGGTTGCCACGGTGACCGCCTCGTGTCCAGTTATTCAGGTTCGAAACATCTCAGGGTTCGGTCGTTGAAAAACCAGCTTCGTGAAGTCGACCCTGAACGGATCCAGAGACCTGATGGTACTTTTAAGTTTAAGTTAAGACACGTTTTCCTCTCCTCTTTTTTATTTTATTTTAATTTTCCTGTCGCCACATGATGCCTTAGTGGGTCACGTTTGAAGGCGCTCGCTCGCACACGCATGACGACGCTGTCGTATCACTGACCTGTACAAAGTGTAATTATGGTTTCTACCCGTCGCTCCACTCGTCCTCGTTCACCGGGTCCAGCTTAAGACGACGCTCACGGTCGCCGGGTCATGTTTTTGTTGTCGCTGGCTTTTCTCAGAGGCTGCGGAGGAAAGTTCTGAAGCATCGGTGTGAAATAAAGTCCTTGAAAACGTTTCCCTCGTGTTTGTGTTTGATGTCGACCTTCTGTTCTTGGACAGGAAGTGTAAATAAAGTTTGTGTTTCACTCATTTTCACTAGTTAACAGGTTAATTTAGTGAGTAAAGAGTCACACACTAACGTTACTTCAGAGGAAAATCCATCTTTTTTCAAAATAAAACACTTTTCAGACAGTAATAAACGATACGCCAGGAAACAGCAAAACATTTTGTTGACCTTTCAAAATAAAAGTGTCACAATTTGTAGAGTTGATTCATAATGGATGATTGTAGTTTTGCTGTTTTGACAATAGAGGGAGACAGAAGCAATATTTTCAATCACACACGTTGCTGCTTGAAGAAAAACAAAAAATATATTGTGTGGATAGATGGGTATTATGTGTGTGTGTTTGTACGTGTGTGTGTTTATGTGTGTGTTGGCATGTTTGTCTGTATTCGAGTTTGTATGTTTGTGTGTGTACTTGTCTATATACTTTTTATATACATAAATATGTTCGTGTGTAAGTGTTAACACGTGTATAAATGTATATATATATATATATGTGTGTGTGTATGTGTCTCAGGATGTGGTGTGTGTGTACATATTTGTGAGTGTTTTATGTGTGTGTCTACATTTGTGTATGTCGTGTGTGTGACATGTTAGTGAGTGTTTGTCTACATTTTTGTATGTGGTGTGTGTGACATGTTTGTGAGTGTGTCTACATTTGTGTATGTGGTGTTTCCGACATGTTCATTAGTGTGTATCTACATTTGTGTATGTGGTGTGTGTGTGACATGTTTGTGAGTGTGTGTCTACATCTGTGTATGTGGTGTTTCTGACATATTCGTGAGTGTGTGTCTACATTTGTCTTCTTAATGTGTGTGACATGTTTGTGACTGTGTGTCTACATTTGTGTATGTGGTGTGTGTCTGACATGTTTGTGAGTGTGTATCTACATTTGTGTACGTGGTGTGTGTGACATGTTTGTGAGTTAGTCTACATTTGTGTATGTGGTGTTTCCGACATGTTCATTAGTGTGTATCTACATTTGTGTATGTGGTGTGTGTGTGACATGTTTGTGAGTGTGTGTCTACATCTGTGTATGTGGTGTTTCTGACATATTCGTGAGTGTGTGTCTACATTTGTCTACTTAATGTGTGTGACATGTTTGTGAGTGTGTGTCTACATTTGTGTATGTGGTGTGTGTCTGACATGTTTGTGAGTGTGTATCTACATTTGTGTACGTGGTGTGTGTGACATGTTTGTGAGTGTGTGTCTACATTTGTGTATGTTGTGTGTCTGACATGTTTGTCTACATTTGTGTACGTGGTGTGTGTCTGACATGTTTGTTAGTGAGTGTCTACATTTGTGTACATGGTGTGTCAGACATGTTTGTGAGTGTGTGTCTAAATTGGTGTATGTGGTGTGTCCGACATGTTTGTGAGTGTGTGTCTACATTTGTATATATAGTGAGTCTGACATGTTTGTGAGTGTGTGTCTACATTTGTGTATATAGTGAGTCTGACATGTTTGTGCGTGTGTGTCTACATTTGTGTATGTGGTGTGTTTGTGACATGTTTGTGAGTGTGTGTCTACATTTGTGTATGTGGTGTGTCCGACATGTTTGTGAGTGTGTGTCTACATTTGTGTATGTGGTGTGTGTCTGACATGTTTGTGAGTGTGTATCTACATTTGTGTACGTGGTGTGTGTGACATGTTTGTGAGTGTGTGTCTACATTTGTGTATGTTGTGTGTCTGACATGTTTGTCTACATTTGTGTACGTGGTGTGTGTCTGACATGTTTGTTAGTGAGTGTCTACATTTGTGTACATGGTGTGTCAGACATGTTTGTGAGTGTGTGTCTAAATTGGTGTATGTGGTGTGTCCGACATGTTTGTGAGTGTGTGTCTACATTTGTATATATAGTGAGTCTGACATGTTTGTGAGTGTGTGTCTACATTTGTGTATATAGTGAGTCTGACATGTTTGTGCGTGTGTGTCTACATTTGTGTATGTGGTGTGTTTGTGACATGTTTGTGAGTGTGTGTCTACATTTATGTATGTGGTGTGTGTGACATGTTTGTAAGTGTGTGTCTACATTTGTGTACGTGGTGTGTTTGTGACATGTTTGTGAGTGTGTGTCTACATTTGTGTATGTGGTGTGTTTGTGACATGCTTGTAAGTGTGTGTCTACATTTGTGTATGTGGTGTGTTTGTGACATGCTTGTAAGTGTGTGTCTACATTTGTGTACATGGTGTGTTTGTGACATGTTTGTGCGTGTGTGTCTACATTTGTGTACGTGGTGTGTGTGACATGTTTGTGAGTGTGTGTCTACATTTATGTACGTGGTGTGTGTGACATGTTTGTGAGTGTGTGTCTACATTTGTATATGTGGTTCGTGTGGCATGTTTGTGATTGTGTGTCTACATTTGTGTACGTGGTGTGTGTGACATGTTTGTGAGTGTGTGTCTACATTTGTGTACGTGGTGTGTGTCTGACATGTTTGTTATTGTGTGTCAACATTTGTTCACGTGGTGTGTCCGACATGTTTGTGAGTGTGTGTCTACATTTGTGTATGTGGTGTGTGTGACAGGTTTGTGAGTGTGTGACTACATTTGTGTACGTGGTGTGTGTGACATGTTTGTGAGTGTGTGTCTACATTTGTGTATGTGGTGTGTGTGACAGGTTTGTGAGTGTGTGTCTACATTTGTGTATGTGGTGTGTGTGACATGTTTGTGAGTGTGTGTCTACATTTGTGTACGTGGTGTGTGTGACATGTTTGTGAGTGTGTGTCTACATTTGTGTATGTGGTTCGTGTGGCATGTTTGTGATTGTGTGTCTACATTTGTGTATGTGGTGTGTCCGACATGTTTGTGAGTGTGTGTCTACATTTGTGTATGTGGTGTGTCCGACATGTTTGTGAGTGTGTGTCTACATTTGTGTATGTGGTGTGTGTGACAGGTTTGTGAGTGTGTGTCTACATTTGTGTATGTGGTGTGTGTGACATGTTTGTGAGTGTGTCTACATCTGTGTATGTGGTGTTTCTGACATATTCGTGAGTGTGTGTCTACATTTGTCTACTTAATGTGTGTGACATGTTTGTGAGTGTGTGTCTACATTTGTGTATGTGGTGTGTGTCTGACATGTTTGTGAGTGTGTATCTACATTTGTGTACATGGTGTGTGTGACATGTTTGTGAGTGTGTGTCTACATTTGTGTATGTTGTGTGTCTGACATGTTTGTCTACATTTGTGTACGTGGTGTGTGTCTGACATGTTTGTTAGTGAGTGTCTACATTTGTGTACATGGTGTGTCAGACATGTTTGTGAGTGTGTGTCTACATTTGTATATATAGTGAGTCTGACATGTTTGTGAGTGTGTGTCTACATTTGTATATATAGTGAGTCTGACATGTTTGTGAGTGTGTGTCTACATTTGTGTACGTGGTGTGTGTGACATGTTTGTTAGTGAGTGTCTACATTTGTATATATAGTGAGTCTGACATGTTTGTGAGTGTGTGTCTACATTTGTGTATATAGTGAGTCTGACATGTTTGTGCGTGTGTGTCTACATTTGTGTATGTGGTGTGTTTGTGACATGTTTGTGCGTGTGTGTCTACATTTGTGTATGTGGTGTGTGTGTGACATGTTTGTGAGTGTGTGTCTACATTTATGTATGTGGTGTGTTTGTGACATGCTTGTGAGTGTGTGTCTACATTTGTGTATGTGGTGTGTTTGTGACATGCTTGTGAGTGTGTGTCTACATTTGTGTACCTGGTGTGTTTGTGACATGTTTGTGCGTGTGTGTCTACATTTGTGTACGTGGTGTGTGTGACATGTTTGTGAGTGTGTGTCTACATTTGTATATGTGGTTCGTGTGGCATGTTTGTGAGTGTGTGTCTACATTTGTGTACGTGGTGTGTGTCTGACATGTTTGTTATTGTGTGTCAACATTTGTTCACGTGGTGTGTCCGACATGTTTGTGAGTGTGTGTCTACATTTGTGTATGTGGTGTGTGTGACAGGTTTGTGAGTGTGTGTTTACATTTGTGTATGTGGTGTGTGTGACATGTTTGTGAGTGTGTGTCTACATTTGTGTACGTGGTGTGTGTGACATGTTTGTGAGTGTGTGTCTACATTTGTGTATGTGGTGTGTGTGACAGGTTTGTGAGTGTGTGTCTACATTTGTGTATGTGGTGTGTGTGACATGTTTGTGAGTGTGTGTCTACATTTGTGTACGTGGTGTGTGTGACATATTTGTGAGTGTGTGTCTACATTTGTGTATGTGGTGTGTGTGACATGTTTGTGAGTGTGTGTCTACATTTGTGTACGTGGTGTGTGTGACATGTTTGTGAGTGTGTGTCTACATTTGTGTATGTGGTGTGTGTGACATGTTTGTGAGTGTGTGTCTACATTTGTGTACGTGGTGTGTGTGACATGTTTGTGAGTGTGTGTCTACATTTGTGTATGTGGTTCGTGTGGCATGTTTGTGATTGTGTGTCTACATTTGTGTATGTGGTGTGTGTCTGACATGTTTGTTATTGTGTGTCAACATTTGTTCACGTGGTGTGTCCGACATGTTTGTGAGTGTGTGTCTACATTTGTGTATGTGGTGTGTGTGACAGGTTTGTGAGTGTGTGTCTACATTTGTGTATGTGGTGTGTGTGACATGTTTGTGAGTGTGTGTCTACATTTGTGTATGTGGTGTGTGTGACAGGTTTGTGAGTGTGTGTCTACATTTGTGTACGTGGTGTGTGTGACATGTTTGTGAGTGTGTGTCTACATTTGTGTACGTGGTGTGTGTGACATGTTTGTGAGTGTGTGTCTACATTTGTGTATGTGGTGTGTGTGACATGTTTGTGAGTGTGTGTCTACATTTGTGTACGTGGTGTGTGTGACATGTTTGTGAGTGTGTGTCTACATTTGTGTATGTGGTGTGTGTGACATGTTTGTGAGTGTGTGTCTACATTTGTGTACGTGGTGTGTGTGACATGTTTGTGAGTGTGTGTCTACATTTGTGTATGTGGTTCGTGTGGCATGTTTGTGATTGTGTGTCTACATTTGTGTATGTGGTGTGTGTCTGACATGTTTGTTATTGTGTGTCAACATTTGTTCACGTGGTGTGTCCGACATGTTTGTGAGTGTGTGTCTACATTTGTGTATGTGGTGTGTGTGACAGGTTTGTGAGTGTGTGTCTACATTTGTGTATGTGGTGTGTGTGACATGTTTGTGAGTGTGTGTCTACATTTGTGTATGTGGTGTGTGTGACATGTTTGTGAGTGTGTGTCTACATTTGTGTATGTGGTGTGTGTGACAGGTTTGTGAGTGTGTGTTTACATTTGTGTATGTGGTTCGTGTGGCATGTTTGTGATTGTGTGTCTACATTTGTGTACGTGGTGTGTGTGACATGTTTGTGAGTGTGTGTCTACATTTATGTACGTGGTGTGTTTGTGACATGTTTGTGAGTGTGTGTCTACATTTGTGTATGTGGTGTGTTTGTGACATGCTTGTGAGTGTGTGTCTACATTTATGTACGTGGTGTGTTTGTGACATGTATGTGAGTGTGTGTCTACATTTATGTAAGTGGTGTGTGTGACATGCTTGTGAGTGTGTGTCTACATTTGTGTATGTGGTGTGTGTGACATGTTTGTAAGTGTGTGTCTACATTTGTGTATGTGGTGTGTTTGTGACATGCTTGTGAGTGTGTGTCTACATTTATGTACGTGGTGTGTTTGTGACATGTTTGTGAGTGTGTGTCTACATTTATGTACGTGGTGTGTTTGTGACATGTTTCTGATTGTGTGTCTACATTTGTGTATGTGGTTCGTGTGGCATGTTTGTGATTGTGTGTCTACATTTGTGTATGTGGTGTGTGTCCGACATGTTTGTTATTGTGTGTCTAAATTGGTGTATGTGGTGTGTCCGACATGTTTGTGAGTGTGTGTCTACATTTGTGTATGTGGTGTGTGTGACAGGTTTGTGAGTGTGTGTCTACATTTGTGTATGTGGTGTGTGTGACATGTTTGTGAGTGTGTGTCTACATTTGTGTATGTGGTGTGTGTGACATGTTTGTGAGTGTGTGTCTACATTTGTGTATGTGGTGTGTGTGACAGGTTTGTGAGTGTGTGTTTACATTTGTGTATGTGGTTCGTGTGGCATGTTTGTGATTGTGTGTCTACATTTGTGTACGTGGTGTGTGTGACATGTTTGTGAGTGTGTGTCTACATTTGTGTATGTGGTGTGTTTGTGACATGCTTGTGAGTGTGTGTCTACATTTGTGTATGTGGTGTGTTTGTGACATGTTTGTGAGTGTGTGTCTACATTTGTGTATGTGGTGTGTTTGTGACATGTTTGTGATTGTGTGTCTACATTTGTGTACGTGGTGTGTGTGACATGTTTGTGAGTGTGTGTCTACATTTGTGTATGTGGTGTGTTTGTGACATGTTTGTGAGTGTGTGTCTACATTTATGTACGTGGTGTGTTTGTGACATGTTTGTGAGTGTGTGTCTACATTTGTGTACGTGGTGTGTTTGTGACATGTTTGTGAGTGTGTGTCTACATTTATGTACGTGGTGTGTTTGTGACATGTTTGTGAGTGTGTGTCTACATTTGTGTATGTGGTGTGTTTGTGACATGCTTGTGAGTGTGTGTCTACATTTATGTACGTGGTGTGTTTGTGACATGTTTGTGAGTGTGTGTCTACATTTGTGTACGTGGTGTGTTTGTGACATGTTTGTGAGTGTGTGTCTACATTTGTGTACGTGGTGTGTTTGTGACATGTTTGTGAGTGTGTGTCTACATTTGTGTATGTGGTGTGTTTGTGACATGCTTGTGAGTGTGTGTCTACATTTGTGTACGTGGTGTGTTTGTGACATGTTTGTGAGTGTGTGTCTACATTTATGTACGTGGTGTGTTTGTGACATGTTTGTGAGTGTGTGTCTACATTTGTGTATGTGGTGTGTTTGTGACATGCTTGTGAGTGTGTGTCTACATTTATGTACGTGGTGTGTTTGTGACATGTTTGTGAGTGTGTGTCTACATTTATGTAAGTGGTGTGTGTGACATGCTTGTGAGTGTGTGTCTACATTTGTGTATGTGGTGTGTGTGACATGTTTGTAAGTGTGTGTCTACATTTGTGTATGTGGTGTGTTTGTGACATGCTTGTGAGTGTGTGTCTACATTTATGTGCGTGGTGTGTTTGTGACATGTTTGTGAGTGTGTGTCTACATTTATGTACGTGGTGTGTTTGTGACATGTTTCTGATTGTGTGTCTACATTTGTGTATGTGGTTCGTGTGACATGTTTCTGATTGTGTGTCTACATTTGTGTATGTGGTTCGTGTGGCATGTTTGTGATTGTGTGTCTACATTTGTGTATGTGGTGTGTGTCCGACATGTTTGTTATTGTGTGTCTAAATTGGTGTATGTGGTGTGTCCGACATGTTTGTGAGTGTGTGTCTACATTTGTGTATGTGGTGTGTGTGACAGGTTTGTGAGTGTGTCTACCTTTGTGTATGTGGTGTGTGTGACAGGTTTGTGAGTGTGTGTCTACCTTTGTGTATGTGGTGTGTGTGACAGGTTTGTGAGTGTGTGTCTACATTTGTGTATGTGGTGTGTCCGACAGGTTTGTGAGTGTGTGTCTACATTTGTGTATGTGGTGTGTGTGACAGGTTTGTGAGTGTGTGTCTACCTTTGTGTATGTGGTGTGTGTGACAGGTTTGTGAGTGTGTCTACCTTTGTGTACGTGCTGTGTGTGACATGTTTGTGAGTGTGTGTCTACATTTATGTACGTGGTGTGTTTGTGACATGTTTGTGAGTGTGTGTCTACATTTGTGTATGTGGTGTGTTTGTGACATGCTTGTGAGTGTGTGTCTACATTTATGTACGTGGTGTGTTTGTGACATGTTTGTGAGTGTGTGTCTACATTTATGTAAGTGGTGTGTGTGTGACATGCTTGTGAGTGTGTGTCTACATTTGTGTATGTGGTGTGTGTGACATGTTTGTAAGTGTGTGTCTACATTTGTGTATGTGGTGTGTTTGTGACATGCTTGTGAGTGTGTGTCTACATTTATGTACGTGGTGTGTTTGTGACATGTTTCTGATTGTGTGTCTACATTTGTGTATGTGGTTCGTGTGGCATGTTTGTGATTGTGTGTCTACATTTGTGTATGTGGTGTGTGTCCGACATGTTTGTTATTGTGTGTCTAAATTGGTGTATGTGGTGTGTCCGACATGTTTGTGAGTGTGTGTCTACATTTGTGTATGTGGTGTGTGTGACAGGTTTGTGAGTGTGTCTACCTTTGTGTATGTGGTGTGTGTGACAGGTTTGTGAGTGTGTGTCTACCTTTGTGTATGTGGTGTGTGTGACAGGTTTGTGAGTGTGTGTCTACATTTGTGTATGTGGTGTGTGTGACAGGTTTGTGAGTGTGTGTCTACATTTGTGTACGTGGTGTGTTTGTGACATGTTTGTGCGTGTGTGTCTACATTTGTGTACGTGGTGTGTGTGACATGTTTGTGAGTGTGTGTCTACATTTATTAACGTGGTGTGTGTGACATGTTTGTGAGTGTGTGTCTACATTTGTGTACGTGGTGTGTTTGTGACATGTTTGTGAGTGTGTGTCTACATTTGTGTATGTGGTGTGTGTCTGACATGTTTGTTATTGTGTGTCTACATTTGTGTATGTGGTGTGTCCGACATGTTTGTGAGTGTGTGTCTACCTTTGTGTATGTGGTGTGTGTGACAGGTTTGTGAGTGTGTGTCTACATTTGTGTATGTGGTGTGTGTGACAGGTTTGTGAGTGTGTGTCTACATTTGTGTATGTGGTGTGTGTGACAGGTTTGTGAGTGTGTGTCTACATTTGTGTATGTGGTGTGTCCGACATGTTTGTGAGTGTGTGTCTACCTTTGTGTATGTGGTGTGTGTGACAGGTTTGTGAGTGTGTGTCTACATTTGTGTATGTGGTGTGTCAACAGCAGCACAAACTGTGGGAGCCCGAGGAGGAGTAAAAAGAGAGAGAATAAAGGAGGATGGAAGGTGAAGAAGAAACCCAGAGGATGAAGAGATCAGGCCTGACTCGTCCCAGCGTGACAGGAGAACACGGAGCTGGAGACGGACGAGGGTTCAGGCCTAGTTGAGGATGAACGTGCAGATGTTTTGCTCACGACTGTCTTCTCTCGCAGCAGGAGTCCAGGGTCGAGCACAGAGTGTCTAGAATTAATCCGATGAGGCGTCGCTGGACTGAACTTCTCTTGTTTCCTCCACACAGTTGGAGCTCGTCCTTTGTTCCCGCGGCGACCCGGTCACTCTGACCCGGACACAAACACGTCGACGAGTCCAGAACAAAAGAATGTATCGTCCAAGAGAGGGAGGGAAGGAGGAGAGAGATGTCTGGGATTGTTGTTGTTATCTTCAGCACTTTATGGATCGTTCAAATATTATTGAAATTTATAAAACGACAAACACAAGCGTTTTTATTTATACATCTAAGAATTTCCTGCTTCACCTCTTGGTCACGCCGGACTTACTATAGACCGGCGTCAGCTCGTCTCACAGATGTGGATTATTCGTTTTACTGACACCATTGTTTGGACTTGTTTGTTTGAGCATTTGGGAATTTAACTCAAACATTGGGATTCTGGCGCCATCTAGTGGATTTTATTTTTTAGTATTGCTTAGTGTATTTGTTACGGAACTGTTGTTGAACAACAATGTTCCTCCTAAAAACATAGCAAAATAAATTTATCCTCACTCAAGTACACACACACTTATACACACTACACAGATATGTGTACATACACGTGTATACGCACACACACACATAAATACACAAACAAGTATATACACACAAATGTATACACCTACTTACACATGTATACACACACCAGGACACGCATACGCACAGTTATTTACACATGTATATACACACGTATACACACTTGTATACACACATATGTACACACACACGTATAAACACACACATAAGCACCCTTTTTTACACACATGTATACACATATATGTACACATACACATGAATACACACATGTATACACACACACACACACACATACATATACACACATGTGTATAGTACACATGTATAAACACGCACTTATACACACCTCAAACGTATACATGCATGTATAAATACATATGTATACACACACAAGTATACACACACATATACACAGACATTTATAAACACACACGTATACACACACACATATACACACATGTATAAACACACATATACACAGACATTTATAAACACACACATGTATACAAACAGATGTATACACATACATGTATAAATACACATGTATACACACACATATACACACATGTATAAACATTTATACACACACATGTATACACATACATGCATAAATACACATGTATACACACATGTATACACGCACTTGTCCCTCTGCTGTGGACCACAGTCTCTCTCTTCTATAAATGTCTCCTCAGCCTCTCAGTCGATGGATCTCACAGGAAGGACGTTGTCGTCTCTTTCGTCTCTTCGTCTTTAAATCCCATCCAGTCGAGCTCGTCCTCACAGCCTCTGTTTGTTTAGTTCCGTCTGCGGCGTCATCCCTCGCAGCATCCGACTGATCTCCAGCTCGCAGACTCACACTGACGCCATTGTCGTCGCCTCAGAGTGGACCGGCTCTGTGCCCGCCTCCCTGTGCACCTCTGACCGGCCTCGGACCTCGAGGATAGTCCGGGCTTTGTTCGCCGGGACTGATGGAATCTGTAAGAAAGCAGATTGAAGACGGAAGTGAACAGTAGGTGTGAGAACAATAGAGCAGAGAAGAACAATCACAGCTTTATGTCCCTCTGAGAACACACAGGAAGAAATGCATCCTCACACAAGTATAGACACACTGGTACACACACACACATACAAATACACATGTACACACACAGATATAAATACACACTGGTACACACACACACAGATATAAAGACACACGAATACACACACAAAAATATAAAGACACACGTATACACACAAATATAAAGACACACGTACACACACACAGATATAAAGACACACGAATACACACACAAAAATATAAAGACACAGGTATACACACACAAATATAAAAACACACGTAAACACACAGATATAAAGACACACGAATACACACACAAAAATATAAAGACACACGTATACACACACAAATATAAAGACACACATACACAGACACAGATATAAAGACACACATATACACACACAAAAATATAAAGACACACGTATACACACACAAATATAAAGACACACATACACAGACACAGATATAAAGACACACGAATACACACACAAAAATATAAAGACACAGGTATACACACACAAATATAAAGACACACGTAAACACACAGATATAAAGACACACGTGTACACACACATACACACACACAAATATAAAGACACACATATACACACACAAATATAAAGACACAAGTATACACACACACAAATATAAAGACACACGTACACACAAACAGATATAAAGACACACGTATACACACACAAAAATATAAAGACACACTTATACACACGCAAATATAAAGACACACCTATACACACACACACAAATATAAATAGATGCTGGTATATACACTCAGAGATATAAAGACAAACATTTACACAAACACAGATATAAAGACACACGTATACACACAAATATAAATACATGCTGGTATACACACACACACACACACACACACACACAGATATAAAGACACACGTAAACACACAGATATAAAGACACACATATACACACACACACAAATATAAAGACGCACGTACACACACACAGATATAAATACACACACACACAGATATAAAGACACACCTATACACACACAGATATAAAGACACACGTATACACACAGACAAATATAAAGACACACGTACACACACACAGATATAAAGACACACGAATACACACACAAAAATATAAAGACACACGTATACACACACAAATATAAAGACACACCTATACACACACACACAAATATAAATAGATGCTGGTATATACACACAGAGCTATAAAGACACACATTTACACACACACAGATATAAAAACACACGTATACACACACAAATATAAATACATGCTGGTATACACACACACACACACACACACACATAGATATAAAGACACACGTAAACACACAGATATAAAGACACACATATACACACACACACTAATATAAAGACGCACATACACACACAAACAAGAATAAAGACACACGTATATACACAAACAAATATAAAGAAGCACGTATACACACACAAATATAAATACACCACATACACACAAATATAAAGACACCACATACACACAAAAAAGACACCACATACACACACACAAATGTAAAGACAAACATATATATTTTTTCCTAAACATTTAAGTTTTTATTTTGCATGATGTTAGATTTGTTTCTTTATTATTCAATTATAAAATTGCTTCAAAAATGCAAAAATGCGACTGAAAATGTTTTTCACTGTAATAAAAACATTTTAACTAAAAATCAAAAAAGTAAATTCTGATTGAGGCAAAACTTTTCGAATTTAATTATTATATAATAATAATAACTTCAGAAAAGAGAGAAAAGACAAACATGATATTAAACATGTTTTGTTTTTTTAAATTAAATAAAATCTTTTTTTTTTTATTATAATTATAATTTCCTATCAAAGCTAAATTAACTGAATTGAAAATACTTTATTTTATTAAAGCAACCTTTGATAAAAAAACATTTTTTTAAATTCAAAATATGTGCTTTTTAATGAGGCCGCCTTTTATTATTTGAAGCGACTTATTTTTCAATTGGATTTTTTGTTGTAATTAAAGCAACTGTTTTAAAATAAATAACCTTTATTTTTTATCAAAAAATACCCAAATTCCTATTAAAGCTCCACTAATTGAATGGAGAATCTTTTTTTTCTTTATCGATCTTGATAATTATTATTAGAATATTAAAAAATATCATTTTATTGAAGCCATTTGGAAAATATTTGTTCTGATTAAAGCAACCTTTTAAAAAGAACATTTTTTAATTTAAAATATTCTGATACTGAAGCGACTTGGTTTTGGATGTTTTTTTTTGTAATTAAAGCAACTCTTATATTAAACTTAACCCTTTTACTATTAAACTATTATTATATATATATATTTTTAAATATAAAATGATAATTTCTTATTAAAGCTTCATTAACTGAATTAATATTAATTTATTTTATCGAAAGAACCTCTTTATTATTATTTTTAATTGTGTATATATTTATTATTGAAACCACTTCTAAAATCTATATTTTAAATAAATTAAAGGATTTTTTTTAAATTAAGTTTATCATTTTTTTAAGGTCGCAACTTTTTTTTTTATTGAACCAACTTTTTTTTATTGATCGACTAATAAAGACACTTTCATCACGTTGACCTCACAAACACTGCGGACGATTCCTGGTCCTGCCACCAGGGGTCTCTGGTGTCCTCGGGCCCTCAGCCTCCTCCAGGAGCAGCAGTTCTGCTGCATCAGGTGTTGCTGCTGCATCTCAGTGTCACTCTGTGCATTAGCAGGACAAAGAGTGTATTGAGGAGCATGAAGGACCAGCACAGGATATTCTTACAGCTCAGCGGCTCGGCTGCTGCCAAGTCCTCCCTCGGTCCAGACAACAGACGACTGTGTTCAGTGTCTCTCCAGGTCCCGGCTTTGTCCCTCGTCCCTCTACGGGTGGACGTCTTGAGAGTCCACGAGACACCAGAAGGTTCTGGAGACGAGCGGATCTTCTGTCCCAGCTTCAGGCCACGAGCGGGTTTTTCGTTACAAAAGCCTGGAAAATCTGTCCGAATGTTTTTTGTTTTTTTTGCTTTTGTTTGTCTTCGGGGCCCCTGAGGATCCGGGACATATTTTGTATCATCCCCATGCAGGGAACCGGGCCCTGATCAGATCCAGTTACCTGCAGCTCCACAGGTGGACGGATCAGGTGATTCCTGGGAGCAGATGCTGAAGAATCCAAACACAAAAACTTTGTTGAGTCTTTTAGGATCGAAGGCTTGAGACTGTTTTGAAAGTTTTTTACATTTAAAAGTTAAAACTCATCATATCTTTACAAGAATAACATTATTTATTTGAACATTTAAATTCTATCATTTGTATATCAAAGGCCAGAAAACAAATGTGTTTGTGGTATCCCTTGTGTTGTCTCTGGGTCAAGGTGACCTGAAGGTCTGAAAATTAATGTGCTTGTGGTATCCCTTGTGTTGTCTCTGGGTCAAGGTGACCTGAAGGTCTGAAAAATTAATGTGTTTGTGGTATCCCTTGTGTTGTCTCTGGGTCAAGGTGACCTGAAGGCCTGAAAAATAATGTGTTTGTGGTATCCCTTGTGTTGTCTCAGGGTCAAGGTGACCTAAAGGTCAGAAAACGAATGTGTTTGAAGTATCCCTTGTGCTGTCTCAGGGTCAAGGTGACCCGAAGACCCGAAAACAAATGTGTTTGTAGTATCCCTTGTGTTGTCTCAGGATCAAGGTGACCTGAAGACCTAAACACACATGTGTTTGTGGTATCCCTTGTGTTATCTCAGGGTCAATGTGACCTGAAGGCCTGAACACAAATGTGTTTGTGGTATCCCTTGTGTTGTCTCAGGGTCAAGGTGACCCGAAGGCCTGAAAACAAATGTGTTTGTGGTATCCCTTGTGTTATCTCAGGGTCAAGGTGACCCAAGGGCCTAAAAACAAATGTGATGGGGTATCCCTTGTGTTTTCTCAGGGTCAAGGTGACCCAAGGACCTGAAAACAAATGTGTTTGTGGTATCCCATGTGTTATCTCAGGATCAAGGTGACCTGAAGACCTAAACACAAATGTGTTTGTGGTATCCCTTCTGTTATCTCAGGGTCAAGGTGACCTGAAGGTCTGAACACAAATGTGTTTGTGGTATCCCTTGTGTTTTCTCAGGGTCAATATGACCCGAAGGCCTGAAAATAAATGTGTTTGTGGTATCCCTTGTGTTATCTTAGGGTCAAATATACAAATATAAAAAATCCCAGTGTAACCAACCCAAAAAAAATAATTTCACATTTAAAAACACAATAAATAAATCAAAAAAAGTAAAAAAAAAATAAAAAAAACTGCTGAAAGACCCCCCAAGAACAAGAACTTGTCGTCATGGTTACCAGCTTTCAATGAGTATCACCATCCGAGTCGGTCCAAATGAATGTTGGTGTTGATCAAGATGAAGATGCTGCTGTTACAGGATCACTGATCAGCAACAACAAGACTCTTGAGAAACAATAAAAACACACATAGCTCGAGTCGCTTCACATGAAACAGACTCTGATTTTTTGGACTCGGCAAATCTTTGCTTCTTTTCCGCCTCCTGCCGACCAGGAAGTCAGAGACTGCCGTTACCTAGCAACGGAGACATCCGGAACCTTCGTCTTGAGGCAGCGACTCCATTACTTGAGCGACGGTTCAAAAACCCCATCATGCACCTCATCTGGTGGAACGTTTGCACGGGAGGTTCATCTTAGTAACAGATAAGTCTGGTTCGGTCTGGTTCTGCTCGAGGTTTCTGCCTGTTAAAACATCACTGTTTCTTTGATTGTCTGGGACCTGTTTTTATTTCTCCTTCATAGTGATATTTCAACTTGATTATATCGTTATTTAACACTTTAAATAAAGTTCAATCTCAAAAGTTTATTTATTTAATAGTTTTTTAAAGAAGTTATTTATTCACTAATTCATTTTAATCCCTTTTTATTTATATTAAACACAAACTACACAATATTTCCGAGTCCTTTTCTGAAAATAACTACGAGAAAAGGTCTTTGAATGAATATCTATGAAACAAATCATAAAAAAATAAATAATCCTGATTAAAAATAAACATCTTTAAAGCTTCTCTTTAGTAGAGAAAATTTATTAAGATTATTTTTTAGGGTTTTGACTTTCATCTCTGATGCTTTAATTCATTTTTCTTTAATCTTTTTTGACACGTTTAGTGTCAGAACTTTGTTTATTTTCATTTGTTTCTTTGCCTCCAAAAGTACTTTATGTTGGAGTTCATTGTAGTTCACCATCATATCATTTTACTCAGGGGCCACATTTTATACATAAAGTAGCAAAAAAGCCTAAAAGTAACTCACACAAAAAATGTAAACTACAATAACAAATATGAATAAATAGGCTTAATAAATTTATAATTGTATTGTTTTTTTTATCTGATTTAAATCACTTTTAACTTTTTTTTCTTTCTAATATTTACTTAAATCTTCTTGACGGGAAATTAATACTTACAAAAAGAACAAAAGTCGTGAAACAAAAGCTCTATATTTATATTTTTAGGGTGGAACTAGTTATAATTAATAAAAATAAACTAAAATGAAAAAATGTGTACATTATCTCGTGAATTTCCTTCAATTTTTGGGGGGGTTTATATCATTATTTTTAAAATGGTTTTAACTATTGTCTTCAATGTTTTAATTCATTTTATGTTGAATTTTATGTTGAAAAAACGAATAGACTCAAGGACTCATTCATTCCTCGGGCTATTAAATTGTACAATTCTGAGTTCGGGGGCAGGAGTGGAGTGAAAGTATCATGATGTTGTGTTCTATGTTAATCTTTGTATCCTTTGTCTTTGTTGTTTTTCTTTGATCTATGTTCTTTATCTTTAGACTTAAATTGTATCATCTTGTTCTTTCTCTTTATTTCTCTTTGTTCTTGTTCTTATTTTATTTTGATAATTTTTTATGAAAAATTGCTGTATTTGCTGTCGCTTATTTGGAAAAAAAAAATTCCAGAAGGAGACCTCCTGAGGGATCAATAAAGTTCTACCTAAACCTAAACCTAAACCTATCTTCGGCGGGTTCAGTGACAGGACTTTGTTCATTATTTTTTATATTTTATTTTCCTCCCGGCGTCCTGAGCAGGCATGGAATCCGAAGGACTCCCTGGGTGGCGCTCCCCGGTGGCGGGAGGAGATCTGGTCGCCCCCGGGATCACCTGAAGTCTGCCTTTTGTCCCGTCTGCAGATTCCATTGATGCGGGTTCAATAGCCACAGTTCGTGATGCTGTGTGTGTGTGTGTGTGTGTGTGTGTGTGTGTGTGTGTGTGTGTGTGTGTGTGTGTGTGTGTGTGTGTGTGTGTGTGTGTGAGCGCGTTGGCATCTGTTCGTGTGAATCTGCTGTCCGTGCACGTGTACTGTACGTGGAAGTGAGCGTCAGTGTGTGTGTCTAAGATAATTAAGCGTCCACAGAAGCGTGTCATTCCTCCATTGTGTGTCCGGCCGGACCGTGGGGGTCCTGAGGAGGAGCGGAAATGCTGATTTAGTCTCACATTAGTCCACGGTCTCCTCTATTTTGCATCCCTTTTGTAACAAGTCCAACGTCCTCCTCGGTCATTAGCCCGCATCCGCGTTGGCGTTTCCAAGGTTCTACCTGCGATTCCACCTGTCGGGGGGGGAGGGGGCCCCCGAACGCGCCCCCTCGATCGACCCCGCGTCACCTTCGACGCGCCGGCTCAATGGTCGGTGGCCTTTTCAGAGGAATTCTTAGGGAGTTTTTTTTTTTTTTTTTTTCCTTGTAGATATTCCACGCTGCTTTGCGCCCTCAGATTTCACGCTGCAACATTAACACGAGCTGACACACTGGATTAAAGGCAGACAGCTGGAATGCCCGGGCTCTTTGTGCAGCATGGACTTCAGCCAAGAGGCTTCGCTCCGAGGCCAAGAGAGACCTGGGAACGAGAGCCGGTCCTTGGAAATAAACAGAAGACCGGCCAAGAGGTTGGAATGTACCTGACCAAGGAAATCTTCAATGGAGAGGCCCCTCACGATAGCGGGAAGAGGGTTTTTTTTTTTTAGAGAGCGTACGAGGAGATGATGTGCTTTTTCCGAATCCGTCGTAGGGTCGGGATTATGAATAAATATCTCTGGCTTTGAAGTCCACGACGCAGGTGATCGCACTTACCTGGCGTTTAAGACATGGTTTGAAACGATGCTTTTACGAACCAACATCTCCTGTAGTAGATCATTAAGTGAGTTATAGTTATTTTAAAGATTCTTTCTAGACCAGGGTCACAAGGTGCTTGAACAATCAAAAGCAATACACATTTAAAAATACCTACAAATTAAAAAAAACTCTAAAAGGCCAAGACAACATAAGACAAACACAGGAAAGTCAAGAAAATCAAAATAAAGATCTCAAGATGTTTCTTGAAGGAGTCAGTAGATCATCAAACACAGAGATGGTTCCAAAGCTTAGGAGCAACAGTCTGGAAGGATTTCTCTCCTCTGGTCCTGAACCGTGTTCAGGAACCATCAGTAGATTCGGATCCACAGACCTCAGAGCCCGAGCTGGGGTGTAAGGCTGGATCAGATCACTGATGGAAGGTCTGACCATGAATAGATCTGAAAGTAAGAACCATAATTTTAAAGTTGATCCTGAAAGAAACTGGCAGCCAGTGAAGAGTTTTAAGGATCGGAGAAATGTGAGTTCTCCTACTAGAGCAGGTAAGAATTCTTGCTGCAGAGTTTTGTATTAACTGCAGGCGAGACAAATCCTTTTGTTAGGACAAACTAAAGTTACATATATTAGGTTTTCATTAAAGTTGAGTTTCCCACCTCAGATACGGTTGAGATCTACTGAAGTTTGATGTTCTAGTTTATTATTTTGTCACCAAACTGACCCATAACTGAAAAGTGACCATATACGGAATCTCCCCAAAAAAAGGGATATTACTGGGTGGAGTTGTTGCGACATTTTGAGTCTTAGTAAAGTCAGTTAAATTTTTTTAAACAATAAATGTATTTATCTGACATTTCCCGACGATGAAGATGAAAAAAAGTTCTCCATAACAAAAGGATGGTCTAGTTGTCTATAAATATTCAGATCTTTAACAAAATATAGTCAAATATCTCTATGCTAGTCGAACAATGTTTAAAAAAAAACTAAAAGTCCGCGGTAACAGAGGACTTATGGTCTTCCTGAAATGTGATAAATACTGTAATTTGATTAAATATAAGAAAACTACAATATACCCAACAAAAGTAACACAATGAGCATGTTTTAACTTGACGAGCAGTTGAAACACCATCAATATGAAAGAAATACTGTCGTTTCCTGGACTTTAAAACGCTTTAAACTGTTTTTACGATCTATAGAGTTTTAAAGGCCTCCAGGGGGCGCTCTAGAACGAGCATAGAGGTAATACACAGGTAAGGACGACAGCCTCCAGAACAATAGGTGGCGGTGATGAGCCAAAAGTTGGATGAAAACGTCAAACGAGTAGAAGAAAATGATAGTTTCTTTTGACAGCTCATTGGATTTGACGGTGATGGATGTGGCTGAAAAAAAACAGTTGGTTGAGATGTTATGAAATATTCCTCCCCAAAAAAATCTTCACTTACTCACTTATTTAACGTGTACGTTTGAACAAGATGATTTTTTTATGGAGTTACTAATATTGCGTGTTTGTTTTGAAAGTGTAAAATGCATTTATACATCAAGGACCTTGGACAGTTCTTCTGAAAAGTACGATTCTTGACCGTAATCATGGTGAGCATTGAACGCCGAACAATATTATATTATATAGTCGTTTTCAGGGCCATCAAATATTTGTCTTATTTATGTTTAATGTATCCACCATCCTTTATATACACTGCTTAGAATCTGTGAATTTGATTTAATATCATATTTTTTTAGAAGTATTTTTAACGAAAAAAAGTTCTCAATATAACATCTGATAGAGTCTCCACTGAGGTTATCACCAATGACAGATTTGAACTCACATATTCATCCCTGTTCAAAGGAAAAACTTCCAGTCACCTTGAACTGACACCTTCGTTTTCAAAGGAAAAACACTGTCGATCTATTTGTTTCCTGGCTTGACTTTCTGAATTTACCTGAAGATAATACTAGAAAATGACAAAACAATTGCCTTTTTCGCAATTTTTTTTATATATATACAGTATATAAATGCACTTGAAACAAAATTGCAGTTACACTGTTCTGACACTGGGGGAGCCATAAACTGTATTTAAAAATGTACCTATTATTGCTTTAATGTTGGCTAATATTCAGTCTCTTTTTTGACACAAACACTAAAGACATTATGGGAACTGAAAGTTTGAGTTTGGGGTCAAGACCTCTGGTCCCTGGTGTCTTCTGGTTTTCGTGGATTTTAACCCAGTTATTCCCTCCATACTGCCCCCATCTGGATGGAAGTAAATGGACCACAACTCCGAGATCAGCGAAGCTTGAGAAAATGGTCGTCAGAGGCTTCAGTCGCTGAAATTCTATGCAAAACTATTCCCACTGCATTCCCTGACTTGACCTCGCAGGATGAGCTTTTCCAGAAACAAGAAAGTGGGAAGAGCGAGAACTCGGGATGGATTAGAGGAGTGACATCTGCTTGTTGAAGATCGCCATGGCAACAGAGCAGTCTAGTCACACCTCATTACGGCGAACTTAGCGGAGCATTGGCCAACCAGTTCCGGAATGTTCTCTCCTCATGCTAATGGCCTTCAGATGCCACAGGCTGGTTGGACTCAGCCTGGTTACCCTCGGACTCTCACACACACACAGACACACACACACACACACACACACACACACACACACCCCCACACACACAAACACACACACACGTGTGGTGTGTTACAGTTTTCTTCTGTTTGGATTGCTTAATTTTACACAAAAAAAAGATATTTACTGTATATCAGAAGCAGCTGATATTCCCGAAACTCTACCGTTAAATTGCGGTAAAACATTTTTGTCATTTATGGTAAAAAGTAAATGTATCGATACTGTTATTTCAGTCTAAAACTGCCCTTTATTCTTATTTCTCTGTGAAAATAGAATTTCTACATAAGAAAAAATATATTTTTCCCCAGAAATATATATGAGATCTTTTAATGTTGTTCTTGTATTTTTAAAGAAGTAAAAATGTGCTTGAATAAATATTTAACAATAAAAAATAAATACGTTTTACTTAAAAATTGTCTTTTTTTTAACAGTAAAAATAGTTGCAACTGTAGTTGTCATAACTCTACTTTTAAATAATGGGAAAATGTTTTCTTAAATATATTGATAATGTACAAAATGTGTTTATTTAGTGGTCAGACAATATGAAATTCATAAAAAAAACAAACTGAAAGTGATAAAATATATAAGCTGTACATAGATTTATTAAATATAGATGGCAGTAGTCATTATGTCCTCCGCAGCTAAAGGAAGAATACAATCCAACAAGATCCCAGCGATGACTGAGGACGAGAGGATGCAGTGGACACATTTTGGTTTCAGAATAAATGAAAGCAGTTACGACTTCTTCAAGAGTCATGTGGTCTGAAAATTCTGCAACACCAGAGTCAAGTACTCGACAATACTACAAATATATCCTTGTTACTACAGTAATTCAATTTATCGTCGTATTGCCAGATTCTTGTCAATAAACCCCACGTGTAGTTACTAACCTTTGTAGTTGATCACTGAACGTACAAATGTTGTCACAACATGATCTGGAGCTTGTAGTCCTGGTCTGGACTATTGCAACAGTTTGTTTTCATTTCTAAACAAGAAGGATCTGTCTCGTTTGCAGTTCATACAAAATTGTGCTGCAAGAATTCTGACCAGCTCTAGTAGAAGAACTCACATTTCTCCGATCCTTAAAACTCTTCACTGGCTGCCAGTTACTTTCAGGATCAACTTTAAAATTCTGATTCTTGCTTTCAGAAAGCGCTCTATAAATATAAATTATTTATCTACTACAGTGGAATATATTTGGATACAACGTTGCTCTTTAGTGTCCAGGCAACTGAGGGTGTCTACAAAAGAGTAGCAGACATTTACGGAGAACAAGTATTTTCAGTAAAAACAGTCAAGAGTGTCCAGGTGAGTCCTCTTTGTTTCAGATGTTTTCAGAGTTATGGGCCGATAAGCGGGACAAGGAAAGTAATGCATCCATCATGTCTGATGATCCTGTCCATGATCGCTATGGTTGGGTTGAGGTCAAGGTTCAACCTGAATATAATGTCGGGATTATTACACACTGAAACGCTACTACACCTGCTCAGGGATCAAGAGTTATCATTTAAAAAAAACATGTATTTTCTACTAAAGAGCCATTGAAAATATTTTACATGTTCGGAGACAATTGTTAGATTTATGCTGACGATTCTTTAAAGAAATAAAAAATGCAAACGTTTATAGTGTTTCCTTGTAAATCCCCATTACGTTGAACCATGATTGAGACAACATAGTTATGATGATATCCACAGGCATGAAAAATACATTGCTATTCATTTTATACAATTTTTTATTTAAATGATTAATTATTGATTTAAACATCCAATAATAAATACCACAATCATTTATTAACTGTGTATCAAGTTTACAGAAAGCAACAACACAACCTTGACCTGAGCAACTGCAGCAACCCCAGAGTTCATGTACAATATACGATATATTGTGAAACTATAAATACAAGGATATATTTGCAGTATTGTCGAGTACTTGACTCTGGTGTTGCAGTATTTACAGACCACATGACTCTTGACGAAGTCGTAACTGCTTTCATTTGTTTTTAAAACCAAATATGTCCAAACATCAGCTTGAAAAGCTGCTGGAGTCACTGTATCCTCTCGTCCTCAGTCATCACCGGGATCTGTTCCTGTAGCTGCGAAGGACGCAATGACTGTGATCGAGTGGCCAAGTTTATTTGCATTTATCGTAAAAACCGAAAATTGAATTTTTTTTAAGTTATATTCACACTTTATTGGAATCTAAACCATAACAGATTTAGCACGAATGAGATAAACTCACATTAAAGAACACATCAATAACCTACTCAAGTAAATCCTTCAGTCCTCGTAAACTGCATTCGCTCCGAAGACGTCGATGGAAAACGATGAATCAAGTCGAAAGAGACGAAAACGGCCTCCATTGTTCAAAACCGCATCAACCTTCAAGTGAAGTCTTCTATACGTGATCCATTCAGAACCAGAATCAGGTTCCACTTCAGCCGCCCTTTGAAGCTACGTCTGCCTCTCGTAGAAGAGCAGGTACGCCGTCCTCCTCCTGCGGTAGCATATGGTCGAGCGGTGCGTCTCGCTGACCTCGATGTCGTCGTACGTCAGCCACGCGTTGGACGCGGCGGCTTCGTCGCCGGCTCCTCTGTGGGCGCTGTCGCAGATGTAGTGACCTGCCACGGGAAGACGATCACTACCACGCCGGCGACCCCCAGAGAGTCTTGGTCACTCACCACAGTCCGCTCTGACGCCCAGGTGGCTGATGATGCTGACCAGATTGTAGGAAATCTGAAACAGAGGAACGAGAGAAAGACATTAGGTGATTTTCTTGTGTATTTATTGATGGTTCCGGTTGAATAGAAATGGAATTAAATCATAATTGTGTTGGTCGCTGACTCACCTGGGCAGCTGGAGATTGTATGAGCAGCTTTTTGGAAATGTTGATGGGGTAACAGAGCTTCTTGAGGTTGTGATATTTGTCAAAACTGAAACGTTTCAGCATGAGGATCAAAACACTGTTGCGACAGAAGAGGAAACGTGTGAACATAAGACTCATTTGAAAATGTTGAAAACCATTTGTGCGTTTACTGACTCAAATACATAAGGTAAGGTAAGGTAAAACTTTATTGATTAACTAAATTGTTTTTTTTCCAATAGCCAGCAATTTTTCATAAACAATAAAAAATAAAAAATAATACATAAAAAATAAAATAGGAAGAAGAACATAAAGAGGAAGAACAAGATGACACAATCTAAGTCTAAAGATAAAGACAAAGAACATAGGTCAAAGAGAAACAACAAAGACAAAGGATACAAAGACTAACATAGAACAGAACATCCAGATACTTTCACTCCACTCCTGCCCCCAAACTCAGAATTGTACAATTTAATAGCCCGAGGGATGAATGAGTCCCTGAGTCTATTTGTTTTGCACCTGGGTAGGAGCATTCATGCTCTCATTCTGCTTCTCTGCTCACTGATGACAGTGTTCAGAGGATGACTGTCATCATCCATGATGGACAGTAGTTTGTTCAATGATCTCCTCTCAGCAACTGTCACCAGTGAGTCCAGCTTCATTCCAACCACAGAGCCAGCCTTTCTGATCAACCTGTCCAACCTGTTGACACTCCTCTTGGACACATTTCCACCCCAACACACATCGAGGTATACTCGCACCAAACAGCACAACAGGTTTATTTATTGACCTGAGAGTGTTGGTCGTTTCTCTCACACCCGAGGGTCGTGTCATATTTTGCTCGCAACAAATGCTGGTTCATCACATTTTCACACTTGATGTACAATTGTTCTTGATGGTCTGTTGATCCAGTTTGATTATTTCTGTCAATTTTTAATTTTTTTTTCGGAAGCGTTTTCACCCCCAAGTGTCATTTGACTTTTCAGAGCCTCGTTACTTGTGTTTGTTTTACCATTTTAGATTGATTTTTATTTTTGTGTCGGAGATCCTCGACTTCAGACTAATTGTATCGTTTTTGATTCATCTTTTTATTTTATTAATAACCTTAAAGTGATAGTTCACCCAAAATTCATGTCGACTAAGATTTGAGATTATTTACAGAATAATCTGGGGTTTCTTGGAGTTATAGACAAAAATGTTTGTTCATTTTAATGTAGCGACTGGAGCTCAGTTGTTTTCGTCTTAACTTTCGTCCAAAAAGACACTTCAAAACATCGAAATACATCCATGCTGCTCGTCAATAACGTCCATCTTGGATTAAAGCCGCGATAAATTCAGAAAATGTTCTATAAACATTTCAATAAAAGTATATATTTTAATTTTCTTTGTAGTAGAAGTCATCAGCCTCTCAGTTGCTGCCCGAAGTCTGTCTTCATCCATCACATTGCATGTGTCAAGGTTAAGGCTGATAGGCTAGCAGCATCCGCTAAAAAACACCTTAAAATATAGACTTATTTAGGTTATTTTAAGGTTATTTTCCTGTACAGTTCCTCATGTCAATGATTCAATCCAAGATGGACATTACAGACAAGCAGTATGGAGGTAGTTGGATGTTTTTAAGTGTCTTTTTGGACGAAGATAAAGACGACAACAACTGAGCTCCAGTCGCTACAATAAAATGAACAAACTTTTTTGCCTATAACTATAAAAAGGAACAGAATACTCTGAAAATAATCCCAACTCTTAGTCGACATGAGGGTGAGAAGCAAATGAGTGAAGTTCAATTTTAGATGAACTATCACTTTAATTGTAACAGGTAAATAAACAACACTCCAACTCCACAACCTTCTCTTACTAAAGTTTTGCGGTGATGGTCAATATGTGAGTCTCTCTAAACCCTTAACACAATTAACTTGTACCAAACTTACTCCGGTAAACTCTGAAAGGACCACATCTGCACCGACTCGTCTCCGCCGCAGTCGCAGTTATACTGGAGGGTCCCGCCCTGGTTCAGGGAGGAAAGGACGACGTGAGGCGTAGAAACTTAGACAACATTTTAAGAAAAACAAACGTACTTGAAGGTATTTTTTCAGAGCCTGTCTCACGGAGCTGCGATGAACTGGGTCAAGGGAGAGGGTGATGGCGTCTTCTTGCACCGTTGACTGGCGCCCGCATCTGCACCATCAATAATGATTTAGGATTTTATTAATGAAAATACTTTTTACAGCGTCTTATCGGAAAAACGATTCCGATATTTCTTCAGATTATTTTACCTTAGCATCAGTTTTGCTCTTATTTTAAGTCTGTTTAATGGTTGACGTCCATCATCTCTGTTCCTTATCTTATCTTAAACACTAACATCTTTAAAAGTCATCCAATTATTTTTATTTAGAACTATTTAGATGCTGTTTGCTTCGACTTTTGATTCGACCAAAACGATAAATCCATGTTTGGTTTTGTCATGAAATGCTTGGATTGTCCGGTCGTTTGATCACATCATAAAATCCAATACAATCCTCTCTATTTACAAATAAATAAGTTGATGGTATGGATTCCCTACTGTTTGCAGGTGCGTGTGCCCAACATCTTAAAGTCGATGTGGGACTCCACAGGGCACGTGTATTGGTAGCCAAACTTCATCGCTCCATCTTGTAGTTCTTTGGACAGCAACTTCCATCTTTCCAGCAAAGTAGTGAGGAACTCATGGGCATCCTGTTCAGGAACATTTCAAAATACTTCATGATTCAATATCGACTTTAATTAAAAAATACACGAAAAAAAAACTACCTTTTGATCGTCGTCGTCAAACTCGGAGTTGAACTCGGCAATGGAGCTCTTGAACGCACACAAGATGGTCTCTTTACCGGTCGTGTCGTTGGTGGAACGACTGTTGAACACCTTCAGGAAATCCCTAAAGCATTTGATCAGGATTTAATGTTACACTTTTTAATATCTCAGGTTCACGGAGAAGAAGAGTGGGTCGTGTTAAGTCTGTGGCACTTGAGAAATAAGGATCCAACGATTCAGTGGCTCAATTCACACCATGAAATAGAAAGTCTTTCACCTCCATTGTCCACTGTGTGAGGTGGATCAGAAGTTAATGGGCTCACCATCATTGGAGTAAAAGTCAGAAGTATTTAAGGATATTTCTCCATTATTAAAGTGACAATCTTCACTATTTTTCTACTCACCCTAATGTCGACTATGGGTCGGGAGTAATTTGTTCCTTTTGAGAGTAATAGGCAAAAATGTTTTTTCATTTTAATGTAGCACCTGGAGCTCAGTGTCTTCATCTTCGTCCAAAAAGACACCTAAAAACATCCAAATACCTCCAGACTGCTCGTCTGTAATGTCCCTACTGTATTGAAGCATTGACATGAGGAGTTGTTCAGATAAAACTTAAATAAATCTATATTTTAAGAAGTTTTTAGCGGATGCTGCTAGAGTATCAGCCTAGCATGCACTTCAATAGGTTTGAAGGAGGAACACGTCAGGTAACAACTGAGAGACTGATCACTTCTGCTTCAAACAATTCCTAATGTCGAAGCTTCAATACAAGAGGAACGTTACAGACAAGTATGGAAGTATTTGGATGTTTTTAAGTGTCTTTTTGAAGGATGAAGATGAAGACAACTGAGCTCCAGTCGCTACATTAAAATGAACAAACATTTGTATCTATAACACTAAACAATTTAAACAATTTCCTGAAGGAGACCTCCTGAGGGATCAATAAAGTTCTATCTAAAAAGAAACAGATAACTCTGAAAATAATCCCAACTCATAGTCGACATTAGGGTGAGTAGAAAATTAGTGAAGTTGGAATTTTGGTTCCTATCACTTCAATGTCAGGACCCCTTCAATCCTTTATTTCAACATAAATTTACATTTTTTTTTATTATTGACATCCATAATACCAATTCCTTTTTCTTATATTAAACACTGACATCATCAAAAGTCACCATATCAAGGTGAACATTCATCTCGTTGATTTTGAGACAAGCATCTGGCGATAAATACGAGGGTCCACGAGCATTGTAGGAAACCAAAAATGGGACCAGAATTCAAGTCGGGCATGAATGATAACTGAAGGATTCTCCGAAAATGATCATTAATTAAAAAAAAAAAAAGAACATCCTATAATTATTCAAAAGAACCCAACCCACGTCCCAAATGAATTTCAATTAGGACCCATGTGCTCTGGTTCCCTTTCTCTCCTTAAATTGTTTTTAATTTTAAACATAATACGATAGCAGAGTTAGTTATGTGCACCGCAAAAAAAAACACCAAAAACTTGGTCAAAATGTAGTAAATTAACAAGTAGTAAAATTTAAATTATGATCTTTAAGAGTCTTTATTTAATGTACTACTTAACGTATTGTATTGCCTGCTAAACAAACGTTTGTTAATTTCATATTAATATCTTTAACACATTCTAACTATGATATTATTTCCGAGGAAAGACTTACCTGAAGAACTGTGATCTGGAGTATGAAATGTTCTGGACTACGTGAATGAAGGGGTGGAGATTCAACAGGCTCTGCAGGACGGAGTTCATGTAGCACGTCTGCCCTAGATTTGGGAGACTTTAGCACAAATAGGGGGGAATTGAAAGTGGAGCTTGTTTTCAAGTACAGTAACGTTGACTTCACCAGACTGACCCGAGACACTCTCGCCTCAAGCCCGAAAGATTGGACGGCGCTTCGGAATCCGCTGAAACTTCGGATTTCAAATTGGTGCTGCTGTCGCTTTTGCTGCTCTCCTTGTCGTTGCTGTTGTTCTCGCTGGTGCTGATGTCGCTGCTGCCGTCGAGCTGGAAGATGGGAATGCTGCTGCCGGAGCTCCAACTCATAGAATCGGTTTCAGTCACCGTGTAGTTGGAATCATCCGAGTTGCTCTCGGGATCATCTTTTTTCGACGAAGGTCTTCTCTTAGATTTCTAAGAAAGGAGAGAAGATGTTAGTAAACAGACATACTTGTCAAGGTTGAATATCTAAATGTGTATTTCTCTGCATTTACTATGAATATCCAAGTTTGAGTGACAGAGGTGACAAGAGATTTCTCTTTTTTCCGTTGCTTCTCAATACTAGAAAGAAAGAGAAAAAACTGACGTTACACAACAGTTATGTCTTTTAAATGTTCTTTTAATGGTCTTTTTATTGAGTACTAGCAGACTGCATGCCTACCTGCCTACCTACCTACCTACCTAACTGCCTACCTGCCTACCTGCCTACCTGCCTACCTGCCTACCTGCCTACCTGCCTACCTGCCTACCTGCCTACCTGCCTACCTGCCTACCTGCCTACCTGCCTACCTGCCTACCTGCCTACCTGCCCACCTGCCCACCTACCTACCTACCTACCTATCCACCTACCTACCTACCTACCTACCTACCTACCTACCTACCTACCTACCTACCTACCTACCTACCTACCTACCTACCTACCTACCTACCTACCTACCTACCTACCTACCTACCTACCTACCTACCTACCTACCTACCTACCTACCTACCTACCTACCTACCTACCTACCTACCTACCTACCTACCTACCTACCTACCTACCTACCTACCTACCTACCTACCTACCTACCTACCTACCTGCCTGCCTGCCTGCCTGCCTGCCTGCCTGCCTGCCTGCCTGCCTGCCTGCCTGCCTGCCTGCCTGCCTGCCTGCCTGCCTGCCTGCCTGCCTGCCTGCCTGCCTGCCTGCCTGCCTGCCTGCCTGCCTGCCTGCCTGCCTGCCTGCCTGCCTGCCTGACTGCCTGCCTGCCTACCTACCTACCTACCTACCTACCTACCTACCTACCTACCTACCTACCTACCTACCTACCTACCTACCCACCTACCTACCCACCTACCCACCTACCTGCCTACCTGCCTACCTGCCTGCCCCCTGCCTACCTACCTGCCTACGTGCCTGCCCGCCTGCCTACCCACCTACCTTCCCACCGACCAACCCACCTACCTACCCACCTACCTACCTACCTACCTACCCACCTACCCACCTACCTACCTACTTACCCACCTACCTAGTTTGAGTGATAGAAGTCACAAGTGATTTCTCTTTTTTCCGTTGCTTCTCAATACTAGAACACAAGAGAAAAAGAAACATAAGTTACACAACAGTAATGTCTTTCTAGTGTTCCAATGAGTATTAGCAGATGTATTGAACATGTTTGAACAGGTTTGTCATGTTGAAACTTTGATACTGACATTGAGTATAAAGACCTTTCAAATACATCTTTCCTGTCTACCCACCTGACTAACACCTACCTAACTGCCTCCCTACCCGCCTGCCCGCCTGCCCGCCTGCTTGCCTGCCCGCCTGCCCGCCTGACTGTCTGCCTGCCTGCCTACCTGCCCACCTACCTAACCGTCCACCTTACTGTCCACCTAACTGTCTACCTGCCTACCGACCGAGCGAGTGATCTACCTATGTCCCCCCAAGAACTTGCCAACCTATTCAAGGTGCAGTGTTCAAAACACAATCACAGTGATGTTATGTAAATCATACATACATCTCACTAAACTAGAATAAATAAATAGATCTTGATCTCTTCCTTATGTAAAGGTGGATGTTATTCATAAAGGTCACATGAGATCGTTGCAAAGACTCACTCATCTTAATAAAAGTGCTGCAGACAAGGTTTTCTATTTTCCCAATCAGAACTTTTATATAAAGTACACGCATATGCTTTGGTAGAAAAATGAATACAGAGTCAAAATATGTGAAGGAGGTTTGAGTAAAGGAATGTCATACCTATTTTTTGTGTTGAGACCGAGTTCTATCGCATTGTCTTTATGTCCCTGCATTTGGTGTGAGAGCAAAAATATTAATTGGTGGGTGAAAGAAGCAAAGATAGAAGCCAAAACGAGTGTGTTTTTTTGTGGGAGGTTCTCTTTAACAGTAGATCTGATACAGACGAGAAGAGGAAGATCTAGAAGAGTCAGAGTTGAAGATGTTCAGGTTTTCATTAGGAGTCATTTGGAACGACAAAAGTATCTCAAAGAAAGAACTCATGTGAGATGAAGAACGATAGAAATGGAGATACTAGGTCATAGAATAAGAGCTCTTGAGGTGTGATGGTGTGATGAAGGGAGTCAGTACGACGGAGGAGAGAAGGAGGACGATCAAGATAGGTTAGCCTCACCGAAAGTCCTTTAAGAAGAAGAAGAATCTTTAACTCAATATACCGTTTCGCCGAGGAAGCAACCCAATAACTTTTTCCAATAACTTTTTGTCCTTTTCCTTTTCTCTAGCGACGATGCGTTGATCGGAACTTGAGAGAGATGATCTTTATGCTTGTCTTCCTCATCCGTCAGCTCCCCATCAGTGCTGTCGATGACAATCTGATGACATCTTTGGAACTTATTACTTTATATATTTCCGTCTGAAATCTGGGCGAACGATAGGTTACGAGAGCAGAGTCCATTATGACTTGATAATGACTTCTGTAGAAGCTGTAGTCACGCCCTGCTTTGTTTATACAAAGAGTGAGGAGACTTCCATGATTGATGACGCTCGGTGACAAACCTCGATGTTTGACTAATCACAGCAGAGCGGGTGTGGTTATGGTAAACAAGATTTAATCTCCAGAAAAAAATGTGTTTTTAAGATCATTTTCTAATGTCAATATTTCAATGAAAAGAGAGTTTTGTACGAACACACTCTGATGATACAAAAGAGTCCAATATCTATTTAAGACACACTTAAACCAACACATTAGTTGAACTTTAAAACATAATGGATCATGATTATTGTTTTGGTTTGACATACATTGACACACAACCATCAAAATAAACTACAATATGTTGCTAACAGTTTTCAACTCCAGAAAGTGTGTATTGAGTTTCTTTTGTGCATTAAATGTAAAAGAAAATGGTCTCTTTGTCTGAACCTGGAAAGTTTTAGTCTTTTGACCATCTATCTACCAAGTCTTTTCTTGGCCGATACTAAATTGTGAGATTGTTTTGTACCAACAGAGAAACCTTGCTGTACAACAATGGTCGTAGGTCAACAACATCCTGTCCTGACTACACTTTCTTCCTGAAACTCACCTATTTTCACTGTCGTCCGATTCTCCATCGTCGTCTTCAACTAGATTCAATAGTTTCTGTGCGAAGACATATTTCTATGATCGAGTTTTGATGTTTCAGCTTTGACATTGAATGAACATACCATCATCCTGGACCTTATCGGGACTTCTTTCAGGCTCTCCTCAATAAGCCTGCAAGAAAAACAAATCCTCACTTTCATTGAATCGTAACATACATGAAATCAATCGAAAATATTTTTGTGTTATTATGATTCGTTAAAAGGTTTTTTGGAGTTTAATTCTTCTCTGACGGTAATATAGAATGGGTACCTTTGTTTGTGTGGCAAGTGTTGGATGGATGGATGGATGGATGGATGGATGGATGGATGGATGGATGGATGGATGGATGGATGGATGGATGGATGGATGGATGGATGGATGGATGGATGGATGGACGGACGGACAGAAAGATGGATGGATGAATGGATGGATGGATGGATGGATGGATGGATGGATGGATGGATGGATGGATGGATGGATGGACGGACAGAAAGATGGATGGATGGATGGATGGATGGATGGATAGATAGATAGATGGATGGATGGATGGATGGATGGATAGATAGATGATGGATGGATGGATGGATGGATGGATGGATGGATGGATGGATGGATGGATGATGGATGGATGGATGGATGGATGGATGATGGACGGACGGACGGACGGACAGAAAGATGGATGGATGGATGGATGGATGGATGGATGGATGGATGGATGGATGATGGATGGATGGATGGATGGATGGATGGATGGATGGATGGATGGATGATGGACGGACAGAAAGATGGATGGATGGATGGATGGATGGATGGATGGATGGATGGATGGATGGATGGATGGATGGATGGATGGATGGACGGACGGACAGAAAGATGGATGGATGGATGGATGGATGGATGGATGGATGGATGGATGGATGGATTTTAAATAAATCCATTGTTCAATTTCTTCAGCACCACTTAATTACCTGCTATAAAAAGGCATAGTCCAACGCATAAGGCCAGTGTGTACCTGAAAAACAACCAACACATTCCATTAGAATTACAAGGTTAAATAGAGATTGTGTATTCAAAAAAAAAGATAAAAAACACACACCTAAGATGAATTATACGGAGGGCAGGCCCACGGCTTGAGGGTGATTCACTAAAATACAATAGCCGATTGAAAACAGGTGCAGGTTTCATGGTTTTCAACACTTATATGTGACATTAAACATTCTTTCTCTCCAGGAGAAGCACTTTCTCTCATTTATCTATAAGATCTACCCTTTTTTCTGGACATCTACGGTCAAATACATTTTCACCCTTGAACTTCACATTGATGACGTCAGTTGTGACACAAATGTCATTTCACATACTTGTTAAATCAGTTCTTTATTCCTTTTGTCTTGTTGGGTTGAGAAAAAAAAAGAAAGAAAAATGCTTCACATGTTCAGTGTTTTTTTTACCGCTGTGCTGGACGGACCTCGGCCACGTCGCTCTCCGCAGGTCAAAGGTCGCCAACGCGTTCGTCCTCCTCATGGCGTCCGCTGAGGATTCACGAAATAGTCAACATCGCCGGATGAATGAAACTAAATAATGTCTGACGGCTGTGACGTCACAAAGGCGTCGAGCACCGAAGCCGTTGCGTGGATCAAAGAGAGAAACTTTTTTATGTGTCTTTGAAATTCTCAAAAATGTCTTAAAAGATACAGACGTCGGAATATTTGTGGCCGTCGACGATGATGATACAAATGTGTACAGAAAATAAGCTTTTGGTTTTTGTTTACTTCCTTCTGGTCGACTTGATTGACAGAATCTAAATCTCCTGCTCATAAGCCGCTATTGTTTTCTTGATTTCTATTTTTGTTTACTGTACTTCCTGTTTACTGTCAGCGAGGGGTTTAAGAAACAAAAAAATTTTGTCAGTTGCAGATGGTCGACTTGCTTTATTTAATTACATTTTTTGACGAAATGATGATGAATTTCGGTCTTTGATGAATCTTTGTGTTAAAAGTTTCTACTTTTTTTCTGTTTCTAAAATTGTTTGATTACAGTTAAACATTTTTTTTTTATTATTGTTGAAAATTGTTTGATTATAGTTGAAATTCTTTTGATAATAGTTAACAATTATTTAATTAAAGTTAAAAATAGTTCTATTATAGTTGAAAATTGTTTGATTTAAGTAAAAATAATATTTGATTAAAGTGAAAGAATTGTTTGATTATAGTTAAAATGTTTAAATATAGTTAAAAATTGTTTAATTGTAGTTTAAAATGGTTTAACTATAGTTAAAATTGGTTTGATTATAGTTGAAAATTGTTTAATTATAGTTGAAAATTGTTTAATTATAGTAAACAAAATGTTTAATTATTGTTAAAAATGGTTTAATTATAGTTAAAAATGGTTAATTATAGTTGAAAATAGTTTAATTATAGTTGAAAATAGTTTAATTATAGTTATAAATGGTTTAATTGTAGTTCAAAATGGTTTAATTATAGTTAAAAATGGTTAATTATAGTTGAAAATAGTTTAATTATAGTTGAAAATAGTTTAATTATAGTTATAAATGGTTTAATTATAGTTAAAAATGGTTTAATTATAGTTAAAAATGGTTAATTATAGTTGAAAATAGTTTAATTATAGTTGAAAATAGTTTAATTATAGTTATAAATGGTTTAATTGTAGTTCAAAATGGTTTAATTATAGTTAAAAATGGTTAATTATAGTTGAAAATAGTTTAATTATAGTTGAAAATAGTTTAATTATAGTTATAAATGGTTTAATTATAGTTAAAAATGGTTTAATTATAGTTAAAAATGGTTAATTATAGTTGAAAATAGTTTAATTATAGTTGAAAATAGTTTAATTATAGTTATAAATGGTTTAATTGTAGTTCAAAATGGTTTAATTATTGTTAAAAATAGTTTAATTATAGTTATAAATGGTTTAATTGTAGTTCAAAATGGTTTAATTATAGTTAAAAATGGTTTAATTATAGTTAAAATTGGTTTGATTATAGTTAAAATGGTTTAATTATAGTTCAAAATGGTTTAATTGTAGTTAAAAATGGTTTAATTATAGTTAAAAATGGTTTAATTATAGTTAAAATGGTTTAATTATAGTTATAAATGGTTTAATTATAGTTCAAAATGGTTTAATTGTAGTTAAAAATGGTTTAATTATAGTTAAAATTGGTTTGATTATAGTTAAAATGGTTTAATTATAGTTCAAAATGGTTTAATTGTAGTTAAAAATGGTTTAATTATAGTTAAAAATGGTTTAATTATAGTTAAAAATGGTTTAATTATAGTTAAAATTGGTTTGATTATAGTTAAAATGGTTTAATTATAGTTATAAATGGTTTAGTTATAGTTCAAAATGGTTTAATTGTAGTTAAAAATGGTTTAATTATAGTTAAAAATGGTTTAATTATAGTTAAAATTGGTTTGATTATAGTTCAAATGGTTTAATTATAGTTATAAATGGTTTAATTATAGTTCAAAATAGTTTAATTATAGTTAAAATGGTTTAATTGTAGTTAAAAATGGTTTAATTATAGTTCAAAATGGTTTAATTATAGTTCAAAATGGTTTGATTAAAGTTGAAAATTGTATAATTATACGCTACGTTCTTAACTAAAAAAAAACACCAAAAAGAGAATAAAAACATACCTATCAAGTTCTTAACCCTCTCTACGTCTCATTGTCGTTGCTATTGTTTAGCCGTTTTGTGACTAACGCAGCGTGAAGTATATGAATATCTGTATATTCTCATTGAATTAGCTCCAGAAAATGCAATTTTCTAGTAAATTTCACTTTCTTTTGCGTTCTATAGGATCGTAGCAACTGTCCGATCTAATCTCCTCGGCGCTCACAGAGTCATGGTACCCCATTACTGGGGCGGGGTGGGTCGTGAGGTACAGGGGTTTAAGGATTGCCGGGGTGGGGAGCATTCAATCTCCCCCGACTGATGTGAAGTGAGGGACCCCCTGCTGCTGCGCTGAATAGACGCTCGCATACCTTGCTTGTCCGTCGCCTGCAGAAGAAGAAAGTGAAAGAATCAAAGGAAGGAGAGGCGGCAGACGGAGAGAGAGAGAGAGAGAGGGAACATGGGCGTTCTTGAACTTGACTGATGTAGTCTGGGGTTCACTCGGCAGTTAAAACCTTAATATTTAATTTTTAAATAAACTTATACTTAGTTGGTTTATTCTCGTTTTTAACATTCATTTAGTCCCATGTTATGAAATATATGTTAAATTAAAACACATAAAACATTATAGTTGATATTTTATAGTGGAAAATTGTTTGATTATATTTGAAAATAGTTTGATTATAGTTGAAAATTGTTTGATTATAGTTGAAAATTGTTTGATTTTAGTAAAAATTGTTTGATTATAGTTGAAAATTGTTTGATTATAGTTGAAAATTGTTTGATTATAGTTGAAAATTGTTTGATTTTAGTAAAAATTGTTTGATTATAGTTGAAAATTGTTTGATTATAGTTGAAAATTGTTTGATTATAGTTGAAAATTGTTTGATAATAGTTGAAAAATGTTTTATTAAAGTTGAAAATTGTTTGATTATAGTTGAAAAAGGTTTGATTTCAGTTTAAAATTGTTTGATTAAAGTTTAAAATTGTTTGATTATAGTTGAAAATTGTTTGATTATAGTTGAAAATTGTTTGATTATAGTTGAAAATTGTTTGATTAAAGTTTAAAATTGTTTGATTCTAGTTGAAAATTGTTTGATTATAGTTTAAATTGTTTGATTTTAGTTGAAAATTGTTTGATTATAGTTGAAAATTGTTTGATTATATTTAAATTGTTTGATTTTAGTTGAAAAATGTTTTATTAAAGTTGAAAATTGTTTTATTAAAGTTGAAAATTGTTTGTTTACTGTTGAAAATTGTTTGATTATAGTTGAAAATTGTTGGATTACAGTTGAAAATTGTTGGATTATAGTTGAAAATTGTTTGATTATAGTTGAAAATCGTTTGATTATAGTGGACAATTGTTGGATTACAGTTGAAAATTGTTGGATTACAGTTGAAAATCGTGGATTATAGTTGAAAATTGTTTAATTAACGTATAAAAAAAAGGTTGATTACATTTGAAAATAGTTTACATTTAATTACATTTAATTGACACATTGTAACAGACATTAGAACCGATTATTTCCCTACTTTAATATCACTAAAAATTCAAATTTTTCGTGAAAATATCTTACAGTGATAAAAGTGCTTCTGAAGTATGTAAACAAATTTCTCTTTATATCTTTTACAAATAACAAATATTCCATCTTGTGTATATATAAGTAGGTTGTGTATATATTAGGGTATGAAGGCGACACAGAGATGCTAAAAAGCAGTATTTATTCTTTAAATGATTAAGAATGCTCCTGCATGTGTGCATTGAATGAGTCTAAATATACATCCACTGTATTCCAGAGGCTTAGCATCTCATTTGGCTCCTCCTCGGCGCCTATACATGGTCGCGGCTTCCAGCGGCTCCCGTACAGTCGTATAGTTTCTCCTCCACTAAATCCTCGGACAATGCTGCTGCTACGCTTGGCTGACATATTGTTCGGCCTGTGGGAACCGACTTCCTATATCAAGAAGGTGAGAAGAGAAAAGTGGACGTCGTGGCGGCGGCTGCTCCCACTTTCCATGCACATAATGGGGTGCTCAGTGAAAGACGGTGTGGAAAGATGCTCACGCTCTTCACACTCGGCTGGTTCCCCCGTCGTCCTCCTCTACCTTCGTTCCTCCAGAACACACACTTTTTCTTCTCAGACGGCTCTTTGTGAGTCGAGGCAGATGGTTCCATCAAAGCCGCGCCACACACAGCATTTCCTGCTCGACACACACAGGTCTTTACACAGTAACACACTCTTTGTTGTTAGTTCCACACAAAATACAGTTGATTTTAGTATGTTTTTTGGGAAATGATTGTCGATGAACTACTACTTTTGAAATACACCTGGTGGCTTGAAAATTGTTTGATTATAGTTGAAAAATTGTTTGATTATAGTTTTAAATTGTTTGATTATAGTTTTAAATTGTTTGATTATAGTAGAAAATTGTTTGATTATAGTTGAAAATTGTTTGATTATAGTTTTAAATTGTTTGATTATAGTTGAAAAATTGTTTGATTATAGTTTTAAATTGTTTGATTATAGTTTTAAATTGTTTGATTATAGTAGAAAATTGTTTGATTATAGTTGAAAATTGTTTGATTATAGTTGGAAATTGTTTGATTAAAGTTGAAAATTGTTTGATTATAGTTTTAAATTGTTTGATTATAGTTGAAAATTGTTTGATTATAGTTGAAAATTGTTTGATTATAGTTGAAAATTGTTTGATTATAGTTTAAATTGTTTGATTATAGTTTAAATTGTTTGATTATAGTTGAAAATTGTTTGATTATAGTTGAAAATTGTTTGATTATAGTTGAAAATTGTTTGATTATAGTTGAAAATTGTTTGATTATAGTTTAAATTGTTTGATTATAGTTTAAATTGTTTGATTATAGTTGAAAATTGTTTGATTATAGTTGAAAATTGTTTGATTATAGTTTAAATTGTTTGATTATAGTTTAAATTGTTTGATTATAGTTGAAAATTGTTTGATTATAGTTTAAATTGTTTGATTATAGTTGAAAATTGTTTGATTATAGTTTAAATTGTTTGATTATAGTTTAAATTGTTTGATTATAGTTTAAATTGTTTGATTATATTTTAAAATTGTTTGATTATAGTTGAAAATTGTTTGATTATAGTTGAAAATTGTTTGATAATAGTTTAAATTGTTTGATTATAGTTTAAATTGTTTGATTATAGTTGAAAATTGTTTGATTAAAGTTGAAAATTGTTTGATTATAGTTGAAAATTGTTTGATAATAGTTTAAATTGTTTGATTATAGTTTAAATTGTTTGATTATAGTTTAAAATTGTTTGATTATAGTTGAAAGTTGTTTGATTATAGTTGAAAATTGTTTGATTACAGTTTAAAATTATTTGATTAAAGTTGAAAATTGTTTGATTACAGTTAAAAATTGTTTGATTTTAGTTGAAAATTGTTTGATTATAGTTTAAATTGTTTGATTTTAGTTGAAAAATGTTTTTATTAAAGTTGAAAATTGTTTGTTTACTGTTGAAAATTGTTGGATTATAGTTGAAAATGTGTTTGATTATAGTTTAAAATTGTTTGATTATAGTTGAAAAAGGTTTGATTTCAGTTTAAAATTGTTTGATTAAAGTTGAAAATTGTTTGATTATAGTTGAAAATTGTTTGATTATAGTTGAAAATTGTTTGATTATAGTTGAAAATTGTTTGATTACAGTTGAAAATTGTTTGATTATAGTTGAAAATTGTTTGATTATAGTTGAAAAAGGTTTGATTATAGTTGAAAAAGGTTTGATTTCAGTTTAAAATTGTTTGATTAAAGTTGAAAATTGTTGGATTATAGTTTAAATTGTTTGATTTTAGTTAAAAATTGTTTGATTATAGTTGAAAATTGTTTGATTTTAGTTGAAAATTGTTTGATTATAGTTGAAAATTGTTTGATTACAGTTGAAAATTGTTTGATTATAGTTAAAACTGGTTTGATAATAGTTGACAATTGTTTGATTATAGTTGAAAATTGTTTGATTTCAGTTGAAAATTGTTTGATTTCAGTTGAAAATAGTTTGATTATAGTTGAAAATTGTTTGATTTCAGTTGAAAATTGTTTGATTATAGTTAAAAATTGTTTGAAAAAAGTTAAAAATAGTTAAATTATAGTTGAAAACGGTTTGATTACATTTGAAAATTGTTTGATTATAGTTGGAAATTGTTTGATTAAAGTTGAAAATTGTTTGATTATAGTTGAAAATTGTTTGATAATAGTTTAAATTGTTTGATTATAGTTTAAATTGTTTGATTATAGTTTAAAATTGTTTGATTATAGTTGAAAGTTGTTTGATTATAGTTGAAAATTGTTTGATTACAGTTTAAAATTATTTGATTAAAGTTGAAAATTGTTTGATTTTAGTTGAAAATGTGTTTGATTATAGTTTAAAATTGTTTGATTATAGTTGAAAATTGTTTGATTACAGTTGAAAATTGTTTGATTATAGTTAAAACTGGTTTGATAATAGTTGACAATTGTTTGATTATAGTTGAAAATTGTTTGATTTCAGTTGAAAATTGTTTGATTTCAGTTGAAAATAGTTTGATTATAGTTGAAAATTGTTTGATTTCAGTTGAAAATTGTTTGATTATAGTTAAAAATTGTTTGAAAAAAGTTAAAAAATAGTTAAATTATAGTTGAAAACGGTTTGATTACATTTGAAAATTGTTTGATTATAGTTGAAAATTGTTTGATTAAAGTTGAAAATTGTTTGATTATAGTTGAAAATTGTTTGATAATAGTTTAAATTGTTTGATTATAGTTTAAATTGTTTGATTATAGTTTAAAATTGTTTGATTATAGTTGAAAGTTGTTTGATTATAGTTGAAAATTGTTTGATTACAGTTTAAAATTATTTGATTAAAGTTGAAAATTGTTTGATTACAGTTAAAAATTGTTTGATTTTAGTTGAAAATTGTTTTATTATAGTTTAAATTGTTTGATTTTAGTTGAAAAATGTTTTTATTAAAGTTGAAAATTGTTTGTTTACTGTTGAAAATTGTTGGATTATAGTTGAAAATGTGTTTGATTATAGTTTAAAATTGTTTGATTATAGTTGAAAAAGGTTTGATTTCAGTTTAAAATTGTTTGATTAAAGTTGAAAATTGTTTGATTATAGTTGAAAATTGTTTGATTATAGTTGAAAATTGTTTGATTATAGTTGAAAATTGTTTGATTATAGTTGAAAATTGTTTGATTACAGTTGAAAATTGTTTGATTATAGTTGAAAATTGTTTGATTATAGTTGAAAAAGGTTTGATTATAGTTGAAAAAGGTTTGATTTCAGTTTAAAATTGTTTGATTAAAGTTGAAAATTGTTTGATTATAGTTGAAAATTGTTTGATTATAGTTGAAAATTGTTTGATTATAGTTGAAAATTGTTTGATTATAGTTGAAAATTGTTTGATTACAGTTGAAAATTGTTTGATTATAGTTGAAAATTGTTTGATTATAGTTGAAAAAGGTTTGATTATAGTTGAAAAAGGTTTGATTTCAGTTTAAAATTGTTTGATTAAAGTTGAAAATTGTTGGATTATAGTTTAAATTGTTTGATTTTAGTTAAAAATTGTTTGATTATAGTTGAAAATTGTTTGATTTTAGTTGAAAATTGTTTGATTATAGTTTAAATTGTTTGATTATAGTTGAAAATTGTTTGATTACAGTTGAAAATTGTTTGATTATAGTTAAAACTGGTTTGATAATAGTTGACAATTGTTTGATTATAGTTGAAAATTGTTTGATTTCAGTTGAAAATTGTTTGATTTCAGTTGAAAATAGTTTGATTATAGTTGAAAATAGTTTGATTTCAGTTGAAAATTGTTTGATTATAGTTAAAAATTGTTTGAAAAAAGTTAAAAATAGTTAAATTATAGTTGAAAACGGTTTGATTACATTTGAAAATTGTTTGATTCTAGTTGAAAATTGTTTTATTTTAGTTTTACACAGTAACACATTCTTTGTTTTTTTTATTTCCAGACAAAATACAGTTTATTCAGTTCGTTTTGTAGAAATGATCGTCGATGAACTCGTTCTACTCGTCAGATAAACCTGTTGGCTTCGTGCTGAGAGGTTCTCTCTGTGAGTCTGACCACACAAGGTTAGTAACAAGGTTAGTAACAAGGTTAGTAACAAGGTTAGTAACAAGGTTAGTAACAAGGTTAGTAACAAGGTTATTACAGTAAATGTCTCCAGCCGGTGAAGTCGATGTCCTATCCTTACGGATCCTTCATTTCCAGAGACTCAAAGGCTCTCAAAATGGACGACAATCCTAGGAAGTAGAAAAACAAAACTGATTTGATGGTACATTCATAAACTGACCGGCCAAAGCTTTGCTTGTACGCAGACGATGGTGTGTTGTACGTGTGTGTCTCCTCGTTTTTTCGACATAAACAAAGTATGGCCTGTGGGTGCAAATGCGGCCCTCTGACTGTATCTACGTGGCCCTCATAAGGGTCACAGTTGAATTATAATAATTAATGTATACATTTTTCTGATGAATTAAAATTGTATTATTTTACTTGTTTAAGTTATTCTAGATCTTTGTTTGACAACTTTCCCCTCTTTTCTTTGTCTTATGTATGTCCTTTTTTGGGAATATGTAGTTTGTTTGACATCATATTTCTAAATTAAATGAATTTGAAATTAAATATGATGCAATAAATCAACAATTTGAACCTATTTAGCTTTATTAAGCTAAGGTACGGTAAGGTAAAACTTTATTGATTGTGTCTGTGATTCAGTCGTTGTTGATTCACGTAGTACTTTTCTCTGATATACTAGTTAAATACACTCTTGAGTTGTGTCTTCAGATGACTTTTGTTTGCATATGTCATGGTAAAACTACAAGTTTTTTGTTACAACAATGTAGGATATATATATATATATATATATTTTCTTTTTCTCAATGATCTTCAAATAAAATAAATGAATAACATGTATAATGTGCAGTCAGATTTCAGCTGTAGCTTATTTTATAATGATTTTTTCTTCATTTTTCAACTTATATTGTTTTTTTTAACTAATTTTTCTTTCATTGTCTTCTTTTGACTCGATGACAAATGGTTTTGGTTTGTTTTAACATTATTCAAACAAAAAGAATGAAGAACATTTTCTGTATCTTTTATTGTTCGAGTTCAAAAGCCAAATCTTTTAAAATGTTCCTTTAATATACAACAAATAAAAGTCTAAAAAGATACTTTGAATCCTGGGTCTTCCTCGTGTTTGTTGACTTGTGCACTGATTTTTTAAATTCTTTTTTATTCTCCCTTCCAAAAAAACACTTGCCCTTGCAGAGCTGCTTCACTCCTGGAGCTCAAGTTGGCGTCAGACTCGCTGAGACACCAGATGGTTGGTTGTCGACGACTTCATCACAGAGTTTGACCTTGACTTGATGCTGACGCAGATCATTGAACTTGAGCTCGACTACGTTTAATCATCCAGGGTTTCTGTGACAGTATTTTAAATTTAAAGGGTTCAAATTAAATATGTTTGTTATAATAATAATAATAATAATAAAAATGACACTTTGGAATAACTTTCTTGATTTTCTTGCTCACTAACGTCTCTCTGTCTGTCTTCCTTCTTTCATTTGCATTTCTTTATCACAGTCGCAGAAAAAACACCAGTTAAAGACAAATAATTCTACATCAAGCTTCATGTGTTTTATGTTTATTTGTTTTCATTTTTCTTTTAATGTTGTTCTTTTACATCTGTTTACACTAAATGTTATACAATCTTACACTTCAAAACATTTTTCTACAAGGACGAAACATGAATTTTCAACTATACTCAAACAATTTTCACTTTGATCAAAAAATTTCCACTTTGATCAAACAATTTTACACTGTAATCAAACTATTTTCAACTATAATCAAACAATTTTCAACTATAATCAAACAATTTTCAACTATAATCAAACAATTCTCAACTATAATCAACAATTTTCAACCTTTATCAAACAATTTCAATTTTTATCAAACAATTTTACACTTTGATCAAACAATTTTAAACTATAATCAAACAATTTTCAACTAAAATCAAACAATTTTCAACTATAATCAAACAATTTTCAACTATAACCAAACAATTCTCAACTATAATCAAACAATTTTACACTTTGATCAAACAATTTTCAACTATAATCAAACAATTTTAAACTATAATCAAACAATTTTCAACTAAAATCAAACAATTTTAAACTATAATCAAACAATTTTAAACTATAATCAAACAATTTTCAACTAAAATCAAACAATTTTCAACTATAATCAAACAATTTTAAACTATAATCAAACAATTTTAAACTATAATCAAACAATTTTCAACTATAATCAAACAATTTTCAACTATAATCAAACAATTTCAACTATAATCAAACAATTTTCAACTAAAATCAAACAATTTTCAACTATAATCAAACAATTTTCAACTATTATTAAACAATTTTCAACTATAATCAAACAATTTTCAACTATAATGAAACAATTTTCAACTATAATCAAACAATTCAAACTATAATCTATTTTCGACTATAATCTAAAACATCCCTGTGACACCAAAAAGACCCTTCAGTTCGTCTCCTCTATGATTCTCACCCTCCACTCATTTCAAAGAGTAAACTCAGATTTAAACTCCCGGCGAAAAGCTCTCGTCCTCTAATGTGTTGAAAGTTTGGAAGGAGGATTTCCGAGTTGAAGTGATGACAGCTCTGGTGTCTCCTGACTCTGTTGTGGTGAACCACCGTCGAGCAATTTGTCAGAGGAGATGAATCAACTCCGGCTCCTGATCCCGAGGAAACGTTGCTAATCTCTCATGAAAAGCCACCGTTAACCATCTCCTGCTCTGCTGTGTGTGTTCACAGGATCCACTTCAATCAGCTCTAAATCCCACACCATCACTCACGTCAACATCTGCTCCTCATCACAGGAAGCTAAACCATCTTTTGCTTTTGACTGAGTCCAGTGAAAGATTTGCTGATGGTTGAGGTTACGTTAAATATTTACCATCTTTATCCTGGTTTCCTTCAAGAGTTAATATCAATTCCCATGATGCAACACTAATAGACTCAGGGACTCATTAATTTAATGTGCTATTAGACTTTTTTCTGAGTCTTACTATGTATCTTACTATCTATCTTACTATCTTACTTTCTACCTTACTATCTTACTATCTATCTTACTATCTTTCATACTATCTTACTATCTATCTTACTATCTTACTATGTATCTTACTATCTTTCTTACTATCTTACTATCTTTCTTACTATCTTACTATCTATCTTACTATATTACTATCTATCTTACTATCTATCTTACTATGTAACTATCTATCTAACTATCTATTTAACTATCTATCTTACTATCTATCTTACTATCTATCTTACTATCTTTCTTACTATCTTACTATCTATCTTACTACATTACTATCTATCTTACTATCTATCTTACTATGTAACTATCTATGTAACTATCTATCTTACTATCTAGCTTACTATCTATCTTACTTACTATATATCTTACTATCTAACTATCTTACTCTCTATCTTACTATCTAACTATCTATCTTACTATATTACTATCTATCTTACTATCTAACAATCTATCTTACTATTTATCTTAATATCTTACTATCTATCTTACTATCTTACTATCTTAGTATCTTACCATCTCTCTTACAATCGTACTGTCTATCTTACTATCTATCTCCTCTGACTTTGTAGCCATCAGACCCGGCGGTCCATGTAAAACGAATTGACGGGCCAAATTTGGCCCCCGGGCCTGAAGTCTACAAGCTTCAATTGGCTTTAGCGGGTTAGCTCAGACGGTGAAAGGGGTTAGCTTGTGGCTAACAAGTCGCTGGTTGACTTTCCCTGAGACAAGACATTTAACCCAGAATTTCCCCTGCTGGTGAGATAACGTGCTGCGTTGCAGCCTACTCCCATCAGTGCGGGATTGTGTGACTTAATCGGGGACTTAGTTTCAACACTAGCAAAGCATTGTGGGAGTTTTTGTCGTAGTATTCTTCCTCTTTCAACTCCTTTTTTAGATTTTAGGGAGGAGATCATTTGGAAAACTTGAGCTGAATATAAGTTAAAGTTAAAATAAAAATACTCACAGTGCGGTTAAAAATCATCAGTATTGTGAAATAATTATTGTGATATATATCAGTGGTTGGATATTTTCTCACACCTGTAGTATGTACTTGTACTTTCTTATGCAGAATCTGCATTAATCCACACACGTCAAAAAAACAGCAGTTTTGGACGTAAAGACTAAATTCTAAAGCTGGATATTAAACACATACTGGGAATGTAAATGTCGTCTTTCAACTTCCCACTTGCAGCCGCAGATTCAGAGCCAATTATGCAACCGACACAAAAGAAGAACATCAAACACATCAGACTTTTATTCCCAGGCTGGAAAACCGATGGAAAAAAGGAAAAAAAAGAGGTGTAAACGTGAACAGGAAGAGTCACAGCTCGGGTGCAGAAGCTACGAAGAAGTGTTCTGGAGGAAACATGGCTTCTGTGTAAACGGGCTTGTGTAGCGACAGATTAAACCATCTTTGAAGTCTGCCATACATCACTTGAAAACTCCTTCCTCTGCTCTTTAAGCTAATAAGCTTAAATCTCCAGCAGTCAAAGCCGCTCCCCCATAAAAAAAAGAAAAAAAAAAGTTCTAATCCCGGCTTTGATGATACATTATGTGCCGAACACTCAGAGCCCCCCCCCCCCACACCCCTTAAAGAAAACCTAAAAGTGGACCCCATCAGGGTTGATCGGGGGCAGGTGCGGGGATGGAGTACCTGGAGATGAACCACTTCCTGTTGGAGTAAAATAACTTCTTGACAACATTAACTCACCGTGACACTCTGAGATTAGTCTTTAAGAAGAGAGAGGGATGAAGAAGGAGAAGGTGAGAGGGATAGAGGAGACGTGAGGAGGAGGAGGAGGAATAGGAGGAGGAGGAGGAAGATGAGGAAGAGGAGGAGGAGGAGGAGGGCAGCAGGTTCAGGATCAGCTGTCGTCTTCCAGCGGAGAGAGGGAAACAGAGAGGAGGGCGAGAAGCCGGGGATCTGCTTACGGGGGTTGCCATGGCGACGGCAGGCTATTGTCTCGTGTCATCACTTGTTAGAAGCGAAGGAGAGAGAGACGTGGACGGAGGAGAGGACGGAGGAGAGGACGGAGGAGAGGACGGAGGAGAGGACGGAGGAGAGGACGGAGGAGAGGACGGAACCCTCTGGTGCTCCAGCAGTTAGTGGAGTTAAAGGAGGTCTGATCACTCTAAATATGTTGTGTATTAAATGAAGTGCAAACGCTTCAAACGTGGGTTCCAAACGTGCAACGATGCGGCTCCACCACAAGGTGGCATATTTTTGCTCTAACGTGCTGTACGTTAAAGATTCATTGGTTTTAAAGTGTTAGATGTTATGAGTGACGTCAGAAACTACAACTTTATTAGAAACATGAACTAAAACAAGATGTGATAGATGATGGTGATTGTTTTTATGCGACACTGGACATTTGAAGTGTTCATACCTTTATAATGCTCCATCCATTCATCCATCCATCCATCCATCTGTCCATCCATCCATCAATGGATTCATCCTATCATCCATCTATCAATGGATTCATCTATCCATCCATGCGTTCCCTTTCACTGTCAATCCATCCATCCATCCATCCTACCATCCATCCATCCATGCGTTCCCTTTCACTATCAATCCATCCATCCATCCATCCACCTTTCCATCAATGAATCCTTCAATCCATCAACGCATGCATCCAACCTTGCATTCATCCATCCTTCCTTCCCTGCATACATCATCCCACTATCAATCTGTCCAACCATCCTTCTATCCAACAATGCATGCATGCATCCATCCGTCCCACCATGCATGCATTCCATCTTACTATCAATCCATTCAGCCACCCATCTATCCATCAATGCATGCATCCATCCTTCCATCCATCTATCCATCAATGTATGCATCCATCTATCCATCAATGTATGCATCCATCCATCTATCCATCAATGTATGCATCCATCCATCTATCCATCAATGCATGCATCCATCTATCCATCAATGTATGCATCCATCCATCTATCCATCAATGTATGCATCCATCCATCTATCCATCAATGCATGCATCCATCTATCCATCAATGTATGCATCCATCCATCTATCCATCAATGTATGCATCCATCCATCTATCCATCAATGTATTCCTCCATCCATCTATCCATCAATGTATGCATCCATCCATCCATCTATCCATCAATGTATTCCTCCATCCATCTATCCATCAATGTATGCATCCATCCTTCCATCCATCCATCAATGTATGCATCCATCCATCCATCTATCCATCAATGTATTCCTCCATCCATCTATCCATCAATGTATGCATCCATCCATCCATCTATCCATCAATGTATTCCTCCATCCATCTATCCATCAATGCATGCATCCATCCATCCATCTATCCATCAATGTATGCATCCATCCATCTATCCATCAATGTATTCCTCCATCCATCTATCCATCAATGTATGCATCCATCCATCCATCTATCCATCAATGTATGCATCCATCCATCCATCCATCCATCTATCCATCAATGTATGCATCCATCCATCCATCCATCTATCCATCAATGTATTCCTCCATCCATCTATCCATCAATGTATGCATCCATCCATCCATCTATCCATCAATGTATGCATCCATCCATCCATCCATCTATCCATCAATGTATGCATCCATCCATCCATCCATCTATCCATCAATGTATGCATCCATCTATCCATCCATCCATCTATCCATCAATGTATGCATCCATCCATCCATCCATCTATCCATCAATGTATTCCTCCATCCATCTATCCATCAATGCATGCATCCATCCATCCATCTATCCATCAATGTATGCATCCATCCATCTATCCATCAATGTATTCCTCCATCCATCTATCCATCAATGTATGCATCCATCCATCTATCTATCAATGTATGCATCCATCCTTCCATCCATGCATACATCAATCTATCCAATAATGCATGCATCAATCTTTTCATTAAAGTATCCATCTATCCATCAATGCATGCATCCATCCTTCCATCCATTTTTCCATCAATGCATACATCCATCCTTCAATCCATGCATGCATTACATCTCACTATCAATCTATCCGTCCACCCATCCATTAATGCACACATCCATTCATCCAACCTTCCATCCATGCATGCATGCATCCTTCCGATCTTTCCAACCATCATTCTATCCAGCAATACATGCATCCATGTTTCAGTCCATGCATTCATCCTTCCTTCCTTTCAACCATCCATGCATCCTTCCTTCCATCCTTGCAAACATCATCCCACCATCAATCTGTCCAACCATCCTATCCATCAATGCATGCATCCAACTTTCCATCCATCTGTCCAACAATCTGTCAATCCTGCTATCTATTCATCCATCCTTTCATCCATGCATGCATCCAACCTTTCCTCCTTCCAACCATTCATTCATCCATGCATCCATCCATCCTTCCATCCATGCATGCATCATCCGACCATCAATCTGTACATCCATCCACAAAAGAAAACAGGACTCCGGGTTGATTTTCTTCTTGCTCTTCTCTTTATTTAACTTCTTAACATCACATTTACACATTTTTACAACAACATTCATGTTCGTAAAAAAAAATGCATTCTAGGAACAAACAAAAACACTATATCACAGATGACAGACAATATAATACAATTAAAATCATACATATATCTTTAAAACAAACACATGTAATTCAGCACAGGTTCGAGACAGAAACACTAATATTGAGCAGTGGACGCACTAGAGGAGAGGATGGGAGGAGGCAGCCGAGAGAAACCAGATATGAAGAGGTGGGTGGTATTTGGGATGAGATGGAAATATACTGCTTTTTCTATTTTCCGCTCCCCCCCCCCCCTCCTCCATCCCTCCTATCTTTTTCTTTCTCACTTCACTTGGGCGCTCCAGGTGGCGCTCTCCTGAGCACTCGATGGAGACGTGGGGTCAGCGAGTTTCCTCTGGCTCGGCCCCGGCGGCAGTAAATGGGCATCATTACAGTTTCATTGCAGTGGAAACAAGCGGGATTTGAAAAGTCTGGACGTCCAGAGGAGCCGCCGCTACCAAGTCCTGGACGGTGAAACGAATCCGCGGCTCTTATTATTCAGGTGCAACATCTGGTCAAGCAGCCATTTTGAGTAATGTTTCCTGACGTGGTGCCAAACATCTGCTGGAGTGGATGGCGACCAGGAGATGACATTAGAGTCTGTGTCGAGGACCTTCACTCGCCGTCGTCACAGACACACAACCTGCCGTCATTTACAGCAACACAAACAACAACACAAGGAGGAATCACAATAAGAAAGACATACATGTTGATATATTTCAACACATCTGCTGTGAATGTTAACAAAATGTCATTCATTTATTCAGGTGAGAAACAAAACGAATCCCAAAACCATATCTTTATAGTCACACAAAATATCTTGCAAATGACTTTGGTATAAACACACAATTTATGTTCATTTTATTCCAAGTGAGAAGTTTAATTACCGTTGAAAAACGTTTGATTAAAGTTTAATTGTTTGATTATAGTTGAAAATTGTTTAATTATAGTTGAACATTTTTGGATTTTAAATTAAAATTATTAGATTATAGTTGAAAATTGTTTGATTTTAGTGGAAAATTGCAGGATTATATTTGAAAATTGTTGGTATTTGTTTTATTATAGTTAAAAAATGTTTGAATACAGTTGAAAATTGTTGGATTATATTAGAAAATTGTTGGATTAAAGTTGAAAATTGTTTGATTATAGTTGAAAATTGTTTGATTATTGTTGAAAATTGTTGGATTATGGTTGAAAATTGTTTGATTATAGTTGAAAATTGTTGGATTATAGTTGAAAATTGTTTGATTATTGTTGAAAATTGTTGGATTATAGTTGAAAATTGTTGGATTATAGTTGAAAATTGTTTGATTATGGTTGAAAATTGTTTGATTATAGTTGAAATCGTTTGATTATTGTTGAAAATTGTTGGATTAAAGTTGAAAATTGTTTGATTATAGTTGAAAATTGTTGGATTATAGTTGAAAATTGTTTGATTATTGTTGAAAATTGTTGGATTATAGTTTAAAATTGTTGGATTATAGTTGAAAATTGTTTGATTATGGTTGAAAATTGTTTGATTATAGTTGAAATCGTTTGATTATTGTTGAAAATTGTTGGATTATAGTTGAAAATTGTTTGATTGTAGTTGAAAATTGTTTGATATTGTTGAAAATTGTTGGATTATAGTTGAATATTGTTTGATTAAAGTTGAAAATTGTTTGATTATTGTTGAAAATTGTTTGATTATTGTTGAAAATAGTTGGATTATAGTTGAATATTGTTTGATTATAGTTGGAAATTGTTTGATATTGTTGAAAATAGTTGGATTATAGTTGAATGTTGTTTGATTAAAGTTGAAAATAGTTTGATTACAGTTGAAAATTGTTGGATTATTGTTGAAAATTGTTGGATTATAGTTGAATATTGTTTGATTATAGTTGAAAATTGTTTGATATTGTTGAAAATAGTTGGATTATAGTTGAATATTGTTTGATTAAAGTTGAAAATTGTTTGATTATTGTTGAAAATTGTTTGATTATTGTTGAAAATAGTTGGATTATAGTTGAAAATTGTTTGATTATAGTTGAAAATTGTTGGATTATATCTGAAAATTGTTTGATTACAGTTGAAAATTGTTTGATTGTAGTTGAAAATTGTTTGATTATAGTTGAAAATGTTCTTTTATCCCTTGTCGATGTTTCAAACACTTGACTGTATTCATGTGTCTTTATATTGACTTACTACCGAAGTCAATATAAAGATCTTCAGACAAATGAACTCGTCAGGTAATTTATGACAGAACTATACGAGCAAACATGTGAACCAGATAGAAAGTACTCTGAAGATGAGGGAAAATAAAGTACATAAAAAAAAACACTCAAAGCAAACACATGTGATTACATGAATGTATAATAAAAGAAAATAATTCTATCTATTATTCACTCTGACAAACCACACAAAGTGACCTTGAACACGTCGAACATTTGTCGTTTCAGGTAAAAAAATGATTCGTGTTCATCGTGATCACATGAAAAAAACTCCATAACTGGGAAGAAAAATCTTAAAAACACCAACAAATGAACATTTGTGATACAACAGTTCCTGTGTCCATCTGTAGTCTTTACATACAATCAATAAATCATACAATATGATATGATATTGCGGTTAAAGGTCACATGTGGGTTATTTCTATATTTAAAAAGATATTTTGATAAAAATGATTTGAATCCAACAATAGAAATAAATGCATTTCATAATTCTTCTCTTGCTCGATTTTAATCGCTCGCTCTCTCCGTCGCTCGCTGCTCTGTCCTTGGATGGCTTTTGGCCTACTTTCTGGTGCCGAGCATTCAGTGTGTGGGAGTGTGTGTGTGTGTGTGTGTGAGTGTGTGTGTGTGAGTGTGTGAGTGTGAGTGTGTGAGAGTGTGTGAGAGTGTGTGTGTGTAAGCATGAGAGAGACTACATCTACATACAGTATATAAAGGGACATAAATCTAGTTGCTACAATTCTCTTTCATTCAATTTAATTCATAATACTCTATAATTTACAAAGACATGTCAATAACATTTTATTCATTGTTTTCCTGTCAAAATAATTTTGTATAAATCAATGATATATATTATTGATTCTATATTACAAATTTACTTTACCTACAGAATTATTATCTATAGATATGAACATGTTCCAGTAACTTCTGTTGAGTGAAAAAAGTATGGATGAGATGAGGAATATTTTAAAGCTCTTGTTTGATTTCAGTTAAAAACTGTTTTATTATAGTAGAAAATTGTTTGAATACAGTTGAAAATTGTTGGATTATAGTTGAAAATTGTTTGATTATAGTTGAAAATTGTTTGATTATAGTTGAAAATTGTTTGATTTTAGTTGAAAATTGTTTGATTATAGTTGAAAATTGTTTGATTATAGTTGAAAATTGTTTGATTATAGTTGAAAATTGTTTGATTATAGTTGAAAATTGTTTGAATACAGTTGAAAATTGTTGGATTATAGTTGAAAATTGTTTGATTATAGTTGAAAATTGTTTGATTATAGTTGAAAATTGTTTGATTATAGTAGAAAATTGTTTGATTATAGTAGAAAATTGTTTGATTATAGTTGAAAATTGTTTGATTATAGTAGAAAATTGTTTGATTATAGTTGAAAATTGTTTGATTATAGTTGAAAATTGTTTGAATACGGTTGAAAATTGTTGGATTATAGTTGAAAATTGTTTGATTATAGTTGAAAATTGTTTGATTATAGTAGAAAATCGTTTGAATACAGTAGAAAATTGTTTGATTATAGTAGAACATTGTTTGATTATAGTTGGAAATTGTTTGATTATAGTAGAAAATTGTTTGATTATAGTTGAAAATTGTTTGATTATAGTTGAAAATTGTTTGATTATAGTAGAAAATTGTTTGATTATAGTTGAAAATTGTTTGATTATAGTAGAAAATTTTTGAATACAGTAGAAAATTGTTTGATTATAGTAGAAAATTGTTTGATTATAGTTGAAAATTGCTTGATTTTAGTTGAAAATGGTTTGATTATAGTTGAAAATTGTTTGATTATAGTTGAAAATTGTTTGATTACAGTTGAAAATTGTTTGATTACATTTGAAAATTGTTTGATTATAGTTGAAAATTGCTTGATTTTAGTTGAAAATGGTTTGATTATAGTTGAAAATTGTTTGATTATAGTTGAAAATTGTTTGATTATAGTTGAAAATTGTTTGATTATAGTTGAAAATTGTTTGATTATAGTTGAAAATTGTTTGATTATAGTTGAAAATTGTTTGATTATAGTTGAAAATTGTTTGATTATAGTTGAAAATTGTTTGATTACATTTGAAAATTGTTTGATTATAGTTGAAAATTGTTTGATTACAGTTGAAAATTGTTTGATTACATTTGAAAATTGTTTGATTATAGTTGAAAATGGTTTGATTATAGTTGAAAATTGTTTGATTACATTAGAAAATTGTTTGATTACAGTTGAAAATTGTTTGATTACATTTGAAAATTGTTTGATTTTAGTTGAAAATGGTTTGATTACAGTTGAAAATTGTTAATACTGCTAATACATAAAAAGTAATAATACATGGATTTTGTTGTGAATATTGAAGCAAATTATCATTTGTATCCATTTTTCTGGCTCATAACTTATAAGAGTTGAATAAGAAGTTAAACACGTCAAACACCCGCATTCTCTTCTTGATACATAAAACCTGATACATAAAAGTTCTTACTCATCCTAAAGGTGACTCATCACATTCTTTCTTAACTATCAATAATCAATCACAGATAAAAACCTATACTTTTCAAGACAATTAATAATAGTTGGAACAATCCAGGTCGGAATTTCCAAAATCATTTTTATCCACCTTGAGTCAGTCACATGATTTTATTGTCATTTTTTTACAACAGGAAGTCAGAGTTGTTTTAATCACTGGGTTATCAAAGGAATCTCTTGCGGACGATGAGTCACGACTGTGAACGTGTCGATGCAGTGAATCATTGGCTTCGAGGTTACACACACACACACACACACACACACACACACACACACACACACACACACACACACACACACACACACACACACACACACACACACACACACACACACACACACAAAAGAAAGGTTGCTGCTTCATCGCCAAAATACTCCAGGAATGAAACAAAGTCCACGAAGAGAAAAGTGAGATCGGAATTTCCCCCTTTTCTACTTCCAGTGTGACGTCAGATCCAAGGTCAGAGATAGATCTGCTCCATGTTAGAAGAACTACTGAAGATGATCGGATTAAAGTGCGACATCATCGCTTTCTTTTGATAGAAAAACATGATCATTTGATATTTAAAGAAACAAAAAAACTACCTGAATAAGCAGAAATCACAGTTGAAGTTGAAATTATTCTACGTCAAAGACAACATGGATCTAGTTTGCTTCAAATCTCCTTCGTTCAATTGAATTAATAATATTCTATAATTTACAAATACATGTCAATAACATTTTATTCAGTGTTTTCCTGTCAGAATAATCAAGTACTAATCAATGATATACATTATTGATTCTATATTCAAAGATTACTTTCATATAATTATTGTCTATAGATATAAACATGTTCCATTATCTTCTGTTGAGGAATCTCTAAAAACCACTTGCTTGATTTCAGTTTAAATTGTTTGATTTTACTAGAAAATGGTTTGATTTCAGTTAAAAAACGTTTGATTTTAGTTGAAAATGGTTGGATTATAGCAGAAAATTGTTTTAGATATTTGAAAATTGTTAGATTACAGTTGAAAATTGTTTTATATATTTAAAAATGGTTTGACTACAGTTGAAAATTGTTTGATTTTAATTGAAAATGGTTTGATTTCAGTTGAAAATTGTTTGATTATAGTTGAAAACTGTTTGATTTTAATTGAAAATGGTTTGATTTCAGTTGAAAATTGTTTGATTATAGTTGAAAATTGTTTGATTATATTTGAAAATTGTTGGATTATAGTTGAAAATTGTTGGATTATAGTTGAAAATTGTTTGATTATAGTTGAAAATTGTTTAATTACAGTTGAAAATTGTTGGATTATAGTTGAAAATTGTTTGATTATATTTGAAAATTGTTGGATTATAGTTGAAAATTGTTTGATTATAGTTGAAAATTGTTTGATTACAGTTGAAAATTGTTTGATTATAGTTAAAATTGTTTGATTATAGTTGAGAATTGTTTGATTACAGTTGAAAATTGTTGGATTATAGTTGGAAATTGTTTGATTATAGTTGAAAATTGTTTGATTATTGTTGAAAATTGTTTGATTATAGTTGGATTATAGTTGGAAATTGTTTGATTATAGTTGGAAATTGTTTGATTATAGTTGGAAATTGTTTGATTATAGTTGGAAATTGTTTGATTATAGTTGAAAATTGTTTGATTATAGTTGGAAATTGTTTGATTACAGTTGAAAATTGTTTGATTATAGTTGAAAATTGTTGGATTATAGTTGAAAATTGTTTGATAATAGTTGAAAATTGTTTGATTATAGTTGAAAATTGTTTGATTATAGTTGGAAATTGTTGGATTACAGTTGAAAATTGTTTGATTATAGTTGAAAATTGTTGGATTATAGTTGAAAATTGTTTGATTATAGTGGAAAATTGTTTGATTATATTTGAAAATTGTTGGATTATAGTTGAAAATTGTTTGATTATAGTTGAAAATTGTTTGATTATAGTTTAAATTGTTTGATTATAGTTGAAAATTGTTGGATTATAGTTGAAAATTGTTTGATTATAGTGGAAAATTGTTTGATTATATTTGAAAATTGTTGGATTATAGTTGAAAATTGTTTGATTATAGTGGAAAATTGTTTGATTATATTTGAAAATTGTTGGATTATAGTTGAAAATTGTTGGATTATAGTTGAAAATTGTTTGATTATAGTTGAAAATTGTTTAATTATAGTTGAAAATTGTTTGATTAAAGTTGAAAATTGTTTGATTATAGTTGAAAATTGTTTGATTATAGTTGAAAATTGTTTGATTATAGTTGAAAATTGTTTGATTATAGTTGAAAGTTGTTTGATTACAGTTGAAAATTGTTTGATTATAGTTGGAAATTGTTTGATTATAGTTGAAAGTTGTTGGATTACAGTTGAAAATTGTTGAATAAGAAGAAATCCCAGTTGAAGTTGAAATACTCTGACATAAAACTTAAACTTACTGGAACATATTTAGCAGAGAAGAACATATTTAAAAGGCTAAAGTGATTTGTTATAAATAAAGTTACACAGCCTAACGTTTGCCCAAACTCAAATACTTCCAAACCTCTTCTTTAGACGTTGAAAACATTATGACAGTGACAGACGCTGAACTGTAATGAAGTCATTTCTTTCATTTTCTCAAGAACGAAGTATCTCTAGTTTAATTAAACCTGAACTTGACTCTGAACGACAACATTAAAAAACAAACGATTTCAAAAACACTTTTAATTGTTGTGTTTATAATGTTTAATTTTGTTTTCTCCAGAACTGGATCCGTGTTACCAAGTATATATATTTAATTCTTGATCTTGTGTTGACTTCACGCTGTTTTTTTTCTCTCTCTGAACTTGCGTCGCTGCATCTAATTTAAAGTGTCTCCAACACTTTGCTGCTATTTTTAAGACCGTTTATTGGAATCAAAGCATCAGTGCATCCAATCACTTTTTTAGTGACGCATTATAGAGAAATATCACGAAAAAGACTTTTGATTCGGCATTTATTGTAAAAAACAACATTTTTCCACTTCAATATTGACACTTTAATTAAAGCAGAATCGTTTTAATTCTCGATTGTGATCCGAAGAAACGTGAGCACGTCTCAGTCGCGATGAGATACGAGCCCGAGAGTAGATTTTTTAAAAAATAGATGAAAAAAGGCGTCAAAGCGTTCGCGTCGAAAAAAAAAATCCCACTTCTCATGGAGACCATCTATTAATAAGCGTGACGGCTGAGAGGATCGACAGTCATGTGAAGTGACAGCAGCTCGGCTTTATTTAGACGTCTCTGTCTCGACACCCCGGCCTCGGAAGAGAAGACTGAGCGTTCTGTCGCTTCCCTCTCCGAACCATCAAGGTTACGAGACGAGAGGCGATGGATCCGAGCATCGTATGCATGAATAATGTGTTTGTCCAGCAACCAAATGTTCTAAAAAAAAAAAATCCATCACTGGCTCTCGATGGATTCTCGACCCTCACGCTGGCCTTGTCAAGGTCTGTCATACAAATTGAGAGCCAGAATAAAAACCTGTTATTTGGTTTAGAGTCTAATGCAAGGGGGGGTCGGACTCGCTCGCACAAGGGGGTCGTGATCTTTTAACAGTCGAGGTCGTGGGTTCCAACTCAAATAAAATCTTCCGAACTGAAACAGGAAGTATGATTTTGTTTGACGCCAACAGTCTTAACGCGACTGAGCCGTGAATTACAGACACAAAAGAAAATCCAAGACTTAACTTATCTTAACCTGTTTTAAGTCAAGAATTGTCAAATTGACATCGTAAAGAAGGTTTCATTTATTACTGCGTGTCGTTTTTTATCGTCACCTGTTTTCGAATTTAAGTGGTTTTAAAGGAAGACTTAAGTCAAAGTCGATGAAATCTTCATTTTGAAATAGTGACTTATAAAGGTGTCTGTGTTTAAGTTAAGATAAGGGACAGAGATTATGGGTGTCGGCAATAATACGGAGAATTAAAACAAGAGTAAAATCTGAAGTAAAAGTATTTGATTGGTGAGTCTGTAGTGAAGGAAAACAACCTCCAATTATACTCATACTTCCTGGTAAATACACATTGAGTTTATTGAATAAGATAAAGGTTCTTGAGTTCGACACGCCCTGGTTTACATAATGAAAAACCTGAAGATTATCCAATAAAGATACATTTGGAATTAGAATGAAAAGAACTTAATAATCTTATAGAGTTTTCATACGAGATTTGACATCCTGTTCTCTTAAACTTGTTCCAAAAAACGTTACTAACAACTAAAACTGATCCATAAAACCGTGAGTTCTGCTCAGGCATTCGTTGCTCACTTTTTAGATGCAAATAAGAAACATTGATTATCAACTGGTGACTTTGGAAACAAGTATATTGGAGTGTTATACAAGGAGTAGTTAAAAACTATCGTAAGTATGTTAAGTTGTCTACTAATACAGATTATATTCATGTGCCGACTAGTACAACACGATAAAATGTCATTCCTAAATTGTTACAGTCAAATTGTTTGATTTTAGTTGAATATTGTTTGATTAAAGTTGGAAATTGTTTGATTATAGTTGAAAATTGTTTGATTTCAGTTGAAAATTGTTTGATTTCAGTTGAAAATTGTTTGATTTCAGTTGATAATTGTTTGATTTCAGTTGAAAATTGTTTGATTAAAGTTGGAAATTGTTTGATTATAGTTGAAAATTGTTTGATTAAAGTTGAAAAGTTTTGATTATTTAAAGAACATGTTTGGTTATAGTTGAAAATTGTTTGATTATAGTAAAAAATGATTCCGCCCAAATAGTTTATATAAACAAAAAAAAAACAAAAAAAGATATTAAACGTATATTTTGTAAAATATCCATAAACAATAAACACAAATTAATACATAAATAGCTTAATTAACAAGGAGACGAAAATAAAATAAATATAAAAAATACTGGATTGTAGACAGACTTCATCTTCTCTGATCAATATCAACTCAAAAGTATTCTATGATGTCAGGATTAGGTACATCATCTCCTAATATGTCTTGAAAACCTCAAGTGGACCATTTTCTCCTGAGAATACAACTGTGTTTCTAGTGTCAATGAATGAGACGATGGGTTCGATTATCTGTCTCTTCACAGTCCTTTACTCTGGAACAAGACTTCAGATGAAAAGAACATCAGGACCCACTTATCGCCAAAAATATCTTACCTCACTTAAGTGCTTTTTTTCTGTTAACTAAATAAACTGTAACCATATTCTACAAATGATTCAATTACAGAAAGCAAGAAAATAAGATGTATTGATTGAGATGATCTATGAGAACAACATGTCCAGGATGATCACTGGAATACAAGGGTTTGAGACACAAAGAATCCATTATCTATTCTTAATTCATGCTTTACTAAGGTGTATATGTAGTTACATTTAATAATGTCTCGTAGACAACTTTATTTTAAGTAATAATTATCTATTTATTAGTATATAAAAGTAGTTTTCCTCATTAATATCCAGGATCTAACGTATACCTCCCCCTTGAACCTTCCCTTCTATGCTGACGATGTCATCCTATATTCGCCACCACAACTCAACAATGTATCTCGCACACGGAGACACAAATCTGACATCTCATTGTGGACGATAAATGAAACCAGATCTACGAGCGGCTGCCACGCTGAATCACTCGGGATCGGTGGGGGCAGCAAAGTGTTAAACGTGGATTCATCAGGGGATTTCCAGCCACTCGACAAATCCGGTGTGACCCGGAGCAGGACACCGTGCTATTCGACGCTCAGTGCCCCTTCACTGGCGAACAAGACGCCGAGATACCACAGCCTCGTCCATCACTAACACAACCATGGACACACACTATAGTGACATTCCATTGTGTGAGGAAAAAAACCCAAAAAAAAACAGCTTCTAATTTGACAAGTTTTCCTTCCTCAAGATAATCCAGTTGACATTTTCCTCTCTCTGGCTAAATTAACAATGCCGAGCGTAATCCCATCATGCAGGCTTCATGCTGGATTAATGGATCCCAAACAATAATATGGAAAAGGAGGGATGCATATTGAATAGGTTAGTGAAGAGAAGAAGTTAGTGACCGCGTCGAATTAGAGAGAGAGAGTGCAAACCTGAAGTTTCGACTCGAGAACTTTCCTCAAATCTGGTTGAATTTCGCTCTTGACTTGTTCAGACAAGAGTCTGTGACCTTGTTTGACCTCTGACCCCTCCTTCAATATGACCTCCAGACTAGCAGCAGAGTAATGTAGTAACCATAGAAGGGTTGGCTGGAAAACGTTGCTTAAAATATGTATCTTAAAGCGAACTACAGTCTTATATTTATTGATTTACTCCATTGGATTTTCATGTTTTTCTGTCATTCCCACACTAGCTAAAACGCCAACATTTATTCCTTTGCATTAATGTGTATCATGTGCCGATATCTGAGATTTTTCTGAACTCTAAGTCAATTGTGTACGTCATGGTGACCAAAAAAAAGTAAAAGTATCTTAAATATAAACAAATATGGTTAAAAATACAGATGAAAAACACACATTTGGTTTCCCTGCGTGATTCAACGAATTGGCACATGGTTGACTCAGATTATTGAGGTCAGTGTGTAGTCTGGTTAATCTGCTAGTTTTGATCTGAAACGACCGGTCGCGCTCTGACTCACACGTGCTCGACGGCCACACAAAAGGAGTCGACTTATCTCGGGAAATGTAAAACCAGCCAGAACGATCCCGTCTGGTGGGCCGACACTTTGTTACACGGCGAACAACTTCTCCATTTCCTAGCCCAGCTACAGTCCAGAAGAAGTCATTCCAACTATGTGGCGACTAAATAGACCCCCAGGTGGTGAACCCCCCCCCCCCCCAAAAGAAAAAAAGGGCCACTGCAGTACGCCCGGTGCCACCCGTAGCCGGGGCATTAACCGTGGGCCCACGTGGAGCCGCGGCGCCATCTTGTTGCACCACCACCCGACTGCACCGGCGCCGAAAAGCCCCTCTGCAGAGGGAAGGAAAAGATGGCCATCAACATCTCAGACGCCCTGACAGATACTGTGGGAGGCGCAGACGCACACGCTGGTTATTGATGAGTGCGACTCTCCCGCCTGTGGCGAGGACGAGGCTGCGAGTCGAAGGGAGTGGCAGCAGAAACACTGCAGAACCTCCACCACACACGCCAAAAATCCAGGCAACACTTGCTACCGAAAACGCCTTTGTCTTTCGTCCGGGCGGATGCATCGACACGAGGATCGATCACCGGTTAGCTCGGCCTCTGATCCACAGAGAGAGACAGGTGCCAGTATTGCTAGTCTGTACCCCCCCACACCCCCCCACCCTCCAACCCCCTTGAGGCTGCCGCGCCACCCACGCTAACGCCTCCGACGGGAATCCTGCTCGCTAAAGGTTTCCCAGAAGCAAACACCATCAGCGGTGTGACGGGACTGAATTCAATCAGAGATGGCGACGATAAAAAAAACAGAAGAAAAAAAAAGCAGCTTATTGTAGGGAAGGCTCGTGTGGCTCCGTCTACCTCTGCCACGGGGACACGATGTACAGACGCAGAGCACGGCAGCCCGAACAATAGAGAGGAGCTCGAAGCACAATCGCCGGCTCGCCGGCTAGACATCGACTCCCTCCAGGTCAATGTGCACCGAGTCGGACGGGGAAATACATTTTTTTGGGGATAAAAGAGCGCCCGCTGACGTGAAGTGCAAGGACGAAGGATTGGTGGCACAGAGGAGGGTCGCTTTCAATATATAGATGGAATCTTTTATCAAAATTCCTTTGGGGAATTCGGGTATATCAATGGATCAGAACCAAAAATGGAAGCTTCTCTGAGGAGACTTGTATGTTCCACGGTCTCTTTCTACAGAATACATAGAGATGTTGAATATCAAAGAAAGGGAGGAAATTGAAAACTAAAGTGAGACCTTCGTGATCGAATCCACACCTCAATAGTTGCTCAATAATGTTGGCGAATAATCCCAAACTTCAGCCTTTTGCTGCAGAGAAATAAAAAAGATACTTGAGGGGTGAGGGTGGGGGGGGGGGGGTTAAAGGGTCAATGCCAACCCCAGAGATCCTCTGGAATTACAAAGAAAGAAACGGCATTTGAATCAAGGACTACGTGTTGCTCGGTCACTTTCTTCTTCCTACTATCACTGCCAACATGTCCCGGATGCCAACCTTAGCAAAAAAAAGGGATGCCACACACACACACACACACACACACACACACCTGGTAGACGCAGAACAACACTGCAGGTTATTCTCAGACCACAACCCACCCCCCAACCCCTCCTCCCCCCCTAACCCGTCGTCGCCCCCCCACCCCTCCATGCCGCAGTTCGTGAGTGAGGGTCCCCCCCCCCCCCAACCCCCCGCCCCCCGCCGACTGGTCCAGACGTACGTTCACCCCACCGGGCGAGTTGATCTTTTTTAAACGCAGCAGTGAGTTCGCTGAGGTCAAACACATAATGTACGGAGCTGTCATGGTCACGCTCTCCACTGTACTCTGTGCTGCTCTCAAGATGCTGGAGAGGAAAAACGAAGAAGCGCCGGCGAGACAAAGCCAACCTTCGTCTTGTGTCATCATCGCCCGACGCGAACATGCTAACTTCACGGACGTTAGCAGACAGTCAACATGCAGCCTCTCGCCCTTTCGGCCCTGGATGGTTCACGATCGAGGGGGGGGGGGGTTTTCGTTTCCCCTAAAGTCGGGCGAGCGACGGTTCCCCCGAGGACACGTCGGGTACAAAGCGTCCGCCGCCGCCGCCTCGTCCTCTTCCGGGGGAGCGCCATTGTCCGAGGCGGCGGCGGCGGGGGGGCTGGTGGAAGGGGGTAACGTGCTACGGAGCTGGGCTCGTGAGTCCCTCTCAGCTCCCGAGAGCCTAACCCGTGGACATGAAAACACAACGTCACAAGTTAGGGTCTCAGGGACGGAGAGAGACACATGTCTTGGACGCCTCCTCCCCTCTCTCCACCTGCAGGGCCAGCCCGGTGGCCGCCGCCGTCCTCCTCCTCCTCTTCCTCCGTAGAGAATCCTGTAACCCATCCTCAAGTCAAATGAGGACTCGGGAGCGTCGGAGCGGCGCTGGCACACTTTTTTTGCGCATGCAGTCTCGGCTTCTCCACGCCATGCAGCCGCACACACACACACACACACATTCCTCAGACACATGCATCACGATGATGGCGACCTTTGCTGCCCCCTCGACGTACATCGTCAAATACACATAGCCAGACACAACATGAAGCCCCCCCCCCCTCCCCTCCTCACCCACCCCACACCCCCCTTTTTTACACAACTCTATCTTTCTTCCTCGCCGCCGCCGCCACCCCCTCCCCCAACCCCGGCGCCCCGAACAATACGGCACTTTGAAAATGCCTCCTGCCATCAGGTACAGAGCCAGCCACTGTACGGCGTGCAACAAGATCTCCCGCCATTTCTGCAGATGCAGGCGACAATCGCCCACTGTCGCAGAGGCCGGGGGAGACAAAGGATGGATGCACAGGGGGTGAACCTGAGACCCCCCCCCCCCCCTTTTCGGGGAAATCGCAGAGCATCAAAGATAACGCAGGACTTGCCTGATCAGCCGACGTCTGGCGCGCTAATGAAAAAACCTGGGAGCATGCTCGAGCGTTCCCGGCGCCCGGCGGAGGAGGAGAGAGAAAAAAGATCAACGAAAAAACGGCTCCTTCATGCTACCACGGTGGTCCGGAGCTTAGGAGGGCGAGATTTGGAAGTGGAAAAAAGGAAGAGAATTCGCTGGTATCGACTCACCCTCCCCTTTTCCTCGGACCAGGATGCCCCCTGCTCGTTGTTCTCTCCTCGCTCACTGCCTGCTCCGGAGAGAGGGAAAAAAAAAAAAAAAAAAAAAAAAGGAGAGAGAGAGAGAGGGAGAGAGAGAGAATGCTCAGATTTAAAGTTACAGCACATTCGAGCAGATCCAGCCGAAGTTCACCGTCGACAGGGTTCAACCCGGAGGCGCCCCCGGACCCCCCGAAAAAAAAAGGCCGGTTTCGGGCTCCGGCTTCCAGTCGTGGGGGAAGAAAAGAAAAAGCGAGCGGGATACAGTGGCGAGGAAAAAAGGATGAGTGTTCGGACCGAGCCGGAGTGAACCATGTGCACGCTCTCTCTCTCTCTCTTTCTCGCCCTCCCTCTCTCTCTCTCTCTCACACACAGTCTGAGGGAAAAGCGAGAGAGAGAGGGGGGGGGGGGGAGAGACTGGAAGGAAGTGGAGAGAGAGGGAGGACAGGTAGACCGGGGCGGGCGAAAAAAAAAGGGAAAATGATCAAGCATGAATCACAAGTGTCGCTTCCAGCCCGGGCCGAAGAATACCGTCGCATTCGTCTCGCGAAAAAAAAGGAGGGAGGGGAGGGGAGGAGAGGGAGAATGGCGAGGGGGGGGGGGGGTGAGGAGGGGAGAGGCACACACACATTTTCGACGGTGACACACACACTCTTTTCGCCTTCCCTGGAGCGTCAGTTCCACTTACTTTTGAGTCGCAGGTCCACGGCAGGTTGTGCGACACACATCCAGGTAGAAAGAGACACTCTTTCTTTTCTTGTCTTCTCTTTCTTTCCATCATCGGTGGAGAAGGAGAAGAAGAAGAAGAAGAAGAAGTAGAAGAAGAAGAAGAAGAAGAAGAAGAAGAAGAAGAAGAAGAAGAAGAAGAAGGAAGACCCTCCCCTTAATATCAGCTATACCTCTTCTTTTTTTTTTAATTTTTTTTTCACTCCTCCCTTCCCACCTTGCTTCCTCCTGCGCTGACCGGCGGGAGGAGAAACATAAAAGAAAGGAGGGTGAGGGAGGGCATAGAAATATCATCCATTAATTTGCCTCACAGCTGTAATCGCTTACAGCCAGAGGCCCCACTTTTCCTCTCCATCAGATGAGAGATGGAAGGAGGGGGTTCAGGGGGGGGGGGGGAGGCGGGAGAAAGTAGTCGCCCCGACAAGAGTGGCCTCTCTGAGCGAGGAGGAGGAGAAAAAAAAAAGAGATTTAATCCCGTATTTCCACGGCAGACTCCACCGCTAACTGTGTTTTATTGACGGGGAGCGAGGTGGTGCTGGAGAGCCGCGGCAGAGACGAGAGGAACGTTTGCTACATGATGTGCTTTGGCTTATAGAGGCTACATTTAATCTCCACTGGCTCCCCCAGGCTTTGGTCTGGAGAGAGAGGGAGAGCGAAAAAGGGGAAGGAGAGAAAGAGGAGAGATCATGGGGGAGGGACGGAACGGGGAGGAAGAAGGAGAAGGCGACGTACAACCGACTGTAGGCGCAAATCAGCGACGCGGCAGCAGAGACTGTAAAAAAAAAAGAAAAAAAAAAAGGGAAAAATCTCAGATACGACACTGCTGCCCTCTCGCTTCTCCCTCGTTCCCCGACTGACTGATCGACTTCTGCTCATCCGACGTTCTCCGGCGGATGCTGCATTGTCCTTTTTTTTTAAATCTTCCTCAGGAAAAAACCCTCTGCAGCAGCAAAAAAACAAACAAATCCCTGACGCTTCCAATTCAAAAAAGATATCGTATATTTAACACACACACACATTTAACACCTGCTTTCTGCCCAGACAGAACTAGTCGACGGCGGCGTGCTAATATTAGCCCGCTTTGACGGCGAGAGCCTGCAGACAAAGCGAAAAAAAAAAAAACGCACACACATGCCTGCACACACATATACGTGTGTGTGTGTCCTGCAGAACACACATGTTGCACGAGCTCGCCGCACACACACACGGGGAAGTATTTATATGTTTTCTTTGTGCGAGCGTTCAAGTGGCTCATCCATCCAAATGTTAGCTTGTCAGCTCTTTAAAGGCCAGTCGTCCCTGCGGCGGAAGAAGTGGTTCGTCGGCAGAGACCCAGATCTGTCACGTCATCGGACGCCCGTCACCCGCCCAGGTGGAGCCACGACCAGGACAGGTGCAGGGACGTGTCGTACGGGTTTCTTACGATGGTGCGCAGAGAAACACGTTCGGGGCGAAATCGGGAAAATTTCATTTTTTCTTCAATGGATCTAAGAGAAAATTTCGATGTACTACGACACAACGGTACTATTTTACAGATCATAGTTGTGTATCTATAGCAGTTCAATTTCAACATATTATACGGTGACTGTTGTGAGCATCCATCAACCAAGACAAATACTTAAATATAATATAATGGTATTTAAACAAGTAAAAACTCAAGTTACAACAAGAAATGTAATAAAATCCATCTAAAAATCCCAGAATTTGGATTTTACGACTTAAATTCTGATACATTTTCCTTCTTTTCAATATATTTTTCGAGGGGCAAAAGTCCTACAACAAGCCATATTAATATGGCTATAATTACTACGACACAAAGATACTATTTTACAGATAATTCAAAGAGAATAGTTGTGTATCTATAGCAGTTCAATTTTCACATATTATACGGTGACTGTAGTGAGCATCCATCAACCAAAACAAATACATATATAAAGGAGGGAAAAGCCTAAATATAATGGTATTTAAACAAGTAAAACTCAAGTTACAACAAGAAATGTAATAAAATCCATCTAAAAATCCCAGAATTTGGATTTTACGACTTAAATTCTGATACATTTTCCTTCTTTTCAATATATTTTTCGAGGGGCAAAAGTCCTACAACAAGCCATGTTAATATGGCTATAATTACTACGACACAAAGATACTATTTTACAGATAATTCAAAGAGAATAGTTGTGTATCTATAGCAGTTCAATTTCCACATATTATACGGTGACTGTAGTGAGCATCCATTCACCAAAACAAATACATATATAAAGGAGGGAAAAGCCTAAATATAATGGTATTTAAACAAGTAAAAACTCAAGTTACAACAAGAAATGTAATAAAATCCATCTAAAAATCCCAGAATTTGGATTTTATGACTTAAATTCTGATAAATTTTCCTTCTTTTCAATATATTTTTCGAGGGGCAAAAGTCCTACAACAAGCCATATTAATAGCTAAACAAGTACTGATGAATAATAAATATAATTATATGTTTCGCATGACCTTTGACCTGACGAGGGCCACCTTAATACAGTCACAGGGGCCCCACGTGGCCCCCGGGCCACACTCATTTGCGCCACAATCACCATGGAAACTCCAAAATTAACTAGACAAATAAGAGTTTTTTACTTTTTTTGAAGTTCAGAACTAGCATGAGAGAGACCACATGAGTCTCTTCAATACATGTGTGTGTGTGTGTGTGTGTGTGTGTGTGTGTGTGAGGAGATGTTTTCAATAACCATCACAGTTGTGGATGTTTCACGCAGGGACACACACGTGTTTTTGATGAATTCCATTTCCACGCAAATTCATAAAAACGACGATTTTGTTTAAAAATAATAAATATTGGGGTGCACGTTTCTCCTCCGTTTCCAATTCCAAATTCAATTTACAGTCCAATGTCACATTTCCCCAGATGTTCCACCGAATAAACATCTGTCATTAAAAGATTAAAAACTTTTTATGCTACTTTGAATCAGGACTCATTTCTTCTTCACTTATTATATTTGTTTTGTTTTTTTTTAGAACATTATTTTCCACATATTTTAAGGGAGGAATTTAGAATTTCTCCGTAACTAAGACTTGACATTGAAAACTGTCTCTACAACTTCAAAATGACGTCATGAAAATTCCATAAAGATATTTCTAAGGACAACCAGAATACGAGAATTCCACCTTTTGATAGTTTTTTTGTTATCCTTGCTCTGAGTAGACTTGAAGTTTTTTAAATTTTTGTATTTCATGTGCGGTGATGGTGGATTATTTAACCCGAAGTTTCGAAAATATCCTGATTATAGTGTCGTATTTTTATTAGTGTGACTCTGCATTGTTGCTTTTAATGGTTGGTACTCGGGTTTTATTGATTATTTCTATTTATTTTCTATATGAATATTCACCGCGAAGTAGTCATTTAAAATAAAAAAACGAATTCAAACCAAATTTTACATCAAAAATGAACATTGAGATGAAACAAAATATGTTATATTTAGAATCAAAGTCCTGCGTCAAATTAAAAAAGTACTAACTGAGTGAAAAACTTCATAAGGTGAAAAGAAAAAGGTCCTAAGATATAAGAATGTGTCGTATTGGTGGCATCTTTCAAACATTCACATGCATCGACCACAGACACAAAATAAAGTGTTTGTTCTGGAAGACAGAGGAACGACAGGGGGCGCTCTTCTGTTCCCGGACTTGAAGTCTGCCTGCATGTTTCCAAGCTGCCTCCTCCAATCACCAACAACACCAGCCCAGAGCTGCTGAACCAAAACTTTCTGCAAACCTTCACACCCAGAACTCATCAAAAATCTCATCCTGTAAAACTAGAGTCGGGGAAAAAACAAAAATGTCTGATCCCAGGGGTGTCTAAGTGGGGGGCGAGAAAAAAATTGTATTTCAGGGATCAGGTTTTTTGTCACACAAGTATTTAAAGTATATAAGTCTGACATGTATCAAGGCATCGGTTCCATCACTCTGTGTCTTTAAACAAACAAATAAAATGAGTCTTGACATAACAAAACAAAGAAATTCACCCAAATCCACACAAAAACACAGTTTCTCTATTAATTAAAAATGATATTTTAAGTGTTTTTTTTGGCCAAAAAAGCAAAATTAAAACAGTATCTTTAAGTTCAAGTTCAAGTTAATTTTTTGGTCAAATATGCGAGACATATAGTAAGTCATTTTTATTTGTAAAGCGCTTTTCCAGACCAGGGTCACAAAGCGCTTAAACAATCAAAACAATACTCATTATAGCATAATGATAATCAATATTAGCATACATTAAATCGTGGTCCTCTCTGACCCACGACGCAAAACATGACATTCAGGAAAATAAATAAAAATAAATAACCAACAAAATGAAATAAATAATCAAAAATACTTACAATTCAATAAAACTAAACAGACAACAAAGTTAAAGCGTATACGATAATATCTGATACTATTTTTTATTTACTATTGAATTGTTTTGCTGTATATGAGAAAATAAAAATTCTCAGCAGTTGAAAGTTAAATTCAAGTATATTTTTCTAAGAAATCCTTCTTGAGTTGAAGATTTCTGCCAGAGATTCGTGTGGTTCTGGTGGAAGAAATGTGTCTCTGCTCGTGATTGGATGAACGTGTCGACACCCTTCGCACGGATCCAGCTGAGCAGAGCAGCCGTGCGTACCTCAGGGAAAGCTAGGAGGTTGTACAGTTATCTCCGCAGGTGTATTTCTCAACTATACAACCTACTACCTCAACCTGGGAGCAAGCAGAACCTCGGCCGACACCGTAGCCAGTGGGTGTGAATTAATGGCTTTAAAAAAAAAAACAACAACACTCTAACAAGAGGGAAGAATCTGTCATGCGTGGAATGATTTCCGCCGCCATTTTGAACTGGTGTTATTTGGTCTGATGTTGTGGTTCCTACAAGACAAACGAAGCGACTAAATCAACCAAAATCCTGATCAGAATATTCCAGAATCTTTCCGTCCAGACGACGGAATCGTAGAGGAACAAGTGATCGATCAATAGATCCTCACGATGGATCGATAACGCGGCACGAAGACTTATATAAAAACAATTTTTTTTTTAGTTTTTTTTCTGCTGAGCATGTTGTTGTTGCTGCACAGACGCAGACCTGTAGATACAAGCTTGTGGTGTTAGTTAAACACAAGTTCGGATCTACGGGTTTGGGGCTGCACGCAGGTCCAGGGGGTCTAGAGAGACTTTCGTATGAAAAGGATCAAATAAATCAAGAATCAATAGAAGCAGCAGAGTCACCTGGAGCTACATTGATGCTAAATAAATGATCATTTCTGACCAACATCTTAGGTTTTTATTTGAAACGTATGTTTAAAAATTAAACACGGTTACGACCAAAATATTCATTAACTTGTGATCGTTATGTTAAGCGTTTAATGAAACCAATTTAATGAAATACTTTCGCTGTCTTTCAATCTCATACATATATTTTGAGTGGATAAATATATGGAGATAATTTTTAAAAATACATTTTTTACCTGCATATATAAAATATAAAACAAAAAGAATCAAACTCTTCTTCAATCGCTAAATATTTAACTGAACTTGAACATATATTTAAAAAGTTAGACACTTAAATATAAATTTATATTTACAGTACAATATAAAACCACTAAGTATAAATCTTCCGCGCAAATATTTGTCGTTTAGTGTTTTGGTCGATCTAAAGTTACTTTCAGATGTAACTTTATTTTTTATTTTTTAAATCTGTATCTCGGTAAAAAAAATATGTATTAATTCTATTTAACTTAATGAAGAAACAATGAGTGTTAAATTAATACAAAATGAAGCAAAAGAAAAACAATTAAAAGTAGCTTTTCACGCTTGTATTATTTAAGTATTAAACTAACAATTGAAGTTCTCACAAAAGATAAACAAATACAATCACAAGAAGATTTTTATTTTCACAAAAATCGTGAATTAATCTCCAGTAAACACGAGTTGAAATCTTCAGAAATATTGAGTGAGTGAAAGTGTGTTTGCGAAAATGAAAATGACAAATAACAAATAGGTAAAGAAAAATAAAAGTATAACAACATATTTGTAGTATTTGTCTAAGAATTTTAACGAAAAAACGGTGCAAATAGTTAACCTGGTAAGTACTACGATACGAAAAAAAACAAGTAAATAATACAATTATTGATTATTATTGTTAAATGTTTTGTATGTAAATACTACATTACTTTAAACATTAAGTGACATTTTTGCTGAATAAGGGAAGCTTTAGTCTAAAAGTTTAAAATTAAAACAACATATTTCGTTAAATATATCTGAATTTATTGAAGAATAGTGGGATTTCAGATCTATATTATGATTTAAAAAAAGGAATAATTTGCATTTTAAATGTCTATACAGGTGTTTTATTGGTCTTAAATCAAACAATTAAAAAAATGTCTAATAATAAAATAAGCAAAAAATACCATTTGTCTAGAAAGTTGCATTGAAATAAAAGACATATTCAATTTAAATAGTTGTGTTACGTAAAAAAAAAAAAATAGCACGACTATAACGAAGATCAAAAGGTTGCACAGGATCTTACACAGGAGGTCGTGACCTCTCGGAGATGAACCCAGAATCCTAAAATTCAAGCCCACGTCGATCCCCTCAACAACAAACAAACCACACGGAGCAAACATTCCCCCTGAAAAAAGTCAAAGTAGTAAAAGTGAGAGATGAAACGGGCGAGAGCGATCGGTCCGATTCCAGCCCCACGTCTGAAGTTCTCCTGTCTGAATTTAAATGAGACGTCGGTCTTTGAAGCCGTTGCCAAGTTGCCTAAAGTATGTCAGTGGGTCTCTGCCAGGGAGCTGAAAGACACCTTGAGAGTGGCCCGAACAAAGAGGTCAGTGGGTTCCACAGCACCCCTGCCAGCCCACGCCACCACCGCTGCACCGCTGCGAGAGTGTGTGTGTGAGTGTGTGTGTGTGTGTGTGAGAATGCCACAGAGAGCACCAACAAAAACCAAGTCCAGTTAAGGGCCGCCGCCTACATTGTTCGCCTCTGAACAGCGCCAGGAGACAAACCGAGCGCCGCTTCCCACCCTGCCTGCCAAAAATCTACCCAGCAACAGCGGGCATGTGTGTGTGTGTGTGTGTGTGTGTCGAGAGGGTGAGCAGGGGTGAAAAAGTGAGAGGTGAGGAGGTGCCACGTTGTTAGTACCTCGTAACACGCCGGTGTAAAGATACACCTCCTCCACAGCGGCAGGTAGCAGCAGCAGCAGCAGCAGCAGCAGCTCGCGGCCAACAGTCCGACACTTTCTCGAACCCAAAATAGTTTTTTTTTCGGGGGAAAAAAAAACAAACAAGAAAAGTCAACATCCCGCGAGAGAGACGCCGCGACTTACCGAAGGTCCCGATGTTTCGCTTCAACCCTTGAGAGGCCTTCGCAATCAAGTCCGTGCCCCCCCACCCATGCACCCCACGCACCCCCCCGCCGACCCCCTTACCCCCCCAAAAAAAAAGAAAAAAAAAGTAGAAGCTAGTCTGGTATCAATGAGTGAGAAGTCAACGAATTTTCGGGGTGTTGTGGTTCAATTTAGGTCAATCGCTGATAGCGAACTTGAAGCTGCAGTTCCTAACCGACCGGCCACATCTGTCGCCAAAAAAAAAAAACACAAAAAAAAACAAAAACACAACCCCTAAAGAAACAGATTCTTCTGCAACTTGCCCTGCTTCTGTTTGACTCCTTCACTCTCCGGCAAAAAAAGACAGAAACCGACGAAGAGAAAGCAGCCATGAAGCCGTCCTCCTGTCACCTCTGAACCTATCCCCCTCTTCCCGTCTCCCCCTCCTCTCCGCTCAGCCACTCATCTCTCCTCGTCTTCTCTCTTTCCCCCCCTTTTTTTTTTTTACGAACAAAAAAAAAAAAAAAAAAAAACCTGGAGCAGGACGGTCCAGTCCAGGTGTAGCTAGCAAGACTCCTCCAACACATATGTGCCTCGCTACACTTGAGTCTCCCGGAGAGCCGGGAGCCGACCCGACTCACAATTATGGATGCACTGACAAAGTGCATATTCAGAAATACACACACACACACACACACACACACACACACACACACACACACACACACACACACACACACTCTCACACACACACACTTCTTGGAAAGCTTCCCTACACCAAAAACAAATACCGATCTTTAGTTAGCCTCAGCTGCGGATAGAAAAGAAGGAGTCATTTCGGGACTTGGCTCCGGCGAAGCAAAGCTCAGACACAGACTATTTCTCCATATGCCTGACGCTCACAGTTCGGGAGAGACTCCAGGACTGGATCGTTAAAAAAAAAAAAAAAAAAAAAAAGAAGGGAGAGAAATCCTCTTCTTCTTCTTCTTCCGTGTGTGTCGCTGATACCATCAGGAGAAGAAGGTCCTCGCAAAACCCGTCGGTCTTAACAGGTCGTTTGGTGACAAACACGTGAGCTCCCGGTTCCATTACTGGACATAAGTGGGTGCCAAGTGAATCAATAAAGCACTCGGGAGACTTGAGTTCCTGCTTCCATTAAATACAAATGGACACATGCGGCAACTTCACCCCCTTTTTTTTTTTCATCTGATGTTTTTTAATGAATGAAAATCGTAGTTAAAAACTAACACCAGAACCCAGGCGTCACCGCTAGCATTGTTTCGGTAAAACAAGAGCGTCGACGCTGACATCATTGTTCGAAGCCGTTCCAGGGATTCCAGTTCGTGGAAATAGAAAGTCCAGGAATAAAAAAAAAAAATTATCTTCTCATCTGGATACTTGTGGATACGTTGTTGGGCCGACAGGGGGATTTTTTTTTTTTTTGGGGGGGGGGGGGGAGGCGACCGAGCCGCCCACTCGCTTTGACTCGTTTAAAAAAACGAAACCACAAATATATCGGGAGCTTTTTATAGAAAGCCGGTTCAGTCCTGGACTGACCTCACGCATCCCAGGTTTGACCCACTTCGGTCGTTTTCCTTCCTTTTTTTTTTTTAACCCCTCTTTTCACAAGGAGTCCTGTCGTTAAATCCCACACTCCTGGGTGTATACACAACTGAGTCTTGTCAAACTCAATCACACCAACGTCTTACTCACGGTCTCAGATTTTAACGCTGTGCTGGCCAATCCTTTTCAGATTAAATATAAGTATCGTTGCAATAAGTACGTTTTACATCTTACCATCCTCAAGTTTATTTTAGTGTTTTTGGAAGTTTGTGTCCAAGCTTATCATCTATATCTACACAACATGATTAGTCGTAAACCAACGGTTTTTGAAGGGCATGTTCACCCAGAAGAACGTGATTATTAAATAAATCATCTCTTTAATTCTGGTGTTATCCAAAAGCACGTTGTGAGCACTGCACGTGTAAAAAGCTGCTGTATAAATAAACATGATTATATTATTACTATTGCTCGTCACAGCTACCGTTCGCTCCAGGACTCTTGACTAATGACTCAGGCATGGACTCCTGGAACGGATCCATGGTTTGGTGGCGAGGAAAGAACTAAGAGGGCCTGTGGACTTCCTGGACTCCTGAGGTCCAGCATGAGAAAAGCAACAAAAAAACCCTCACTGTTGTCTTCATTTATCTAAGAAATATAACAATGATATTGCAAATCAGAATATATTTATATATTTTTTCCTCCAGCTTTGGTGGAAACAGATCTTTTATGACTTGAATAATTCAATATTTCTTCCTTCAGGACTTTTGAGAGCAATAACAATGGCTGGAGGATTAGATAACACAGGAAGATTTAGAAGAATCAGGAATGTGTAAACAAGTGTTTGAAACTTTTTTGTTTGTTTCATGGAATGGGCGCTATTCGTTTTTTTGTATATATTCGTAAGTTGTTCGATTGTAAGACGTTTTTTTTTTTTTATACGTACGTTATTTCATTAACTACATTTGTATAGTGCCGTACATTTGCTGAGACATGCAAATATGAAAATGTATCTCATCTTTTCCTTGACATCGGTTTCGGTTTATATTTATAATCAAACAATTTTCAACTGTAATCTAACAATTTTCAACGATAATCTAACAATTTTCAACTACAATCAAAAAAATGTCCACTGATATCGAACAATTTTCAACTGAAATCAAACAATTTTCAACTGAAATCAAACAATTTTCAACTATAATCAAAATTTTTTGAACTATAATCAAACAATTTTCAACTGTAATGTAACAATTTTCAACGATAATCTAACAATTTTCAACTACAATCAAAAAAATGTCCACTGAAATCGAACAATTTTCAACTGAAATCGAACAATTTTAAACTGAAATCAAACAATTTTCATCTGAAATCAAACAATTTTCAACTGAAATCAAACAATTTTCGACTGAAATCAAACAATTTTCAACTGAAATCAAACAATTTTCAACTGAAATCAAACAATTTTCAACTATATCAACAGGTACAACCTTCAGTTGACGAATCACTTTATTACTTATTATTATCAATAACCTTATGAAGGTTAATTCTAAGAGTATTTATCTTACGTTTCAAAGGTATTTTATACAAATATTCACATGTTTTAATAAGTAAATGATGTTTCCCTGATTTGGTTGATTCTAAAAATAATCTTAATCCATCTACAAAATCAACATATCTGTAATATAAAAATAAATTATGTTTGCACAACAACAACAATACTTAAGGGTCACGGATTAAAAAATAAATTATCCATAAAACATGTAACAAAACTTCACCATGTTATTGATGTAACCAAACGTTTTCATGGGTTCTGATCTTAAAAAGGGCGATAATTAAACTACCTGGTCAAGATTTGGACCTGAGGGTTGGTGGTCAAGTGTATAAAGTGGGAGGTAAGATTCTCGAGGTGAAGGCGCTGCTCAAAGGCAGCCAGAGGACACAGTTAGAATCTCAATCCTAACATCAGTTTGAATGTCTCGGGTTCTGGAAAATCTTAAAGAGAAGATTTCGGAATGGACTCCAGCTTCAGGGACAAAAATCACAAATAAACTTAAAAAATGACCTGATCTTTCAATTATCTTTCATACAAAACTTCTAAATTCTAAGCAACACTCAAAGTCAGATCAAGGTTAAAAAAAAGGAAATAAAATGGCAAAACTTGATGATTTGATCTGCGATAAATCTATGAATTATTAAATAATGGATGAAATAAAACGGGGAAAATTAATCGTAAATAAAAGCGTACGCATGTATAGGCGTCAGGGCTGCGAATACAGAATTATTTTTTTGATTTTAAACTTCAACACAGTATTGAAAAGGATCGAACATGAATGAACATGTTTAAAAAAAGTAAAATCAAATAGAAAAACACACTCTTTCAAACCCGATCTTCCATCCTCGCGCCAGCACGACACAACACTTTTAATTCAAAAAGTGTTTGCGAAAACTGTCGTTAAAATAAATCGGAAGAAAGTTCCACTAAACTCGTTGCCCCCCCGCGACCCCCTCGAAGTTGGTCGACTCCCCCAGCTTGTGTCAACACATCCCAAAAAATTGAGTGTGTCTACCTTTTCCCGTCTTCTCTTCTCTCCTCCCTCCGTCTGATATTCTGCTCACGCACAAATGCGGCAACCGTCCTCCAATCGCTGGCATTAATCCACACCTCAGACCCCCCAGACACACTGTCTGCTCTCCCACAATGCATCTCAAGCCCCCGAAACTTTCCCAGACACATTTGGCCTTCTCTCTATCGCTCACCTCTCCCTCCCTCTCGCTGCAGCCCTTTCTTCTCGCTGCCGTCTCCCCGCGGCTTCCTCGTCGGCCAGTTTCATTCGCTCGGCCTCATTCTTCCTCAAACTCTCTAAATTTTCCCCCTTTTTTCCTCCTCTCTATTCACGCTTGGCCCGCCTCACAAAAGTATCTGCTAATCTTCCTCGGAGTCCATTTGACATAACAGCGACTCCGCTAAAGACCGGCGGTATTGGAACATCAGAAGAACATTTGTGTAGTTTTCTCACACGCCGAGTACAAAACTACGTCTCATTCATTGCGACTCGTTTCATTCCCTCGGCCGCACTTTATTGTCTCGCTCCACCGAGGGAGTCGTTTTTCGCAAGATGGTTATTTTTTATAAACTTTTCGTGTTCGTTAAATGAATGTGTGAACATATGACCTGATCGAGGGTCATATTCAAATTTAATCAAACAATTTTCAACTATAATCAAACAATTTTCAACTAAAATCAAACAATTTTCAACTGAAATCAAACAATTTTCAACTATAATCAAACAATTTTCAACCGAAATCAAACAATTTTCAACTATAATCAAACAATTTTCAACTAAAATCCAACAATTTTCAACTGAAATCCAACAATTTTCAACTATAATCAAACAATTTTCAACCGAAATCAAACAATTTTCAACTATAATCAAACAATTTTCAACTGAAATCAAACAGTTTTCAACTATAATCAAACAATTTTCAACTGAAATCAAACAATTTCCAACTGAAATCTAATTATTTTCAATTATAATCAAACAATTTCCAACTTTAATCAAACAATTTTCAACTATAATCAAACAATTTTCAACTGAAATCAAACAATTTTCAACTATAATAAAACAATTTTCAACTGAAATCAAACAATTTCCAACTGAAATCTAATTATTTTCAACTGTAATCAAACAATTTCCAACTTTAATCAAACAATTTTCAACTATAATCAAACAATTTTCAACTGTAATCAAACAATTTTCAACTGTAATCAAACAATTTTCAACTGTAATCAAACAATTTTCAACTGTAATCAAACAATTTTCAACTATAATCAAACAATTTTCAACTGAAATCAAACAGTTTTCAACTATAATCAAACAATTTTCAACTGTAATCAAACAATTTTCAACTATAATCAAACAATTTTCAACTGAAATCAAACAGTTTTCAACTATAATCAAACAATTTTCAACTGAAATCAAACAATTTCCAACTGAAATCTAATTATTTTCAACTATAATCAAACAATTTCCAACTTTAATCAAACAATTTTCAACTATAATCAAACAATTTTCAACTGAAATCAAACAATTTTCAACTATAATAAAACAATTTTCAACTGAAATCAAACAATTTCCAACTGAAATCTAATTATTTTCAACTGTAATCAAACAATTTCCAACTTTAATCAAACAATTTTCAACTATAATCAAACAATTTTCAACTGTAATCAAACAATTTTCAACTATAATCAAACAATTTTCAACTGAAATCAAACTATTTTCAACTGAAATCAAACTATTTTCAACTGAAATCAAACTATTTGTATTATGAATGTGTGAACATATGACCTGCTCGAGGGTCAGTTAGGTTTATTCATAGTTTGAACAAAAGAGAACAAAACATGGGTGAGATGTTGAGCAATTGTTTTATCGTTTGTTTGAACTTCATGAAAATAGTTATGTTGTATAATTTCGGAAGTTGTTAGATTTTAGTTAGTTTATCAACTACATTTGTATAGTGTCATACATTTGCTGAGACATGCAAATATGAAAATGGATTCTTATCCTTGACATCATTTTCGGTTTATATTCATAATCAAACAATTTTCAACTGTAATCAAACCATTTTTTAAATCTTATCAATTTTATCTTATTAAACAATTTTCAACTATAATCAAACAATTTTCAATTGAAATCAAACAATTTTCAACTGAAATCAAACAATTTTCAACTGAAATCAAACTATTTCCAACTTTAATCAAACAATTTTCAACTATAATCAAACAATTTTCAATTGAAATCAAACAATTTTCAACTGAAATCAAACGATTTCCAACTTTAATCAAACAATTTTCAACTATAATCAAACAATTTTCAATTGAAATCAAACAATTTTCAACTGAAATCAAACAATTTCCAACTTTAATCAAACAATTTTCAACTACAATCAAACAATTTTCAACCGAAATCAAACAATTTTCAAATTTAATCAAACAATTTTCAACTATAATCAAACAATTTTCAACTAAAATCAAACAATTTTCAACTGAAATCAAACAATTTTCAACTATAATCAAACAATTTTCAACTGAAATCAAACAATTTTCAACTATAATCAAACAATTTTCAACTGAAATCAAACAATTTTCAACTGAAATCAAACTATTTTCAACTGAAATCAAACTATTTTCAACTGAAATCCAATTATTTTAAACTATAATCAAACTGTTTGAGTCTCTTGTACAATCTTTTTCAGCTAAACAATATTTTCAGAGATTGAAATATATCAGAGAGAAAAAGTACTTAATATTTATCTTTCAAGGCGACTTATTGATACTTTTCAATGGAACGAACCTGAACTGAAATAGAGACAAAACACTGAATGAAACTGAACCAGGGGATGAAATGATATGAACAAACCCTAAATCATAGTAAATATAAATGACACTCTCTGTAAACAATAGTACTTTTTCAGTTGCCATGGGCAACCATCTGCCTTCCATTTGATCAACTAAATATGTTTTATTCGTGAGAGGGTTTTTTGGGGGGTCGGGGGGGTTGATGGCGTGCATCATCACGTCGGAGGAGAACCTGCTGGACCACCGCAGGATGACTTTATCATGTGTAATCCTACAATCTGCTTAACATTCCTCCGCTGCACACTCGCTTTCATGGCCTGCTCCCTCGTTGGCTCTCTGGCTGGAACATCTCCGGGGTCGGACCGGTGGTCTCGCTCCTCATGAAGGTCTTAACGGTTATCTGGTGATCTGGTTTGGCTCCGATCTTGGGAATCTTTCCGTCGAGCACGCTAAGAGGATTTAGTTCTGAAGGCTGCGGGCAGAACGAACGGGGTCGGTCCTGAGGGAGGGACCGAAGACGCGACTCGGAGTTTAATAGAAATGTGATCGGGGCGGGGAATCCCAAACAACACAAGCTCTTTATTCATCACAAGGTTCGTCTTAAGTTAAAAAAATCACTACGTTGTTCGGAGAAATGACCTTAAGTTCCGGTGCTTCGTCGGTGAATCGAGTTTCCGTCCTGGATCTCGTGTTTATTGTAGTTTACAACCCTGGCTTGTAATCTGTGCGTTTGTGTTTCTCGTTTAGACTATTGTAACACTTTATTTTGGTGTCCAAACAAGAAGGATGTGTCTGGCCTGCAGTTAATACTGAATTCTGACCTGCTCTAGTAGAAGAACTCACATTTCTCTGATCCTTAAAACTCTTCACTGACTGCCAGTTTCTTTCAGGATCCACTTTAAAATTCTGGTTCTTACTTTCAGATCTATTCATGGTCAGACCTTCCATCAGTGATCTGATCCAGACTTACACCCCAGCTCGGGCTCTGAGGTCTGTGGATCAGAATCTACTGATGGTTCCTGAACACGGTTCAGGACCAGAGGAGAGAAATCCTTCCAGACTGTTGCTCCTAAGCTTTGGAACCATCTCTGTGTTTGATGATCTACTGACTCCTTCAAGAAACATCTTAAGACACTTTTTATTTGTGCTTTCCCTGATTTTCCGATTTGTCTTATGTGTCTTGGCTTTTTATAGTATATACTTTTAACTGTGTATTGTTTTTTAGTTTTTGTATTGTCAAGAAAAATGGCCTTCCCCCCAAAAGAGAAGCTACTAGGAGGCAACATGCTAGCTAGCATAGCTTAAAAAAAAACAATAAAAAAAATAACTTTAATTAAATTTAATGTAAGTAAAGCCTCGAATTGTTTTATTTTTTATTATTCAAAATCGGTTTTTGAATAGTCAACTTACCTATTACGTTGGACAAAAAGTTTACATGTTCAATTCAATTAAAGTTTATTTTAGTTATTTGATACATGATAATGTTTATTTATTATTTTATTCTGTAATGACACCACAAAAAAAAAAAAATACAATTCTGATTGACAGGTAAGCAGGTGCACGATTGTTTACAGTGTTACTTTAATAATTAAACACATAAATATTAGTCAATACAAGGAGCTTTGCCTCAACAGTATTTGTCTTTGTTTCATTTCTTTCATTAAAAAAAAGTGAAGGAAACGATCTCTAGGATTTATTCAAAATGGCGTCTACATTTTTTTTCATGAATCCAGATTTAAATACATGTTTTTAACCTCCATTAGTATATTAATATATTCATAGTATAATTGTCAGGATATCAGGACGCAGTCATAATTCATGAAGAAACCGATCCATCCCTTCCTCTCCTTTATCTCCCCTCCTCCTCCTCCTCCTCTTTATTGCTCCCCTTGCCCTTTTTTTTTTCATCCTCCCTCCTCCTCCCCCGCCTCCTCCCATCCTCGCTCATGTCCTCGCCTGACCCGGCTCGGCCTGAATGGCTGCCGGTGCCCATTTAGATGCAGCACAGCTGGCGAAGAAAAGCCGCCCGTCTGTCTTCAAAGACACGTCTCAATAATCCCTTTATTTCCCACTGCTGGACGCGTCTCGCCCCGAAAACCGTCGCACCTGAAGTGACGCCCCGAACCTGCGAAGCCATTTTCTAGACACGTTTACGGTTTTTTATTTTTTATTTCGATGATGGGCTCGTTCAGGAAGTTCCTGCCTTGACGCCGGCGTGTTTCCTGTGAGCGACGATGCGTGGCGTCGGAGGATTATTTTGGGCGACGCTCGGGGGGCGAAGAAGACGCGACGAGGTCAGACCGGGGTTCACAGTGGAGCAGAAACATGTTTCAGTCAAACACCACCAGTGTTGTGATGATGTCGGAGCACAGTTTTAAAACGTGACCGGAGGGAAGACATGCTTGTGTTTGTTATTCCTATCATTAGTGTTGTTGTTTTGTTATTCTTCCTCTGATGATCAACGCTTAGTCTAATTATTGTTGTGTGTAATTATTCTTATTATTTTTGACATTCTAATTATTATTGTTATTAATTTTCTTTTTGTTGTTATTGATGCTTATTCTTATTGTTTTTGTTATATGATTGTTGTGATTCTTCTTCTTCTTCTTATGGTTGTTATTGTTCTTATTGTCATTTTGTTATTCTTCTTCTTCTTATTGTTTTTATATTCTTCTTATTGTTCTTCTTCTTTTTTTATTATTATTTGTATTACTATTCTTATGATTGTTGTTATTCTTCTTCTTGATTTTTGTGTTGTTATAGTTGTTATTCTCTTATATGGCTATTATTGTTCTTCTTGATTATAGTGTTGTTATTGTTGTTATTCTTTTATATGGATATTATTGTTATTCTTGATATTCATGTTGTTATTGCTGTTATTCTCTTATATGGCTATTATTGTTTTTCTCGATTATAGTTTTGTTATTGTTGTTATTCTATTATATGGCTATTATTGTTTTTCTCGATTATAGTTTTGTTATTGTTGTTATTCTATTATATGGCTATTATTGTTTTTCTCGATTATAGTTTTGTTATTGTTGTTATTCTATTATATGGTTATTATTGTTATTCTTGATATTCATGTTGTTATTGTTGTTATTCTATTATATGGCTAATATTGTTTTTCTCGATTATAGTTTTGTTATTGTTGTTATTCTATTATATGGTTATTATTGTTATTCTTGATATTCATGTTGTTATTGTTGTTATTCTATTATATGGTTATTATTGTTATTCTTGATATTCATGTTGTTATTGTTGTTATTCTATTATATGGTTATTATTGTTATTCTTGATTTTAGTGTTCTTATTTTTGTAATTATTATGATCATAGACATTTTTTCTCTCTGTTATTATTGCTGTTATCATTATTGTTATTTATCCTAAGAATGTTTTCAATGTTATTCTTGTTATTGTTGTTTATATTAATGTCTTAATCTGGACGTATGAATAGATTCAGCCTCGACATCAGGATTCTTGACTTTCATGTTTTCAATAAGTTGTGACCAAAATATAGTCTTAACAAGTCCCTTAACTGACTTGTTTTGCTCTGAACTGTTTTATATAAATGATAACAGATGTTTTTTATCATTTATATGGTTTATACTCCATCAAAATGGACACATTTGAATCATCATGATGGTCTTCTGTCCCCTTGACCTGATGGAGTAGACGTCCCTGAAGTCTTCACCAAATGAATGAAGTGATAATCAAGAGGTGCTGATCCTCATCTCAGCCGCTTTCATTCTAGAATTCAAATCTGTCGAGTAATACACTCTATATTTCCCTCGCGGTACTAGCGTAGTTTTACAACCACAGACACACCCAAAGAAAGGGAAAAAGAACTTGAACAAATCTGCCTGTGAGCAGCATCTTTCGAATCAGCCTCCGCAGACGAGCGTTTGTAGCCAATCACGGCCCGGGAAGGATCCCTCACTTCCGACCAATGGCGCGCCGAGGAATTACTATCAATTTTGGGAGTGACTGGGCTGTTGTGGAGTAACACGGTTGTCGTGGTGCAGAGAGAGCGTGAATGAAACAGAAGCTGGAGGTCGACGACGCCATGGTTACGACGCGGCAACGACACCAGTTCCTGAGCATGGATTGATCTGAAGCTTGACTCACACGAATCATCCTGTCGGTTCTGGTGTTAACACACGTTATATTAAGATCTGCATTCTTCCTCTCAGCTCAGATCAATTACAATTGCAAACCATATTTTAATTCTCCGAACCCTGCGCCCACACGGCTTCATGAAAAACACCAGAGCGGCGTTTAATGTCGAGTCTTCGCGTGTGAGGGTCGTGTGAGGACGGTCGGTAATTTATGTTGAATACGCTCAGTCCAGCACGGAGAGAGAAGCACGTCCAGAATGTTAAGAAGATCACTGAGGGGAGAAGCCACCAGATGCTGATGCTCGTGCTACACATACTGGTGCTGAGACAGATGAACTGACACCGTTCAAGAGATGAGAACGAATAAAACGACGTTTTCAGAGCACGATACAGTACAGCAGGACAAGAGGCCTGAGTTCTTAAAGTGTAAACATCTAAAGGTGTTTGATTATAGTTGAAAATTGTTTGATTATAGTTGAAAATTGTTTGATTATAGTTGAAAATTGTTTGATTTTAGTTAAAATTGTTTGATTTTAGTTGAAAATTGTTTGATTATAGTTGAAAATTGTTGGATTATAGTTGAAAATTGTTGGATTATAGTTGAAAATTGTTTGATTTCAGTTGAAAATTGTTGGATTATAGTTGAAAATTGTTGGATTATAGTTGAAAATTGTTTGATTATAGTTGAACATTGTTTGATTAAAGTTGAAAATTGTTTGATTATAGTTGAAAATTGTTGATTATAGTTGAAAATTGTTTGATTATAGTTGAAAATTGTTTGATTAAAGTTGAAAATTGTTTGATTATAGTTGAAAATTGTTTGATTATAGTTGAAAATTGTTTGATTATAGTTGAAAATTGTTTGATTTCAGTTGAAAATTGTTGGATTATAGTTGAAAATTGTTTGATTATAGTTGAAAATTGTTTGATTACAGTTGAAAATTGTTTGATTAAAGTTGAAAATTGTTTGATTATAGTTGAAAATTGTTGGATTATAGTCGAAAATTGTTTGATTATAGTTGAAAATTGTTGGATTATAGTTGAAAATTGTTGGATTATAGTTGAAAATTGTTTGATTATAGTTGAAAATTGTTTCATTATGGTTGAAAATTGTTTGATTTCATTTGAAAATTGTTTATGAAGTTCAGCCAAAATTCAAGTTTCCCTAATTTTCTACTCACCCTAATGTTGACTAAAGGTCGGAAGAAGTTTGACGTAAAATATGACATCAAAATCATCAAAATATCTCCACACTGTTCATGTTTTCAAGCTTAAAATATAGACTTTATCTGGCAACGATTTATCATTTGTCGAGGCTTCAGGACGTTACTGATGAGCAGTAGTAGGTATTTGGATATTATTGTCTTATGTCTTTTTGGACGAAGAAAAGTGAGACACATGAACATTCATGTCTGCCTTTAAATCCAAAAAAGGAATTGATTAGACTTTGAATTCTCCCAAACTTTAGTCGACACGATGGTGAGTGAAATAAGTGAAATTTGAATTTGGGTGAACTATCCCTTTAAGTCGTGCCCCAATACAAAATCTATGTTTACCAGGAATTATGAGTCAAATTGCGATGTTGTCCTTTTAGTTCCAGAAGTCCCAAATTATCTTAATTATCTTTATGTTTTTTCTTCATTAAACACATTTAAGTTCTTTCAACATCCGTTTTATAATTGTTGTTATAATAAACTATTATCTGAAACACTTATCTTCATAAGTCACTATATCAACTTGAGTTTGACTTAAGTGCCACACAGTGTGTGTTTATTTTGCCTCACAAAAACCAGTACAGAAAGATACACGTGTAGTTGTGGCGAGGTAAAAAAAAAGTGCCTCAAATAGTTAAACATGGTGGAAGATACTCAAGTGTCGGATTCAATCTCCCCAAAAACTTGACGGAGCTCCTTCGACTGATGATACCTCAATACTCGAACGTCTATTTTCTGGTTGAGTCGTCGGCTAATACGGGCCTGTCAGGAACTTCATGGACCCGGCGCTGACGCCGACAGCTCTGTCAGCCGTAATTTCAGGTATCGACGTCACATTCACTCCGTTTGTGAGACGTTTGAATATCATTTTGGTCTCAGTTGTTCACAGACTGAATTCAGTTCATACAATCAGAAACAAAATAATGAAATTACATCCTTAATCTTCCAAATTATATTATATTGTGAATTTTTATTGAAATATATTTATTTATAATATGTGTTCTCATGCTTTTATATAGATACATTTCTTCATTCTTTACTTGATCGGTGTGTTTTCTGACTTCGTTCTATTCAATTAATTCACCATTTATTCCTTCTGTTGTCACGTGTTTTGACCGCTACGTTATTTTTCACTTATTTAATTGTTTGATTTCTGCCATGTGATTTCTGTTTGTGTTTTAATTTCACTTTGTTTTAAATCCTTTTTGTCCTTTTTCTTGTGTATTCTCTCGGCTTGATAGTCTCTTCTGTTTTTTTTTTAACTTTGGTGTCTTTGTTCGTCCAGTGGTTTCCTGACATGGTTAGCAATAGCTAGTCATGACCAGGATGTATAACTTGATCATTTCATGACTAAATGACCACTTAAGTATTAAAATGACGAGTTTCTTTCAACTGTTCCTGATTAACCAGTCGTACTTTCTGAAGAATTGTGTCCACATATAGACAAAACAACACATTATAGAAGAAGATTTTGACTAATTCTCTTCTTTAGGGTTGTTAGTTAGATCCCTTAAGCAATTACTAGTCGAGAAAAGTGAGGCCATACTTCAGTCGGATCCCCAGAAGAGGAAGTGCGGGTCGGAACCGCTGGATTTCCCATGAATTGGGATTGAAAATGAGTGTATTCGAAACAAGGAAGCTGCAGGATGTCAACAACTTCCTCCAGCTGTTTACTGTGCCATTAACCTCCATTACCGACGGCGAGGGGGTTAAGATAAAGCCCTTCGTCTACTTGTGAACACATTAACGGCCTCACGAAGACACTCCATGCACTTGAGAACAATTGACGTGGGAATTAATGGAGGATCAACAACGGTGTTTGTGGAGAAATATTTGAATGATGCTGAAAACTGAACCGGTATTCCTCCACTCAAAACCTGTTTTTTTTCTCTTAGAGATGCCATTAACGCAAGGTTAGAAATATATGAGTTGCCCTGAACCTTTGAGCCTCGCACACCTGTGCAATAGAAGAGTGGGTCCTTCAACCTTTTGGCCTTCTTAGCAGCTTCAGCCGAAAAAATGTAGCTAGCACCCTTTAAACCCATGCAGGCATGTGAAAGACACAATAAAATATTTAAAAATACATTAAATGGCCTTTGAATGTGTCATTTCAAACATGTATTTTAGGTCCTGTGGACTTACAAACCTCTCGACAGATGTTTAAGGTTTAATCAAAACCACAATCTGATTTATTTGTCCACCATCGTCAACCTTCTGCTCCAAAAAAACTTTAAAAAAGAACAAATACTTTTTTGTCAAGTCCTCGAGAGAAAACTAACAACACTTGTGACGAAGTTATATAAACTTCTGCTTCAGAATTTCTATGGAATGGTTAAGAACAATGTATGTTCGCCCTTGAAAGTGTTGCCTGCGAACACTGAAGTAAACTAAACAAACATGCACTTGATTTAGATGTTTTTTGTCTTACATTTCGTTGTCTTCTCTTCTCTTTCTGACGAACGACCTTCACCTGCCAAGTTCCTTAATCACGACTTCTGCGAAAGGAAACAAAATGACTTGTTTGTTGGATTCAAATGTTTTCAGAGTAAAAAAAAAAAACCCCAATTGTAACGTTCCTGCCAAAGACTTCAGTTTATGGACAGATTTGTTTTTCTATTGCTACAAGTTTGTTCGTCATCCAACTTGAGATCGAATGAAGGAGACTGAAGTTCATGTTGATATAGAGAAGAGACAATTCCCTGCCGGGAAATCACGAGAGTGGGCTGAGAACTTGTGACTAATATTCTGAGAAAAATAATAGCAGTGCGATCGAGCTGCACGTTTTAATCTATTTTTTGTTTATATACACTCAATGGTATGTGGCGTGAAAAGTGCCAAAAACGGAGGAAGGATGAATAATAAGAAGGGGCACCAGCAATATCAATAGTGGGCTTTAGCTTTGCTAATTATTAAGATGTCAGTGGATAAGATAAGGTAAGGAACAGAGATTATGGATGTTGAAAATGATACAAAAGGCTAGAACAACATCACAAATAGACTCTACTAGATTATGACTCATTCAGATAGAAAACAAATCTATTTAAATATTTATTCGTCTTCAATAACTGTCATCATTTAAACATATGAAAGCTTTCGAGGTTTGGACTGATTGTCCGTGTATATTTCGGGGGTAACTAAAAACATATTTTAGAACCCCACACGCTGTGTTTGGAAACGACAGCAACCTGTTTCTATGAATCAACTTCTTGACTCGAGTCAACCATAGACGTTATGTTGGTCAAACTCCAAAATTTTAATTAAATACCCAATGGTTTCTTCGTGTATAAAATAAATACATTGAAAAACAACCACAAAAACTATTGGTCCTTCATCCTCTGATTAAACATGATAGGAAATTGGACAGATTTGGGATTTTCAGGGTTGTCTTATGTCGCCTTTGTGCCACCTTACTATCTGTTAAAGGAGCCAGGATTGTGTGAAGTTCCCTCACTTAAGGTAAGTAAGTAAGTCAGTAAGTAATATTTATTTATATAGCGCTTTTCGAGACCAGGGTCACAACGTGCTTAAACAATCAAAACAATACTCAAAAAAGTACATACTTTAAAGATTAAGATTAAGATTAAGGGAACATAATGGTTACAGAGGTTTGTAAGACACTACCTTAAGCACACGGTGTTGCCTGGAGACTTTTGTAAGATGCATATATGAAATGAAAAATGCAAAGTCCATGTAATTTAGTTTAAATATTGTCACTTCAACATGCTATTCTGACAATTCTTCAAGAGTTTGGCTTTACCTACCTATGCTTTTATGGACTTAAAAGACTGCTATCGCGACAGATTCTGAAAAATGACGCAGAAGCTGCAAAGGACTACAAGGAAGGGTTTTTTTTCTGTCACTTGCTTAAGATTTGAACTACAGAGTCCTTGATTTAGTTTTTAACTTTTCCTTGGAATGACACAAAAAAGGAGCCTATCCACGATTACAATAAGTGTTGTTGGCGAACGGCCATTTTCTGGCCTTTGTGAACGAATATGGCCAAAAAAACGAACGACCAGGTTGAGTCCGGACACGGCGCAGTTCATGGCGGTAATATTGACTCCAAGAAGATCTTTGTAGAACCGTGAGAAGGTAAAGAACTCAAGTGCCTTTTACAGATTGAGGTCAGGCAGACAGACACGTCACAATTTCATATGCATATAAATATAGTCCAATGTACACTTTTGAAACGGCGTCGCGATGAATCGAAGCTGTGATCACGGCTGACACATGAAGAAGTGACCTCGATATGGATATAGAAAGAATGAGGACGAATCCAACAAACAGGAACGGATGGTATTTTTAGCAACCAGGAAAGGATCAGCGAGTCCATTATTACGTTGAAAGGAAACAAACAGTCTTTTGAAGTCGAGGAGGAACCTTTCATCAGTTGGAGAGTACAAGAGCGCTCGATGATCTCCGCTGACACCGGATTCCTTCAGAAGCAAATGAGTCGAGGTCAGCAGCCCGGGCTGCTCTCCTCGGTGCCCCCCGTCCCTTTAAAGACAATGACACGGGCAGCGGGGCCGTCTGGCTGCAGATGAGAAAGCAGTTATTTTCAGCCGCCTCCCGGTTTATTTGTGTACATGTTATAAGAGAGCTGGATGTCTGGCCGCCGTGCTGATAAAGCAAGAAGAGGGTACGGGAGAGTAAGGGGGCAGCGCAGGGGGTGTACAGGGGGATCAGGACTCTAAGCAAGGCGGATACACTCGGGTGGATAACATGTCTTTAACGCTACTGATGTACTGCCCAACTGGCGCCCCGGCTGGCTGGCACCGGGCCCAGCGTTCTTCCACTGGCAGGACGGCTGTGTAGGTTGGATGACTGGTGGAGGGAAAGTCGGGGTGACAGACAGAAGCCGCAGGCGGACAACTCATCAGCGGGGTCTGCCAAAGTGGTCAGAGTATCTCGTAGAGTTCTTCCCAACTTTAATAATGGAAATAGAATAGAACCTTTATTAGTTCCACCCGCACACCCTCCCCCCCCGAAACAGAAGCGCTAAGTTCAGAGCCTTGCTAAAGGGCAGCGTCCACGGACTGGCTGCCGGCCAGCTACAGGTGTTCGTCCTGTGCGAGAGCTCCGGGCAGATGCATTATGGGAGACTGTTTCTGAAATTTAAATGTTTGGAGCCTTGTAATAAAAATGAGTTGTCTGCACGTCAATATAGTCTAGACACAAGACGACTCAGTTCTATGTATTCCAGCGGTGTAGGCATCATACTAACGGTCCTCAACACCATTTAGCAAATAGAGAAAATATCCACATTATTAAATATCTCAATATTTGCTTTCAATGTATCAATATTTACGATTTACATGAGAATATTCACAGGGTTCATTTTCAAGTCAAGAATTAAACTTCCAGCAGCCCCAATGGCAGCCGTCATAACGTCCTCCGCGGCTAAAAGAACGAGCGAAATCGGTGATTTCCTGGCGATGACTGAGGACGAGAGGATACAGTCGACTCTAGCAGCTTTCAAAGCTGATATTTGGACATCTTTTGGTTTAAAAACAAATAAAAGTATCTACGACTTCGTCAAGTGTGTGGTCTGAAAAATTCTGCAACACCAGAGTCAAGTACATCGACAATACTACAAATATATCCTTGTTACTACAGTATCCTGTTGCCCCTGTATCGTGATACACATTGTGAAAACCGTGGCGTTCAGGGACCACTCTTTATATCTTCCTTGTCCATCATCTAGATTGGTGATTCCCAACTACTGTGACTGTGCGTATAAGTTTGCCTTAATATATCATCACACATCAACTTTCGATACTGGCTCCCTAAGTAGGAAAATGGATTGATGGTTCGACTACACAAAAATCCCACTGGGAATGCGCCCGATCCTTCCAAACATTAATGGCGCCAGCAGGCGTGAGCTTCGATCTCCTCCTTTTACATTGTTACCATTGACTTTTTGGACAAGAACGGGAGATTTTGAACGGAATACTAGAGTCAGAGTCAACATTTTAATCACATTTAAGTACTTTGTGAACTATTTATTGTTCGGGAAGGGAGGGCGAATAAACTTGTGGCGCAGACGGATAAAGGTGATGAGATTTAATCACTGGCATATATTGAAGTTTCTCATTCAGGTAGCGGCGATTTATTTCGTCTCTTCACAACTTTAACGCAAATGTTTACGTGGACGAGAGAAACCTTGTCTTCTGTCGCACCAAGTGTCATATGCTGTTGTTGTGGGCGAGCGTCTGGATCCTATTGTCCACATGAGCAGAGCAGCTGTCAACTATTTGTGTCTCGAGAATTCATCATGAAACACATTTTCGACGTTGATCCAAAACATCATGAAGTCGTTCGCTGGAAATTGGATTTTCGACGCAATTTTAAAAACCATATTTATGAATTTGTCTTCTCTATTGTTGTAGAACTATGTAGCCAAATATCATTTGAGGTCAGAAACTATATTAAAATCATATGTTGTGGTTATCATTGCAAATGCGGGCACGATAGCTTTCTCTAATTTGGAAAATAAAGAATAAAATAACATTAAAAACTGAATGCGTCACATTTAAACATTTATTTCCACAGTTTATGGAACTTTTTTTTTCGGGGGGGGGGGGGAGAGTTCCTTTTTCTAAAGCAAAACCAAGGAGGTTCCATAGGAGGGTGTTTCGAGGAACTCATTATCTCTTACTTAATATGAGGCATTCTGGGTAAAAACAGAGATTTAATTTCAAAAGACGTCAGCAGTTATTCACTTTCCATTTAAAATGAAAAGTTATAGACCAGACTGAATCATACATTTAAGGAAAATAGAACATTTAGTTGGCGTGTCACCCCGATATCTTGCTGGCAAATTCACTCGTGGGGCTATAGTAAAATTGCCCTTGAGGTGAAGCATTTCAGCCAATGGACATTGCACAGTCACAAATTCAACCAATCAGGATCCTGGTATGTTTCGTGATTTGTGTAGCAACCCAGGGTGGGCATGACTTGAGTAAAGGGGGCGGAGAAGGCTCAACACCGGAGACAAAATGGATCCCAAAATGTTTTGTCATGCACTGAACGAAAATATAAACACTTTTGTTTTTACACCCATGAGATGAACTCAAAGATCTGAAACATTTTCTACAAGCACAAAATAACCATTTCTCTCAAATATTGTTCACAAATCTGTCTAAATCTGTGATAGTGAGCACTTTGCCGAGATAATTCAATCCCACCTCACAGGTGCGGCGTATCAAGATGCTGATAAGACGGCATTATTGCTCAGGTGTGCCTTGGATAAAAGGACATTCTCAAAAAGGTTCAGTTGTATCACACAGCACAACGCTACAGATGTGGCAAGTTGTGAGGGAATGTGCAATTGGCACGCTGACACCAGAGCTGTTGCTCTTGAATTCAATGTTCATTTCAGTACATCTAACCAGCCTCGCAACCGCAGACCAATGCGTGACCACATGTATTCATATAATTACAATTACAAATGAAACAAGGGAGGCTCACACATATGAAACTACTTCATTTTTAATGAGGTAAATATATCGACCATTACATGTAAAGCAATATGTGTGCAAATAATGATCCTGAATCATTTGTCAGGCTGGAGTTTTATTTACATTTTTGATCCAACAAATACTTATATCAGAAACAGTGACACAATGTCACACTTTCTTCAGCATTTTTTTGCACAATAAACAAAGATAAATACATAAAAAATAGTTTGTTGTTTCAAACTACTATATCAATTTAATTGGGTTACGAAGACTCAACTTTCTCAAACGCCAGCTTACTGTTAATTTCTTCTGTGATTGTTATAGTTTATCATTTTAATCCCACAAGTATGTGTTTTTTTTTCGAGGCAGTCTAGACCTCATTAACTGAGAGATCTTTGGATCCGTATTATCGTGGAAAGTCAACCACTTATCTGTCTCCACCTGCGGCAAAAACCAACAAATGTTGAGGCGCTAAAACCTGCTCCAGGATTCGAGCATTTATTTTCAAAAGCATCAGCCGGTGAACGAGCGATTGTCCAGGAACTTTATTTAAAAGAGAGAGAGTAAATAGACAGTTAGATCTCGGAGGCCTCTTAAGAAAAGGGAGGGTGTGTTTGGGTTATTAGTCGACTCGACTTCTCCACGTTTCATAAATAAACTCTGGCTCAGAGATCCACTCGTGTGTTTGCTTCTCCTTCAACTGAGTGGGGTCCGGTCAGGCATGTTTTATTATAAACCCATCATCTTTGAAGTCTGATTACTTGGAAGAAACACAAGACTTATCTGTTCTATTTGTGTTGAGTGAGGCATGTGTGCGCCGAACTTGAGACGAGAGCCAAAATCCCAACATAGAATGAGAAGAATTGATAACAGCACTTACAGCAAAGCAAACTACGAGGCTGATGTTTGTGCCGTTTTTTTGACCTCCTTTTGGAGCAAGTTTTCGGGGTTAATTTGGCTTCTGTTCACGGTGCAAAGCGCACTTGGATGCTGTCGATTTTTGGAGGAATCTTTGATTCATCCACTTTCTTCGCAGACTCTCTCATCGGGGTCACGAAGTCTACTTCAGGCGTGTCCAGAGTAAACAAGCAGGGTGAGACCATACAAACTCCACACAGACTGGAAGCAGCGACCTTCAAAATAAGGAATCTGAAGTAGTTAAATTAGTCCACGCTCCAAAAGTTGTGAAGTCATAAAGGTCCATCATCCAAGTGAAACCAGACACTGCTTAATTGTGGCGTCTTTTATCTTGTCTTTCTTGCCAATAGTAAGTAAGTAACTAACCAACTAAAAGTTATTTGTAAAGCGCCTTTCTCAGACCAGACGGGTCAAAAAGTGCTTGACCAATAAAAAAATATACAAAGTTCAAGTTCATAAAAATTGAAAAACTCTAAAAAGGAACAAATAACAACCCAAGACAAACACAGGAGTTCCAGAAAACTAGGGAAAAGCCCGCACAAATAAAAAAGACTTAAGATGTTTCTTGAAGGAGTCAGGAGATAAAACACAGAGGGAGATCCTTCCAAAGCTTAGGAACGTGTTCAGGAACCATCAGTAGATTCTGATCCACAGACCTCAGAGCCCGAGCTGGGGTGTAAGTCTGGATCAGATCACTGATGGAAGGTCTGACCATGAATAGATCTGAAAGTAAGAACCTGAATTTTAAAATTGATGAAAGAAACTGGCAGCCAGTGAAGAGTTTTAAGGATCGGAGAAATGTGAGTTCTTCTACTAGAGCGGGTCAGAATTCTAGCTGCAGAGTTTTGTATCAACTGCTGGCGAGACACATCGCTCTTTAGACACTAAAATAAACTTTTACAATTGTCCAAACGAGAAGAGACAAGTTGTATAGTCGTGATCACATTAGAACCCTATAGCAGTCTTCAGAGTGGTGCTTGTACTTCAACCTTTGATGAACTTTGAAAAAATCTTCTAGAATGTAGTATTTGTATCGATCATTCAGATTCTTAAATCATAATCAAATAAGAAATGTACCAGGATTTACAGTAAAGGCCAAAAGTTTGGACACACCTATTGGGCTCATATAAAGTTTCTGGCTGAGCTTTGTTTCTTAAAGTAATGGTGGTCACTCTTTACTAATTTAGCAGTTTGGTTCTTGTCAAAATATGGATTCTAACAGTTTTCCAATAAGGCTGTAGGCTGTGCTTCAAGTTGACTTCATCACAACTCAACACAACCAAAAATTCCACAAAGTAACACAGGAAATTCACATCTATGAAGTGAAAATGGTGTCCGGTGAAAACCTCTAGAATTCATAAAAAAAAGGGCTAAAAATCTACAAAGCAGTTATTGGAAAAAAAGTGGCTACTTTTTCAGTTATTTCAAATGTATTGGTTGAGTACAAAATTCCATGTATTCATTGATAGTTTTGATGCCTTCAGTGATAATCTACAATCGTAATGGTCATGAAAATAAAGAAAACACATTGAATGAAAGGGTGTTGAAACTGTTGGCCTGTACTGCATATGTTTCAGACTCTCTTGTGATGTATGTTCAAATGTATGTCATGATCATGTTAAGGAGCTACTTACACACAGGTCTGGTTTCTATTTAGATGTCAACAGATGTGAACTGAACAGATCAATCTTTACACTTTTCTATTGTGAAACTGAAAGAGGTCGTAAAGTAAACAACGCTCACATCAATGATGAATGTGAAGACCAGACCAACTCCAGGGGGAACGAATAAACTATTATGGACTAAAAACTAAACTGGGGGACAAAAAATGAATTTACAAAAATAAATACCAGAAAACAAATGGCTAAAAGGAGCTGAAACTATTGATAAATGTTGAAGTATTCCTCTCCAAGATGCAGTAAGTCCCTCATCATGACCATGTTTTGAACTTATTATTTTATAAAGTTTGTCTGAAATCACGGCGAACGAGGGGTTACGAGAGCGGAGTCTGTTATGACGTAATAATGGCTTCACTCCTCCTCCAGCCAGCTGTAATCATGCCCCGCTTTGTTTATACAACGAGTCCCTTGGAGGTGGACACTTCCGGGGATTGATGATGTGCAGTGACACACCTACGTGCTTGACCAATCACTGCAGAGTGGGCGTGGTTACGGTAACGCCCCTACTTTGCAGACAGAAAAGAAAATACCCCTTACTGAGTACATAATACATATAGTTTAAATGTATTAAAAATTGGACGTATATGAAAAATGAGGGTCTTCTGCCCCCCTTAAGTTGATCTGATTGAGTTGAAATCCCCCATAAAACCTTCACTGACATGTCAGTAGGCTACATTAAAACATATATAATGTTATAAATGCTTAGGATATGAACTTTATTTGAACAAAAACTTGATTTAATCATTAACTTCAGACATTATATTCCCCTGAGATGAACGGAATTCCTAATGGGGTCATGCATGTTGCTAATGCTAGCACTGAAAGCGACAAGAAGTCCCACGTGGACCTAACTGGGCGACGGTGGGGTTCACACTAGCAACCACGCCACCGGGCCCGGCGGTCCGGACAGTTCAGAGGTGGTCTCAGAAGCCCGGCCCAGATGGTCTCCCTATACAGCCCCGAGACTCAATACCTTTCTTTTCACCCTCACAGACCAGATGGAGCACATTACTGACCCGGGCCCGGCGGATGGAGAGGGAGAGAGAGGGAGGCTGGGAAAAGGGTTCAGGGGGTGTCTCGCCTTTCCAAAATCTCTAATTACCACAATTGTTGAAATCTTTTCAGTCTGCTTTTTTTTCTTTTTTTTTCTTGCTTTTCTGTTACAAAAACCTCCCAATATGCACCGCAAGCCCTCCTGAGAGTTCCTATAAGAGACCAGACTGCTGCACACAAGAGGGAAAATGGAGGGAAAAGAGAAAGAGAAGAGGAAGAAAAAACACATTAAAGATATGCAAATCCAACAGTCTGGGCTGAGGAGCATTAACCAGCGTTAGTAGGATAGCAGCTTCTATTTTTAGTGTTTGTCTGTGTGTGTGTGAGTCTCTGCCGAGGTGTGTGATGGCTTCCTTAAGCCCGGGCTTTCATGTTTCTACTGAGACAGTCTGGGCGTCGAGATATGTCGGCAAAAATATTCCGCCTAATTGAGACACTTCACAAATGAAGCTGTCAAGCCGGAGCTTCAAACAGAATACACAGCAGCCGTTAAAAGAGAATTTCTAGGGCGGTAGTTTTTTTTTTTACATGTTATTTTTATGTTTTTTCCTTGCGTCACATGACCGCGGGGTCGGTTTCAGGACGACCGTGGCACGTTTTTCCCGGGGTCGTCGTCCCGCGAGAGTCGACGTCAGGGATAAATGGTCCTTGAGGAGTTTTTTTTATGGAGACTTTACGCACAAAGTCACAGCAGCTCGGAGGTGAAATGATGCAGCGTCTGTCAGAACCACGAGACCGAACGGGATCCAAGAACGGCTCGTGTTTGCGCCAAGAACGCAAAAAATAATGACGTCACTTTCGCAAATACACGTCGTTGACAAGTCGTTAATGTATTTTTTTTTTTGGAATGCATACACATGTTTTTAATCAGAAGTTTAAGATTGATCTTGTAGTTCTAACAACATCACAATTCTATTAGAAAGTCCATTCAAATGGATCAAGTCGCTAAGTTTGGTGGAATCAATATTTTACTCGACTAGTCTAGAGTTTATTATTAAGTTTATTATTATTTTTTCTTTCACTCAAGTCCTTTAACTAGTCGGTTTTCATTTAATACTGACATACTTGATCTCCCTTTTTAAATTACGTATTTATTTAAGCCTCACTTTTTCTCACAATAGCATAACATGTTGAATGATTTCTCATGACCCAAAGAAAAAAGCTGAATTATCACAATTATTTTGTTAATTCATAATTGACATATACTTAAAATAAATGTTTATTTAAAAACCTTGAATGAACTGAATGGGCAGAATCAAGAGTTTATATCTGACGCACTTAAAATGTAGAAATATGTGCTGAAAACTATTTATCAGGTTGTCAAGAGTCGGAGAAACAATGAAGGCAACATTCAATGGACAGGAAAAATATTAAACTTAAGGTCTAGATCTGGTCCGCCATGGTATTTAAGTAGCCCGACAGATATTGTGTTAAAATCTAAGAAGATTGATGTTCATGTTGATACAGTGATTTACAAATATGTCTGTGTTTAAGATAAGATAAGATCATCACGACCATGTTTTAAACGTATAACTTTATACAGTTATTATTTCCGTCTGAAATCTGGGCGAACGAGAGGTTACGAGAGCAGAGTCCATTTTGACATAATAATGGGATCACGCTCCGCTTCGTTTATATAACAGGTCCCTTGGAGGTGGAGACTTCCGGGATTGACGACGTGGGGTGACAAACCTTGATGTTTGACCAATCAGAGCAGAGTGGGCGTGGTTATGGCAAACAAGATTCCATCTCCAGAAAAATGTAAGTAATGTCAGTATTTCAATGAAAAGAGAGATTTGAACAAGCAGACAATACATGTCCAAGATCAGTTTAAGAGACACTTAAATCAACACATTAGTTGCCCTTCAGAAGAAACCATAGTGTTCTTTGGAAAACCTAAAAGAGTCATCGAGTCATAAAAGAAGTAGATGAAGTACACGGACACAGTAAAGCATGACGAGGGTGAGGACAGAGTGAAGGTGGAAGAGGCTGACGAAGATGAAAAGAATCAATGTAATCGTGGATTCATTCCTAAAATGCAACCATGACCGGCACAAAAACGATGATCTTTGGACGTTTGAAACAACAACTCAGTTCTCAACACACCAAGCCAGGAGGAGAGAAAGAAAGATCTTTGATGCGTTGATGTTGCTCTCGTGCGGGTATAAATGAAGGATTTATGCGCTTCGAGCTCGGCCACCATCAGCACTGCATCAGTGATGTGGGCTAAGTGCTCGGCTAATGTGCTCCATGACGCTGCTATCAAAAGGAAGGAGCACCTCGGAGCTCTGTCGATGCAGCAGTGGTCAGAACGCGGTAATGGACCTTCAGCGAGACGACGAGGAGAGAGTGTCGAGCCCCGCTGTCCTGAACCACATCTCAGTGTTTGTCAGGCTTTGTTTGGACGAGGAGAGGCGAGCCTGGAGAACAGCAGGCTACTGAGCAGGACTGCAGCTGAGCGTGATGTGCCGCGGCGAGCATATGGCTGCGGCAACTGATACAACACAAACACAGTGTACAGGGATGGGCTGACAGAGACGATGGAATTTCAAGGGCTGGATACCGAGCATGTGTCTGTGTATTCTGAGGCTTCATAATCCAATCTGTTGTTGATCAGACGGTCATATGTTCCTCAAAATCATCGACCAGAAGCACTTGCATCTGGAGCCATCATTTTAAACGCCTTGAACGTTTCACCAGCAGTGGGAGTCGTCGTATAACAGAAGACACGAAATAGTATACATTTTACACATACAACTGTGGAATTTTCAACTGTTATAAGACAATTTTCAACTATAATCAAAGAATTTTCAACTATAATCAAAGAATTTTCAACTATAATCAAAAGATTTCAACTGAAATAAAAACATTTTCAACTATAATCAAACAATTTTCAACTGTATTCAGACAATTCTCAACTGTAATCTAACAATTTTCAACTGAAATAAAACCATTTTCAGCTATAATCAAAGAATTTTCAACTATAATAAAATTAATCTCAACTATAATCAAAGAATTTTCAACTATAATAAAATTAATCTCAACTATAATAAAACCATTTTCAACTGTAATCAGACAATTTTCAACTGTAATAAAACCATTTTCAACTATAATCAAACAATTTACAACTATAACCAAAAATGTTCAACTGAAATAATAACATTTTCAACTATAATCAAACAATTTTCAACTGCAATAAAACCATTTTCAACTTAAATAAAAACCTTTTCAACTATAATCAAACAATTTTCAACAGTTTTCTAACTATTTTCAACTGTAATCCAACAATTTTCGAGTCAGGTTGGAGGTCGAGGAGCATGAAAGCAAAGAAGTATTCGCTCAGTGATATAATATAATATAATAACTTAACATAAGTGTTAATAGATTCAATAAGATTTAAAGTTGACTCATGAACTCCAAGTATCTAATTGTCTGATATATAATCAGTTGCTACTTCTATCTCCAATAGATATGAATAGAACATTCATCACACAGTCACAACTTCCAGCTAAAATTAAACCTTGAATTTAAACTAAACTGAAACAAAAGATACTCAAATATTCCTAAAATAAATGTATAGTCGGCTCTTAATGAGACCAACTCACTCTGAAATCTGTCATTGAAAGTTGGATCAAAGTTTACGGGTACTTATCCCATTGAAAATACACTTGAATAAAAGAAAACTATTACCGCTTTTTTTTTAGTAGCTCACATGCCTTAAAGGTGTCGGCACGACTTCTCTATAGTCGTCCTCCAGAGAACCAGAAAACTTTCACCTTCTCAACTTAGTTTGATCAAACTAGTTTCATGTATCCTACTACTTCCGAGAATCGTATTAAGAATCCAGGTGTACTTTTGAAAATGTTTTCAACGGCTACCGAGTTAAAAAAAAAAAATCCATAATCACGGTGGAAACTGACAACAACTCTGATTTAACTTCACCCACCGCTGAAGCCAGCAGCCAAATCAGATGCTTTTATCGTCCAAAACTTTTGATACGTCCGCTCTTCCAACTCTTCATGTGTCTTCCTACACCGGACATGAATCGATATGCAGCCCTTGATGAGAGCAGCGCCGCTGTCAGGTGAGGCATTAGCATTAGCAGCGGCAGCAGTAGCCAGAGGAGAAGGAAGGCGGGTGAGGTCTGACAAAAAGCAGGAGGGCTGAAGTCTGCCTGGCCCGGGGCGAGAGCCGAGCTCTGCAGGGACACCAACACACTGATCCGAATCTTCGTGAGAGAAACCAGACATGTGGGCAGCACATATGAGGATTTACAGAGAAATACGTCGTGAAAACTAGCCAGGCGTCTGGCGGACAAAAGAATCCTTTGTTTACGTGAAACCGAGCTTTGTTTCGTGGAAGGCTGTTTGTCCGAAAACCTGTTCTCTTGACTGTAAAAACGTCCTGTCGACACCGTTTGTCTCTGCAAGGAGGTCATGACAGATATCTGGTCCATCCTTCACTCGTGAACACGACCTGAAGTCAGTGAAAGTTGGAGTCACTCCTAGTTTGGTTCTTGAGTCCCGCTGAGTTCATGGGTCTTATGGACTGACACTGACACTGACCGATGTATCTAATGCAGCTTTATAATTCTTGACTTGAAGTTTAGATTAAATGTATAAACTGTCAAAGTCAAGTCAATCCCTGCGTGGGCTTTATTTTTATAGGGCGATATAAGCAATATTAACCTGTATTAAAGTTGTTTTTTTTAGTGACTTCAATGTCCTGAAACTTTGTCCAGAGGGCGGTAGCTCAAACGCCTTGTGTCCTCGGTGTCTTACTTCCCGGTGATCTCCGGAGACCATGGGTGCTGTATCTTAGGGGTCCGTTCCAAGTCCTAACTACCCTTTGTTTGGGCTGAAGATGCAACATGTGCGGTTCTTGGTAATAGATGATCATTCACTTTTCTTTTTTTGAGGTCCGTCTTCATAACCCATGAACTCCAATTGAGGTCCTTGTGTTTTGAACCAATAATCAATCCAATTTGATCGTCTCATCAGCACCACATATGAGTCGGTCGCCAGAAAATTCAACGATGGTCATCATACTAACTGTGTACTGTGGGGGAACCTGAAGGGTAACATGGTGAGTATCCCAGTAAACACTCCTGCAATTGGTCTGTAGACACTTCCATGGCCCTCAAAGTCACTTCCTGGGTTTTCCAGGCCTTGTGCTTCCACCACCCACTGTGTCCCTAATCTGGTGAGGTCTGAAGACGAGCTGGTGCAATCCTAAATTGCCCTTAGCCAGATAAATGTTGCTAGAACCTTTAAAGCAGGGGTCCCAAATCTGCCCTCAAAGGGACGAGATGGTGCAGGTTTTTGTTCCGACCTGTCAAGCACACGTGACTTACTGAAAATCAAATGATTAGAGTCTTCAGACAACTGATCAGCTAAACTTTATAGGCTTGACTGGTTGGGTCCTAAACCATCTCGGCCCCTTTTGGGGACGGGTTTGCGACCCCTGCTTCAAACGGTTCCATGCTGGACTACCTGCCTCACATGAAGTGTTGCACATTTACATGAAGTATAAAACCTGGAAATGCTCATCTTAGAAAAACGTATGGCCATTTTGCACCGACTCATCCTGGACTTACAATTTCGATTCAAACCGGTTTGTACTGCTTTTCCAACAGCACCGTAAGTCGCCAAAAAAATCAACTGACTGCCGGCCATTGATTGGTCAGTGGTGTCGCTACCAACACAAAAAAAGATACTCTGCATTTTTTTTAAAAATTGCGAGAGGTACTACAGCGTGTCGGTTTGAAAAGTTGTTCCGTGGTTCTTGACGTGGTCCAGACCTTTTTATGTCTAAGTGGCACTATGTTATGACAGCCTCTTCAACCGCGAGTAGGCAGCAGGACCGATGGAATTACAACAGAGTAGAGTCAATAAGGGCTGGAACTGTGTCGTGGAAAAGCCAAGATGTTGATGTAGTTGGAGCACAGATACCTTCTGTTCCTCTGGGTCTTCAAACGAAAAGTGTCTTTCACGATCCTGCCATGAAGCTTTGTAACATGTCTTTTCAGAATAATATAATAATATAAGTTTTTATATAATATATATTTGTATAGCGCTTTTCCAGACCAGGGTCAAAAAGCGCCTAAACAATCAAAACAATACTCAATAAAATATATACTTTAAAGGTCAAGATAACATCGAAAACAACACAGGAGTTCCAGAAAATCGAGGAAAAGCCTTCAGAAATAAAAATGTATTAAGATGTTTCTTGAAGGAGTCAGTAGATCCATCAAGGGCAAAGAGAGAAGAAGATCGTTCCAAAGCTTAGGAGCAACAGTCTGGAAGGATTTCTCTCCTCTGGTCCTGAACCGTGTGCGAGGAACCATCAGTAGATTCTGATCCACAGACCTCAGAGCCCGAGCTGGGGTGTAAGTCTGGATCAGATCACTGATGGAAGGTCTGACCATGAATAGATCTGAAAGTAAGAACCAGAATTTCTAAAGTTGATCCTGAAAGAAACTGGAAGCCAGTGAAGAGTTTTAAGGATCGGAGAAATGTGAGTTCTTCTACTAGAGGGGCTCAGAATTCTCGCTGCAGGGTTCTGAATCAACTGGAGGCGAGGCAGCTCCTTCTTGTTAAGACCAACTGTCAAACATTATTAAGACACAGAATCCATGTCGTCCAGCCATAAAGAAAACCAATGCATCCATCTTCTGCCACTTATTCCCTTAGGGGGGACTTAAGGGTCTGGAGTCTATCCCAGTTTCTTCGGGCAAGAGGCGGAGGACACCTAAAGACACACTCATAACTACGAACAATTTCCCCAAGTGTCCAATCAATCTCTGTATGTTTTCAGACTGTGGGAAGGGAACCAGAGTGCTTGGAGTAAACCTAGCAACATGAGAAGAACGTACCAGCTCTAGTAGAAGAACTCACATTTCTACGATCCTTAAAACTCTTCACTGACTTCCACTTTCTTTCAGGATTAAAATTCTGGTTCTCACTTTCAGATCTATTCATGGTCAGACCTTACATCACCGATCTGATCCAGACTTACACCCCAGCTCGGGCTCTGAGGTCTGTGGATCAGAATCTACTGATGGTTCCTGAACACGGTTCAGGACCAGAGGAGAGAAATCCTTCCAGACTGTTGCTCCTAAGCTTTGGAACGATCTGTGTTTGATGATCTACTGACTCCTTCAAGAAACATTTTAAGACATTTTTATTTGTGCTTTTCCCTTATTTTCTGAGACTCCTGTGTTGTTCTCGGTGTTATCTTGATCTTTTAAGTATATCTTTTTTGAGATTTCTTTTTTTTGGATTGTTTAAGCGCTTTGTGACCCTGTTCTTAAAAAGCGCAATATAATTATAAATGACTTACTTACTTACTTACAAACGCAAGTTGCCTACGTGCAACCTTTTTGCTATGAGACCACTGCGCCACCATGCGCCCTAAAGAAGATTTTAACATGAATATATGTTTGTCTTAACAATATCTAAGTACATTTATTTATTTTATGAGGTATATGAGCTTCTATTTTCACTGACAAGTCATCGGTTATGTCAGCTCTCATTAAACCATCCCTCAGGTTATCCATTTGTAAAGGACGTCTCGTAAATCTTTCATTTCACCCGCCGGATCCGAACGTGACCTTTCTTCCCGTGTCGGTATGTTTACCGGGCGCTCTGCCACGGAACCAGTCAACACGGATGTCGGCCCGTGCGATGACCCGTCGAGACGCACCAATAACGTCTCCCCCGACACAAAAGCATTAATGCGTTCACGCGGCAACCCCGGGGGTGAAGCAACACTTTCAGCGAAGAAGTGGTGAGACGAGACAGGGGAGTGAGAGGACACTCTCAAGGCCTCCACTTAATTGAAACGGCGGAGATGAAATGCAGAACGAGCACGGAAAGTGATTTAAGGCCGAGAGGGCAGAAAGAGGAAACACTGCAGCTACAAATGGTGGAAAACGACGACATGACTGCAATTACGAGGCGTTCAAGAACGAATCTTGTTTCCTTTCAAATCACGTTCTCCGCGTTTGAATGTGTGGTATTAACCCCTCCGTGGACTGTACTTGAAAAACTGACAATAACACTGATTATGACGATCATCTCTCTTTATTCGCCGCTGGAGCTTCATCAGAACATCGACCGCTGCTCTAATGACTACACTTTATTTTGCTGCGCTTCTACTGAACTTTATTTATATTATCACTGAATCTGATGGTAAGCGCGGTCGCCTCACAGCAAGAAGGTTGATGGTTCGCTTCCAGGCCAAGCCAACTTCTGACCTTTCTTTGTGGAGTTTGCATGTTCTCCCCGTGTTGCGTGGGTTTACCCTGGGCACTCCGGTTTCCTCCCACAGTCCAAAAACATACTGAGATTGATTGATTGAGAATTTGGGGAAATTATCCATAGGTATGAGTGTGTGTGTGAATGGTTGTCTGTCTTTGTGTGTGCCCTGCGATAGACTGGCGTCCTGTCCAGGGTGTCCCCTGCCTCTCGCCCTATGATACTGGGATAGGCTCCAGCCTCCCCGCGACCCCCGGTAAGGGATAAAGTGGTTGAAAATAAATGAATGAATCTAATACTTGTTTTGGAAGGATTGATTTGAACTCTATTGATCCCTTAAATTGCACCCAAAACTCAGATTTCACTTATTTTCAGAGTAATCTGTTCCTTATTAGTTATAGATAAAAATGTTTGTTCATTTTAACTTGAGCTCAGTTGTCGTCGTCTTTATCTACGTCCAAATGACACACTTAAAAACATCCAAATTGTAATAAAGCCTTGACATGAGGAAATAGAAAATTATTAGTTTATATTTCAAGAAATTTGAATTCTATCCCTATAAAGAAGATTCCTTTCAGGTACCAGTCACCACACAGCAGCTGACAGAAAAACAATGTTTCTACATGAAAAAACAAGAATATAAAGTATAAAAATTAGATTATATAGACTTTGTACTGGGTTTCCAGTACAAAGCAGACAATAGAAGGTACAGCAAGTTTCATAAAAAACTTGAACAAGAACAAAGTGCAAGTACAAAGAACATAGATCAAAGTAAATAACACAAAGAAAAAAAGGATCCAAAGGAAAAAGGATACAGAAGATTAACATCTTTAACAATTCAATTCAAACAATTTCCCAAAAAAGACCTCCTGAGGGATCAATAAAGTTCTACCTACTGCCCCCAAACTCTGAATCATACGATTTAATAGCACGAGGAATGAACGAGTCTCTGAGTCTATTAGTGTTGCATCTGATATGAATATAAAGTGCAGTTTTCACCACAGTTTAAATAATTAGCAGAATACAAAAGATTTACTTGGACTGAGTGAGTCATTTTCTTTTTACTTAATTCAATTTTCTTTAAAAAAAAAAAGCTTTAGCCGTCTTCTAGTATTTCCTTTTAACAGATGAAAGATAGATACACAATGTTATGAATCATTTCGTACTATTTAAAGTGTCTCCTCACGTTACACCACACAGAAAGTCACATCGGGCATTTGATTTGTGTAGATGTTTTTCAGTCCATTCCTCAACGAATCTTCTGTTTTGTCGACTTCACGTCGCAAAGGGCTGCAGATCTTTCAATGCAATAACACATTCATTACTTATCGAGGATCTTCACATCCAACCTCTTGAGATCACAGCTTTTCACTGATAATGTCATTATTGTAGGTTTTCTAATGAGATGGTTGAGATTTCAAACTCGTGTCTTTCACGGTAAAATGAAGGTCGAAACATTTGAAATGTCAAAAGAACCTCTGTTCGAAATGAAGACGCGTCTTTACTGAATTGTCTGACGCGGTAATTTAAGAATGGTACCACTTATTTTTAGAGTCTGGTACCACGCAAACATCCCCATCACGTCGAGACGCCAAACGGCACGACAGTCGTCTCAGTCAAACGCCGTCAACGCGGCATCGCAGACGCAAATCTCGACAAACACAAATCAGATCTTTGAAGAGTGGATCCCCTGTCGGCGTATTAACGCAGCGCGAGCGCGGCTGTGAGCTACGACTAATAACACAGACGGAATAACACATCTGGGAACGCCGCTGACAATCAAAGACGGAGCGTTTACAACGGGACGCTCGAGGTAATGTCTCCGTCTGACTCTGGCTCGTCTCACTCCTCCTCACACACCATGTTTCTTTGTAGCGTAGGAACCGAGAAAACAATCAAGAGATGCACATAAATGGAGGCGAACCTGCCAGACTCAAGCCACACACACACACACACACATGCACACACACATGCACACACACATGCTCACGGGGGATTTGTTAGACCACAGAACGCTATTAGAAATTTCCAGGTAATTATTTTTGATCATTTATGCACCAACGTTTTATAGAGAACATAATTATATTTTTGTTTTCATTTACGAGTAACGAAATGTCATGTTTTAAGCCATCGTTGAAGCGAGAAAAAACAGTTTAATTCATGGATTTTTTTTATTTAAGTTGGATAAATTACCACAGAAGTATTAGAGAAAATTATCATTTAAATACAATTATGGGAATAATCACATCTTATTGAAAATGGTAAAATAGTTGAGTGGTTTCAACCTCAATCACACAAGGGGCCAAACTTTAAATCACAGAAAAAGTATAATTCTGATATTTTGTTTTAATTCTAGGATGCTAAATGTAGCGTAACTAGCTGTCTTGTGATTTTATTGTGAAAAACGTCCTGTTTATTTAGAACCTCGGCGCCTGTTGCTGCAACAGCTGCAGCTCTTCAGCAGTTACTCCATCATCTGGAGAGTATGAAGCCACGCCTTTTCCAGCAACAGGCGCCAGATTATAATCTACATGCATTTGTATTCTCCTCTCGTTCCTCTCGACTTTCTGGATTTCCTTTTTTGTTGTTGTTCTTAGTTTGGCCTGGTGCCTGTGTGCCTGCTTTTTGTCGGGTTTCTAAGTTTGTAGTGCAAGTTGGACTGTGATATGGACACTGACGATTCTGAACAATACTCTTGTGGTACTCTTAATTAACGTGTGTAGAATCCTTTTTTTCCTGTACACGTCTTTTTTTTTATTGTACCTTAATGATTAGTGACATCAATTTTTGTTGTATATTTTAAGCCCTTTTTTTGGTCACTATACCTGTACTGACTTTACTTTAATATATAATTATGATTTTTAGTTAATGGAAATAATTGTAATTTATTTTCAAAAGGCGAATTGTGTTTTTCTCAACGCCTAATCAGGACGATCAATTTCTTTTTTCTCTCCTCCTGGTCGAAAACCTCCTCCGTGGCTTTGTTCCGCCTGGAAAAGTTTGCTTCTTAACTCCGGCCGTTATTAAAGCCGAGCGGCTCATTCTTCATCCTGACAGCTTCATTAAAGCCGCCGAGAGAAAGTTCAAAAATATTTACGAGCTCGTCGGTGTTTGTGTTCGTGATCCTGAACTCTTTCCAGCCGACGTTTTTTTTTTTGTGTCGCCATTTTTACTTAAACGATAAAAGTTTCTTAGTTTCCTCCTCCCTCTGTCCTTCCTTCCTTCCTGGTCCTTCTCCATCCATCTCTCTGAGCTTCATTAGCTTTTCAATCCAGCCATCATCCTGTAGCAGCCACGCTTCACCCTCCACCTCTTCCTCCATGAGGCTGTTTTCTTAGTTTCCCAAAAAAAAAAAAAAAAAAAAAAAAAAACCTGTCTGGCTGCTGGGCTGTCTCCACCCCTCCCCTCAACCTCTCGCTGCCCTCCCATTGGCCGTTCCTCTGATCAGCTCCGCGGCGATTGGCCGGCTCCAGCAGGTGAGGTTTTCCTCTCCCTGCCGTTCAATCGATGCCCTGCAGTGGAGGAAGCTTGTGCCAGACTCACTGCAGCAGCCGCCAGCGTTGGCGCTCGTCCATGACGTGGGCATTGGGGATGTCGTGACCTTCAAACACACAAACGTCTACACACATCCGCACACATCTGGGGTACACTCTCCCCCCCCTTAATTTTTTTTTTTTCTTCTGCACAACATGTCTGCCGGCCCCACCCTGCACCGCACACTGAAGACACGATATTTCACAACGGAATTTCTCCCAAATTTGAAATTTCACCGCCGGATTTCGCGACGAGGGTCCGTGAAGTGACTTCAGGAAGTGTCAGAATTGTCCATCGATGATCTGATCTATAAGTTCACCTCCAGAAACCTTAGTTTTAATACGATAGTGACTCTTAAATTTGTCTTCTGTTATCGTCGCTAACTCTCCGGGCTGCTGTTGAAACTGTGATATATCACGACTCACTTTTTTGATGATCTAAATCGTTTTTTTAATTCATTTTTTTTGTCTTTTATTTCATCATCTAAGATATTTTTCACGGTTTATCTTGTCTTAACTTTCTTTTTTTTAATTTACTTAAAATAAAGGAATCACTTTTTATCCAACATGCTTCAGGTTGGTATATTTATTTGACTTAGACTCGGGGGAAATGTATTAAATATGGTATAAATGTCTTGGAATTGGGACAAATTTGGAATTTCATGGGGGTCTTCTCCCTTGTGCCCCCTTTACCTTGACCTGATGGAGTTGACCTTTGACCTCCCCCTTAAAACTGAAAGATTGTGAGTCCACATGATCATTTTATTCATAAAAATTGGACATATTTGAATATTCATGGCTGTCTTTTGCCCCTTTTTCTGCCCCCTTACATTAAAAAAAATGAAGATCTATATATATATATATACAGTATATATTTTTATTTATTTATATACAATGTATTCTTAAAATAATTGTTTTAAAAATACATGTTTTTAATTATTACAGCAATAATGTCTTACTTGCAGATATCTATTATTTTATTTTGTAAATAACATCAAATAAAAAAATAATTTGTTCTGAAAACAATTGTTGGAAAAAAATCTATATTTTATTTTAATATTACAAGAAACTAAAATGTTTTTCTCAATCTATTGAAAATTAAAATCTTTAAATAAGAGTATTTTACTAGACTTTTCTAGAATATGACTCAAATAAAGTATATATATATATATAAATATATATTTAAATATATAATTTTAGATATACTTTTTCATAGTTTAAATTAAGGGTTATTTAAACTTAACTAAACAGAGACAAAAGGCATTTATGAACGTAATTAATTCCGTATCCACACGCAAAAATCATTTGAAATCCCTCGAAAAAAATTGACGTTTTTTTTTCGTCGTCTGCGTGTAAAACCACACAAACAAAGGCAGCGCGTCAATACTCGCATTAGTTCCATCTCTGCAGCAGTTTCTCCTGACAAAGATCCACCGCTCCGAGACCATCATTCAATTATCGAACACAACGATGAATACACGACCGACCTCCTCAAATATACGTTCTCACGTCCATACGTTTAAATCCACTCGACAGGTCCCGAGGAACACGATCTCATGATCGACACCTCGGCTCTACTTCTGCTCCCCTCTCTCGCCCGGACCCCCCACGTCGCCGGCCCATTATCAGACCTGCGGTGTAATGATGCCGATCACGTCCGTGCAGCTGCTGCACTGATGAATGTGGAGACTCAGCATCAGCGCCTTTGTCCTGCTGCCACGCTCGGCTGTCGGGAGACGGAAGGGAAGTGGCTCGTGTCCTCGGATGTCTGGCCACGATACTTCCCTCATTATTTACAATTTACTCGCCATATTTGGTCTTTTCGGAGCAGTTGGAGATCAAATAAATGATTGTTTTCCTGCGAGAATATCTTTACAAGCACAATAAAACAATATTATATTTTATTTCCTCCCATTTAAATGAAGTATTACTTCATTTAATACATGTAAATATTATATTTAGATGTTATTCAATTGAATTTGTTAGTTTTTCAGATACTATCGATAAAATAAACTGATTTATTTTGCTCATTTTCAAGTAAAAACTGTCTGATAATAATTTATTTGAGTCACATTTACAGGACAAGTCTATAAAAATGTCTTATTTCAGGATTTAAGTTTAAAATAGGTTGAGAAAAACAGTGAGAAAATATTCTTGTGATACACATTTTTTACAAAGTTGTTTTTGATTGATTTTTTATTGACCAGGTAATACATTGACCAAAACTGACCGGGTCAGAACAGTTTGTTCGTTTGTGTTTCATCAGAACCCGGGACGCTGTTGTTCCCCAAAGAGTTCTCGAGGTGCTCGAGTGCGACTACAAAAAATGTTGTGAAATTTCCTACGTACTCGAAAAAACTCTGTGACAATGAACTCACAAATGTAAGTGTGTGTAGATAAAATATTATATATGTTTTTTAAACTTCATTTTAGAAAAAGCTAGCATTTAGTAGGCAGCTAATGGCTACATTTAAGAAACAAAAAAAGTTTTCCCCCAGAAAAATTTGAAGAAAATACCAGCGCATGACTTCTTTATCACAGCAGTTCTGCAGTGTTGCCATGACGACCATCAACTCTTGTTTTACTATGTCAGTTTTTTGTTTTTTTTAAAAAAAGGAAGGATGAATTAGAGATAAAAATCTGCTTGGCACAACAATTTGATTTGGTGTTAATGTATTAACTTGTTTTTTACATTACTTACCAATATAGTTTAATTTAATGTCATCAACCCTAAACATTATTTAAAGATATTAAAGAGAAAATAAATCTAGTTTCTTTTATGACGATGTTCATTCTTGTTTTTTGAAACGTTACGAGAACATTTAGTTAAGTTTAATTTTTTACTATAAACAGGTGATTCAGGTGTTGTTTTTCTATCTTAATATATATAGATAAGAGCTTTTTCTGGACTTGTCGGGTCATTTTAGCTCATAGCTAAGTCTAATAATGTCATAATATCATCAGTTTATATCACAAATATGAATATTTACTTAACAAAATACTACAAATATCCAAACCTGCTGCTGTAAACTGTGACCTGCTGCGTACAGATGATCACTGACTGCACTAACTTTGACTTAACAACACATGGCCGATTAGAAAAGAGAAAATCAGCTCAGAAAATGAGATTATAGGTGAGAGTCAGGGGGATTTGACTTAATCCTGATTATATTAATAATATTATTTGGTTCTGAGTCATTTGGAATTTGCTTGATTTTGTTGGAGGAGAAACACGTCACTGAAGGTTCAGGTTGTTGACCACAAGTTCACCTTTTGTGACACACACACTCACACTCACACACACACACACACACACACACACACACACACACACACACACACACACACACACACACACACACACACACACACACGTCTCATTCACACCAACTTGAATCTGAGACATCAATCATCTGATCAAACCCTTGGTCCCTGACATCACACATATTTACCTGTATGTGTGTTTTTCCCTCTGATAGCTTAAAATAACTTCTGATTTTACACAGAATACAAAAAAACCTATTGAATGTATAATCTTTTAAAAATTATATTTACACGTTGGTTTTGTTTACATTTTAAAAATATATCAAATTCAGAATAAATAGTTTAATTTACCTGATATTCGTTTTTGTCTTTTGGTACTTAAATCATATAATGCTGAGAAATTACCTTATATTGGGTTTTTTTAAGTTTTTACTCTAAATATATATTTATTACATTTATTTATAGTTCTATTCCGAATCATTTCATCCAATCGTCGAAGAGAAACGGTGTTTAGTTCCAGTTAATTTGAGTTTGGAGACAAAATAGTAAAAGAAAAGGAAAACGGTTATCGATGGTAACCCAGGTTCTAAGAATAGGGTTCCAACCCAGCTTCGGTATTGGTTGTCAAGAAGTCGAAGACAGAGGATTGACCAATGGTGAAGCTCAGTTCCAGGGGCCACGACTATAATGATCAGGAACCCCCGGGTTACCTTTCGTAACTCAGGTTCTACGAGTGACGTAGAGGTGAACTAGGCTTTGCAATTTAAAAAAAACATGAATTAATCAAGAGTCAACTCTACCCTGGGAAGTTTTTCGGTGAGCTACCTCAATAGAAAAACAACTTTACAATAGAGTCAACACATAGAATAAGTGATCGTAATAATAGAAAAACGTAAGAAGAGAAAAAGAAGGAGAGTAAATGTCTTCATAGTTCACACTCGGATGTTAGAACAGATCTGTACTTACAGGTTCCTGCCAGGACGCGTCCACAGGTTCCAGCTCTGGCGGGCGCTGAGGACGAGAAGATTGATTCAGTGTTACGAATAATATTAACGTTGGGCATTAATATGGAAATGAACGCTCGGACCGGTCAGTCTCACGACGGGTCACAGTCGGAGACGAATGAGCTGCCAACGTGTGATGATGGACGATCTGTAGGAAGGTGTGCCCGTTACCCAGCATGCACTGCAGCACTTCATTCGCCGGAGTTTGACGAGCCAGGGAGTCTGACTCGCAACTCGGTCAAAAACTCGGACCAGATGTGTTTGGTCGTCAACATCTGATCTACAGCACTTTGAATAATTAAGATTTATTTAAAAGATGTTTAAGATAAGATAAGGTACAGAGATTATGGATGTCAACAATCAAACGGAGACTTTTCCCATGAGACGTTGAACCTCCGAGAGTGAAACTACAATAACCAGAATCATAGTATCTGTTTCAGAAAGTACGATAAATATACATTTTGTTCTTCCTACGACTGCAAATGATAAAAAAAATAATCTACTTGATAGAGTTCCACACTTGTGCAGAACTGGAACACAAATAAACCAATGTCTTGGATTTGATGAATTCAATGAAACTCTTCAATGAAAACCAAAGTACATTCAAAAATACTTATAGCTTGTAGGAAAATCATCAGCAAGAATTGGTGGTTGAATATTATACACAATTTTTTAACCACAAATTAAAAACTGAGGAAAGAAATGCCGCAGAAAATGGGAAGAAATCGACAAAGTTAAACATTTTTACAGGAAACTTTAATCCAATCTCAATGTTTTATGCATTTGTTTTTATTTTATTATTTTTTACATCGTTGTTTTGATGTTATTTGATGAAGAAAACAAATAGGATTAAAGTAAAAGGAAAAGCAGGAGGCTGAGTCTGGTTCTGTTTGAGGTTTCTGCTGGGGTTTTCTTGACAGTTTTCCATATTGTGCTTGTCTGGGACCTTTTTTCTCCTTTTATGAAGTGATATTTGAACTGATTACTGATAATTCGACACTTGAAACAACCAAATATTGAACCTAAAACATTTTCAAATATTTTAATTTTGTTCTTTAGTGTAGTTTGTGTTTGTTTCTCTGTTTTAGCCAATGGATCTACAATAATTTTGCCTCTTCAGGGAGCATCGTTTATCAACCCTGATCATCTGAAATGGTGGAAGAGACTCGTGTTAGTTGACGAAGAAAGAGTTAAAATATGTCAGATAACATCAGATAAAGACGATCATAGAGGAAGAAGAAACTTCTGTTGACGACACACTCAAACTTCTGGTGAAGAAAAGAAACATTCAAAGTGAAAATATCAACAGAAAAGTAGAAAATACAATTTCTTAGAAATGTGCCAGCTTGAATGGCAATACAAAAATATTGGCTGAAAAAATAGATATTGGAATTGAAAATTTCAAAACACAAATACATATGTATCGTAGAAATTTTTATATTTATGTGTAGTTTTCCTACTTATGTATGAAAAAAAGTTGCATCCACTTTTCTACATTTCATTGCTAAATTCAGCTGGACCTAAGTCCATACAACTAGTACAAACTAGAGCCAAGATATAATTGTCACTGCACAAATACATACAATTTTACTACATTTACATTTTAAAGGTGATGGAATATTTGGTACGGTAAATAAAAATGGATATAAAGATGCAGGATTAACCTCTGATTAAGGCAAATCGCACGATATATTCCTCTCACGATTATTTTGATATACTTGCATAGTTTTCGTAACGATTATAAAGGACACGGAATTTTATCAACATCTTGTGATCGTTCTTCTCGATTGAATAAATAGAACTGAAAGACCAAAAATATGTCGAAACATCAGCTTTAAAAGCTTCTGGAGTCGATTGTATCCTCTCATCCTCAGCCAACGCTGGAATATCTGGATTTCATCGTTCCTGTAGAGGCTGAGGATGTTAATACTGCTGCCATCTAGTGGCCGGAAGTGTAATTGCAACACAAAATGAACAAACGCTTTTTCTAAATTGAAGTGTTTTAATTTTATGCACATGTTATTGAAAGATAAGCCATAAAACAACTATGATAAAAAATAAGATATGATTTGGATGAAGTTATTTTTCGTTTAAATATCGTTTCACATTTTTTCTCACCTGTGATGGTGAGTTTTTGAATGACTTTCTGCTCTCAAACACATTCAAATCGTCCTTCAGACGTGGACACATCTGCGCCTCCGTGATCCTTTTAGTCTGGAAATCAATTTCTCGAGCCATGACGGACAAATATAGCAACACTCAGGCGCTTCGGACGCGGACGCCGCTTCGACATTGAGACGAGCTCCGTCTCCGACGTTTTTTTTGGAGGGGCTCGCGACGCCAATTGATTCCTAATCACCGAGTGTTTTTTTTTTCGGACAACGTGTTTTTCTTTTGTTCATCGAAGGCGGACGAGGGAGAGACGAAGGTGACCCGGCGTCCTCAAGGACATCGCCCCGGGGTGATCTGATAGCGTCGGCGGCGGCGGCGATATCTCGGTCAAAAGTTGAATCCGGGAGACAAAGAGGTTCATTCTGGGTTTGGCTGTGATGTAACGTCGGCTCTTCTGCTGCAGTCGCTTTTTTTTTTTTTTTTTTTCGCTATCCTCACACGACCTCACCTCCTCCTCCTCCTCCCGTCCGTCTCCCCCTCTTTCTCTCTCCCTCCCTCCTCATCCACCGTTTACTCCATCTTTGTCTGCAGATTCAGGTTCTCCCGTGTCACCGGTGCACGCATCGCTGCCCCGGGGTCGGCCGCCCTGGCCGCATGTGAACGTTAAACTCCCTTCAAAAAAAAAAAAAAAAAGCACTTGAGCGGCGCTGGCGGGGCCGAGGCTTTGCTCCCGGGTCTAACCTCGCTGCTTTTAATAAGAGTCGATCCCCCGGATGAGTTTCACTCTACGATGTGTTTACGGCCTCCTCCTCCGTCCCTCCCTGCGCCGGCCGAGCGTGTGTTTTAGTTATTAAGTGCTGCTTCCTGACGCCGCATCCCACGATTTACGACTCTTCCACCGACATGCGATACTTGTGATGCCTTATCAGCGGGCGGACCTATAAATCCATTTACTCCTCCATCGACATGGATGGAGAACCGTGGTCCGGGGGCCCGGTGGCAGGTACTGACCTGCCGGGCAATTCGATACCGGGTCGCTCCGATTAAAGATATTCAATTATCTTCAATTATAAGTTGATTATTTCTCTATGAACTGTGTTTTATTTTTAAGAAAAAACTACAGGATTTCTCTCCATGACCCTCCCTGGACTCTGCTGCATCTCCAACGCTGAGTCTGGTTCTGCTCGAGGTTTCTGCCTTCCAAAAGGAAGTTGAGGGGCGTCTTCAATATAGTCTTACTTTAAATTAAACAAAATAGGATTTAACAATACGTAAAGTATACAAAAAAGAGTAGAACTGTACAGTTCCCTTAGCAAAAAGTAGTTTTTTTTGTCAAGTACACATAGTATAATTGGTAAATTAAGTATATTATATAAGACATATTTACTGTGAGTTAAGTCATTTGATACACTTTGAAGGAGGCGCTTGCAATTATATTTTCTTAGGGGCCACATTTTATATCGTGGCTGTCATAAGGGGCCGTCAAGAAAAAATAAGGGAGGGTAGATATAAAGAATTTTATACGATGGGAACCTTTTAAGATAAATAAATAAATAAAAGGACATTTAAAAAAAAAAGAAAAAAGCTTGTGTTTAAATTTGATTGGATATCATTTTATTTTAAGTTTCTACAAAAACATATTTCATATATTTAACCATTTTTAAAAAATATTTTAAATGCAAAACAAGTGTTATTATACCATTATTTTATTTTTATTTTATTAGTTTAAGTTATTATTATTTTATATACTGTACATCTATTTAAAAATATGATATAAATGCAGTATGAAAAGTAAAACAAAAACCTTAAAGAACAACAAATCAAATTAAAAAAAGATGAGAAAAAGATATTCAAACAAGGATCTTTAGGAAAACATGTGTACAAAAATACACGGTAAAGAAATGACATTAAGACCTACGGTAAATAAATTGTGCAATAGTTTATTTTACATAAAAAATATAGGAGCACTGAGAGAAAAAAGATATTCAAACTAAGATCTTTAGGAAAACAAAAGCAGAGTAATACTAGTCATAGTTGATGGAAAGGGATTTTAAACATGTATAAATGGACACATTTATAGTATTATTTTAACTTTACCCATCTCTATACTATCATTGTACTAGTATATATTTTTCTATGTATTTCGGTTAACCAGAGACCTTAAGTTTTATCACTATACCACCGTAGGCCACCTGTAGATTCCCGCGTCAGGACGTAAGTAACATGTTTTTGTCACAATAGATGCATCAAAAATCAAAGGCAAGACAAAAACTTCTTATTTTAAAACCCTTATGGAACAAGAACTTGATCAATAAAGAAAAGGAGAATGTTTCTCTTTTGTGTTTTCTTTTTAAGGTACATTAAGGTAATACAGAAGTGAACACATACGGCTTGGTTTAATCCTGAACTGTAGATTTTTAACGGTGGTACTACCTCAAAGTAAAGTGTCTATCATTAACACCATAAGTCCCATAATCCTTTGCACAGTTCACTTCTGGGTCACCACGATAATACAGCTGCCCAAAGAAAAGTAGTATAAGAAACTTGAAGTACATTTTCATTAAATATAATTCAGTTGTTTATGTTAAAAGTATAGTTTCAAGTACACTTGTATTCATTACTTCAAGTTTTAGTATGAAATAAGTATACTCCAAGTACACTTCAATATACTTATTTTTGGCCAAATCCTGCAACGTTGGACAAAAACAAAAAATATAAAAAATTATGAAATAAATGGTTTAAAAAATGGTGAATCTCTAATATCTAGCAAACAAACCAACAAAAAAAAGTGTAAAACTTAATTCAAATAAATGTCCATTTGAAACAAATATCCATTATAAATATAAGAAAACTAAAACTAGGATACTTTAGTGTTTCTTCTTTTAAGATGTTTGCAAACTTAGTCAGTCCTAAACCAACGAAATCTTCAATAACGCAAGAAAAAATCTCCATAATTCTTTACAAAGGCATTAAATTATTTGATTTCCAATTTCCCTGAACGCACCAGATCGTTTTCCACCGACACCCTTCGTGAAAAGGTTCAACACAAGTGTTTCTTTTTCCTATTTAGGTTCCTGCTTCTGCTTATTTTAGACACGTTCAAGTCTTTCATTTCTATTTTAGTGTTGCTTTGTCTGCGGCCGAACAACAGAAGTAGATCACACAGTTGCTTCTTGTTTCTCTTAAAAGAAGGAGAGAAAGTCTTTTCATTGAGCGATCAAATAAGTCACGGTTCCTTCTTCAATGTTGCTTCTGCTTCCGCGAGTCAAGGACCCTGAACTTCTCTGGTATTACTGAAAACAACGCTGACTTATCCCGGTTATGTTACGATCCTATCTTTTTAATGGCCGAGCAAACTTGTCCTGCTCGCAAAGTTCATATCGACGGAGGTGAAAAGGTCAAGTGAGAGAAACTTTTTACACACAAAAGCTTATGTTTCGAACTATTGTGACTTTAGAATTGTTTTTTTGATGGATTCGATTTCTGCTCAAAGTACATATTTAATTTGATTTAATTATCCTAAAAATGTCATTTAATACCATTTCTATCAATACTTGGTTGTATTTTAAATACTTCCATCTTCATATCTCAATATTTAACTATAAGTAACATCATATTTGAATCTATAAATTCTCTCATTTCTGGACGCACTACAATGATTATTTTAATAGGTAAGTTAAATAAAATGTAGCCTTTTATTTTTCTTAAATCACATGGTTTTAAAGCAGCATCATAATTCAAGTCATGTCGACTAAAATAGTTTTTTAATGTTTTTTAAACATTGCTCTGTAAGATGAGAACGAATCATTATTGTGGTGATGACAGTGCAGAATAAAAAAAAAAAAGAAATAAATATAAATATACTATAAAATGATAAACATTACAATAAAGTGTCAGATACAATAAAAATAATAAAAATAAAACAAAAAAAATGTAATAAAATGCATTTAAATAAATGTAAAAAAAAGAAAGGTGCCGTTAAATAAAATGTATTATTATTATTATTATTATAACTATCAATAATATAACTTCTGAAATGTGTTTTATTTTGAAAATAAGACGGTATCTTCTCGTCAAGACGCTCGTTTCAGTCAAATATACTCAAAAAAATAAACCTTTAAACTGGTGAAACGTAAACTATATGATTAATTTTTACTATTTCAACCTGTGAATATAACGCCCACATTAAAACTGCTGCTAATAAAAGCTTCTTGAATCCTCGGCTTAAACACATTTTTCTATGCTTTTCATACAGATCTATAGTTTGACCTCTTAATTATTTACACATGTAACTGTTTTGTTATCGTAATCGATGACAGAACGCGAGGACTAAAGAGCCGTCGGCGGCGGCGGCGGCGGCGTCTCTGCCTTCAGATCCGAGCCCATCTCCGCTCGGGCTTCTGACGGATGGGAGGGTGGGGTAAATCTGCAGCCGTTGCCATGACGCCAGACAGCCCTCGCTTGGCGAAGGCACGTAGCTTCCTCTCTGCTCTATTTCCCCGGAGCCTCCACTCAGGAGCGCATCTGTGTGTCTGCGCCAGTCATATATATACGGGGCTCGGAATCCGACGGAATACAAATAATAAAAAAAAAAAAAAGATAATATTTACCGTGTCGAGGAAAAAGACGTACCCAGAGTAAACTTTGATAAGTGATGACACTGCAGGTGGATTCTTTAACTCTCTCTCTCTCTCTCTCAGCTTCATTTTATCAACCTTTTTTTTTTATTAGACCTGTTGTGTTGGTCGACACTCGTCGGATATTTAATTCCTGCAGTTCCCAGATCTGATGCAATTGCTTTTCTTTTTTTTTTTCTTCTCCTGGTCTCAAAAGGCAATCACTGTGTTTAGAAGCACTCTCCTCACAGCTCTCCCTGCCAGCTCCGATCCATCCATCTATCTCCAGACTCCAGCCCGGATGAATAATTTAGCAGGCTATATTTCCAGCCATCTGCTTCCCTCGCTCGCGCTCTCCCTCCATTACTCCTGTTTCACTCGGTTCTGGTGATGATGTCTGCGACCCGGTGCCGGTCACATTCGAGATGACATTTAGACCCGGGGAGTGGTGGGGGTTTTGATCCCGGGACACCTCGGCACCTGCCCACGAGCGAGTCGCAACGGGGCGACCCTTAGGGTTGATGGACGTCCGGACGAATCGAACGTGTTGCATCGCGACGTGTTCATTAACCGTTTGGGCGTCTGAGACAGTGGCGGCTGGAGGCCAGCAGAGGTCAGCCAAGTCCCTCCTGTCGGCAGTCACATGCTCCCTGTGACCTCATCTTGCACCAGACGAGCTCGTCCTCGTTGGACCCTCACCCAAGAGCTGGACCTCCAGCCCTCAAGACCACGATCCAACAGAGAATCTTCGTTCGATCTCATGTTCTTGATTCACTGGGTGACATTTTGATCCTTATGTTCAAAGCGACAAGTCTTTTCACTAAATGATCGGTCAAAGAAATGGATTTGATTGTTCCTGAAAATTGTTGCAGGGAAAATAAGTTTGTTTTTCACTCATTTTCACTAGTTTACAGGTTTATTTTTTGAGTAAACTTGACTTAGTTAAGTATAAATTCTTTCTTGGCGACTTCAAGAGTCACAATCTTAAGTAACTTTACAAAAAATACCGTCTTTTTAAAAAAAATAAAACACCTTTGAGACAGAAATAATCGATAGAACAGAACAGTAGTCATTTGGATAAATCTATTATATAAAAGCTGATGAGGTTTCATTATACAGTAGGTGGCGCTCTGTTTGAAAATGAGGACAGTGTGTCATGAAATATCATCAGCTGTTTCATGAAACCTCAGCTGTTTTTTGAAACCTCATCAACTTTTGAATGAAGCCTCATCAACTGTATCATGAAACCTCATCTACTTTTTAATGAAGCCTCATCAACTGTATCATGAAACCTCATCAACCTTTTCATAAAACCTCATCAACTGTTTCATGAAACCTCATCAACTGTTTTACGAAACCTAATCAACTGTTTTATAAAACCTCATCAACTGTATCATGAAACCTCATCGACTGCCTTGTGAAACCTCATCAGCTGTATCATAAAACCTCATAAACTGCTTCATAAACCATCATAAACTGCTTCATGAAACATCATCAACCGTATCATAAAAAATCATCAACTGTTTTTTGAAACCTCATCAACTGTTTCATGAAACCTCATCAACTGTTTCATGAAACCTCATCAACTGTTTTATGAAGCCTCATCAACTGTATCATGAAACCTCATCAACCTTTTCATAAAACCTCATCAACTGTTTCATGAAACCTCATCAACTGTTTTACGAAACCTAATCAACTGTTTTATAAAACCTCATCAACTGTATCATGAAACCTCATCGACTGCCTTGTGAAACCTCATCAGCTGTATCATAAAACCTCATAAACTGCTTCATAAACCATCATAAACTGCTTCATGAAACATCATCAACCGTATCATAAAAAATCATCAACTGTTTTTTGAAACCTCATCAGCTGTATCATGAGACCTCATTAACTGTTACTTGAAAACTCAAATGTTTCATGAAACCTCATCAAGTGCTTCATGAAACCTCATCAGCTGTATCATGAAACCTCATCAGCTGTATCATAAAACCTCATCAACTGTTCCATGAAACCTCATAAATTGCTTCATGAAACCTTATCAACGCTTTCATAAAACCTCATCAACTGTTTCATGAAACCTCATCAACTGCTTCATGAAACCTCATCAGCTGTATCATGAAACCTCATCAGCTGTATCATAAAACCTCATCAACTGTTCCATGAAACCTCATAAATTGCTTCATGAAACCTTATCAACGCTTTCATAAAACCTCATCAACTGTTTCATGAAACCTCATCAACGCTTTCATAAAACCTCATCAACTGTTTCATGAAACCTCATCAACGCTTTCATAAAACCTCATCAACTGTTTCATGAAACCTCATAAACTGCTTCATGAAACCTCATCAACGGCTTCACGAAACCTCATCAACTGCTTCATGAAACCTCATAAACTGTTAATTGAAACCTTTGACAACTGATTCATAAAAAATCATTAACTGTTTTATGAAACCTCATCAACAGCCTCGTGAAACCTCATCAACTGCTTCATGAAACCTCATCAACTGTATCGTAAAAAATCATCAACTGTTTCATAAAACCTCATCCACTGTATCCTATAAAATCATCAACTGTTTCATGAAACTTCATCAACTGTTACTTGAAACCTTTGACAACTGTTTCATAAAAAATGATCAACTGTTTTATGAAACCTCATCAACTGTATCATAAAACCTGATAAAATGCTTCATGAAACCTCATCAATTGTATCCTAAAAAATCATCAACTGTTTCATGAAACCTCATCAACTGCTTCATAAAACCTCATAAACTGTTAATTGAAACTTTTGACAACTGATTCATAAAAAATCATCAACTGTTTTATGAAACCTCATCAACAGCCTCGTGAAACCTCATCAACTGCTTCATGAAACCTCATCAACTGTATCATAAAAAATGATCAACTGTTTCATGAAACCTCATCAAGTGCTTCATGAAACCTCATCAGCTGTATCATAAAACCTCAACTGTTTCATGAAACCTCATAAACTGCTTCATGAAACCGCATCACCTGTTTCATGAAACCTCATTAACTGTTTCATGAAACCTCATCAACGGTTTCATAAAACCTCATAAACTGCTTCATGAAACCTCATCAACTGTTTCATGAAACCACATAAACTGTATCATAAAAAATCATTAACTTTTTATGAAACCTCATCAACTGTTTTATGAAACCTCATCAACTGTTTCATGAAACCTCATCAACTGTTTTATGAAACCTCATCAACTGTTTCATGAAACCTCATCAACGGTTTCATAAAACCTCATCAACTGTATCATAAAAAATCATCAACTGCTTAATGAAACCTCATCAACTGTTTTATAAAACCTCATCAATATTCTGTTATCAAAACCTTTAAAAAGTACCACATGATTGTTTTTGCAGATTTTTTTATTTTGTATCGGATTGTTTTCAGAAATAATCAAAAGTAATAATAAAAGTGCGATTTGTGACGCGATCAACACGAGGGAACGTCGCTATTATAAAAACACTTCTTTCTAGTCGACGAACGATCCTTAAAACGTAACCTTGAACAAGAAAAACTCTTCCTGTGAAGAACGTGGTATTAAAATATACGAACAGATGAACAGAGGCTGATTATTGGAATCTCAAGTTGGCACGGATCGCGGCGGGGAGATGTTTTTCCCCCGCAGTCGGACGTGACCTCTCTCAGACCCTCGGTGAGAGCATCGGATGATGTTATCGGATTAAAAATGATCAAACAGTTTGAGGAACAAATATCCTGTGTGAGTTATAGAAGCTTGTGATGGCTGTGATCAACTCAATCTGAGGTCTGAGTTCAAAAGTTCAGCATCTGCTTCTGAATAAAATCAGATTTTAATCCAGGAAACTATAGTTTTTATTCACCTCGTCAATCGTCTACTGTCGTTTTGCATCAATAATAAATGTTTCCATGTCAAATATACTGAAGCGATGAAAGTTTTAAATAAGTGCGTCGATTATTAAACATATTAAATAGCAATGTTTGAGTTTTAGTTAATCTTATTGATTGTTAATGTATGATCTGACAAACCACAATGTCTTTAAAATGTTAAATACTGGATAATATTAGAAATATTTAGACTCTGTCTTTAATCAAAACATTCTGTATTATTATCATCATCTTTTCAGCAGCAAAACATATTTAAAAAATCAAATGTCATATTATAAAACTGAACTGCATCTTTGGTTTTATTATATAATATACAATTAAACATTTAAGCTCTTGGTCAACTTTTTATTCAACCATTCAATGCTATGTTATGCTCAGAACTTAATTTTACCAAAAAATATTTAATAAAAACAAAATCATTGAAAGATTAATTCCTGGCAGAGAGAGTTTATATTTATATCAAAATAAAAGATCAAAACCGTCTAACAGGAAGGTTATGTGCAACAAAAGATGAATAAATTCATTTAAACATCAACGTTTCCTGATCAACAAAGTTGATCCAAAAAGTCCAGATTTTAATTCATTAACAGTCAATCATTTTATTTGACATGAACTCAGTATTATGCACTTCTTTGTCGACTTGTACCACAAACAAATATACTCCTTCTATCCTCAAGTTCTTTTTTATTTGAACAGATTTGTAACTTTTTCTATCAAGATGTTGAACCATGATACTGACATTTAGTGGAGTTGATACGAGTTCTTCGTACACGGTGTGTATATATATATATATATATATATATATATATATATATATATATATATATATATCGCAGTTTACCTTCCATTGTCTCATTGTTTCATAGACTTCTTGTTTTGTACCCACTACTACATATTTGCAAGTACTTTGTCAAGTTTTAATCACAAACAACTACATATTTTAAAGTATTTTTTAAAGTTTTAACCACAAACAACTACTTGTCTTCATTCACTTCATTACAAGCATGAACACACAGAAACTTAGTGGGAGACACTACTAACCGCACCCGCCTTACTTATGGCGCCAACAAAACAGTTAATATATCCCATGATGCCTGGTTCTATTTAGCGACGGCCGATCGGTCGCTACATTGCTGCATTTTTAAACTCAAGGTCTGCTACGGCAAAAGGGATTTGACGGCTGGGCGGCAAAGCATCGGCGTAACAGAGAGGGGAACTTCAAGTTCAAATAACTGTTCATTTTAAAAAAGTGGGAAAGTAAATTGTTACTACTTCACGGACACAGAAGAAGACTCGGATTTATATTTGATAAACCGCCTCAAGTTGAACTCATGTTTGCAAGATCATAGCTTGAACTTCTACTACAGGAACCTGCAGGAAACACATCACGTCTGCAGCGGCTCCACCAGATACACTCCTGCAACATTCTGTTCTCCCGACACCTCCCAGAGACTCCAGGAACAAGTCCGAAAAGGAGGGAGAGAGAGCGTAACATGGCGGGTCAGCAGGTTCCGGGGCTTCAGGAGAGAGAGAGAGAGAGGCGGCAGAGAGACGACTCGCTCTGACGTGTCGCGGTGTCAAATAAAGTCGCCGAATTAAAAGACATTTGCCGGAGCCTGAGATGACACGAGTGACTCGGGGGGCGAGAGGATGAAGAGGGCTTAGGTTTGATGGTATGTCGGGGCGGAGGTGTAGGGTGGTGGTGGTGAGGGGGGGATCTGAAAAGAAAGTCTTGGAGAGGAGGCAAGACAAGGAGAAGGTGCAAGGCGGAGAAACAAGAGTGGGGCGAGGGGGGCGGGTGGAGAAGGGGGCGGGGGGGCGGCCGATGCCGGAGCACAGCGCGGCCAGGCTGAACCGAGTGAACTGCAGTGGAGGTCAGGGAGTCCAACATTCCTCTGGAACAGTGTGTTTACACTGCGTAGCAGAGGAGGTGGGAGGGGGAAGAGGGACCGGGGAGTGGGGGGACGCGAGGGGGACGACGGGCCAGGGATAAAATCAGCTCCCGGGACAGAAAGGTTGCGAACGGGACAAAAACCTATTGTTGTGCTAATATTTATACTTTACTGTCAATCTTTCTTCACTCGCCTTTTCCATCGTTTTATACATATTTTTTATTTATTAACCAGAAAAAGATTAATTAGATATTAACAACACAAAGTTAATAGTTGTTATAATTACTTTGGTTTAGGGATGAACCACAAAAAAAAGAAGAGAATAAAAAGATTAATTATGTAATTAATAATGAGACTCATCATCAAAAAATGGTAAATATAGTTTAAGTTAAAGTTATTTAAAAACAAAATCGACTTCAATAATTAGGCAGTATTTCATATACATATTCAAATCTATTTTCATATGCACATATTCAAGATACAATTGGAGAAAATGAAGATATACAATTAAAATTTAGATAAGTTACAGTGTCTTCACTTGAGCTTGGAAAATAGTATCAGTAAAAAATAAATAACTAAGCTTACTTGACTTTTACCATTTGGAAAACTTACTTATTCTTACTATTTTGTTTCTTAAATTCAGTTTTATCATATATTTCAATACAAAATTCTACTACTAGTAGTTATCTTCTTGTTGTGAATGTAAATTGTTGTTTATATATTTCAAATTATTTATAAAGTTATGACCCAAGGATTTTACTTTATTATTTTTGTTTAATTTATTATTATCATCATTAGTTTTTTAGTTTTTCCTATTATTGTTTTGAACACGTTTGTACTGCTAAATAAAATAATCTCAATCAATGGTTTAATATGTTCCTTGATGTTGTATTGTAGTTTATTATCACTCTTGTGTACTTTATTGTTTGTTTTATTCACTTTTGTGGCCATCTTGTGTTTTATTTAAGTAATTTATCAATAGAAAATACTATGGTATGAGTATTTACAATCCCATCATTAATTGTTTTTATAATATTTATTCTTCATCCAAAGCAAAACTGATTTAAATAAAAGTTTCCTGAAACAAAGATTCTAGCGTCGCTCGAGGGCCGCACACGAGTCCAACTACACAACCGCTGCTTCACACTTTCATTCATCCCATAAAGACGTTTCCTTCTCCATCTGCTGGTCCAACAGAGACACTACAGTACGAGCGTCTGAAATCCTCCGAGAGCGTCGTTTCCTCGACACACGACGCCGTGACGCTAATTCAGGGATGGAGCGAAGGAAGCGCTCGGTGGTCGGCACGCATCGCTTCCTGGAGTAGATAATTGGATTAAAAAGCTGATGCGGCAGAAACAAAAGGAGAGTCAGACTCTGGCGTGGATGAGTGCAGGCGATGGAGGGACTGGCGGTCGTGATGTCAGGCTCTTCTGATGCGATCACTCGCACAATTAGCTCCGCCGGCTCGTTTCTCCTCGGCTGGAGCGACTCGACCGTGACGTCACTCGTCGCCGTCGCCGTCGCTCAGAGTTCATCCCAGTGCTTGACCTCGGAACCGCCTCCGGCCCGAGTACGGAACGATCTGCTCTAGAAATATCCGTCCGAGAGATCGTGATCCTTGAGGGTGTGAGCGGCTTCTGCTGCACAACAAAGATGGCCGCCGTGGACGGAGGCATATGTTGGGACTGGGAAAGTTAATATGTTTGAATGTGACATAAAATTAATTTGAACTTTTTTTTAAAGCATCAATATCTCTTCATCATTTCCTCTGATCAATGGCATATTTTTTGTGTGTAAAATAATATATAAATATATATATAATTTTATTTACAAATATTCACAATGTTTGTTTATTTCTGTGTTGCAATTAAACTTCCAGCCGCTAGATGGCAGCAGACATTACGTCCTCCGCACCTACAGGAACTATGAAATCCCGCGAGATTCCGTAGATGACTGAGGACGAGGGGATACAGTCGATTCCAGCAGCTTTTAAAGCTGATGTTTGGACATATTTTGGTTTCAAAACAAATGAAAGTGACCTCGTCAAGAGTCATGTGGTCTGTAAATTCTGCAACACCAGTGTCAAGTACTCGACAATACTACAAATATATACTTGTTCCTAAAGTATCGCAGTAGATTGTACCGTTGCTCCTGTACAGTGATGAAGTATCGTATTGCCACATTCTTCTCAAAACACCCCCCTATTGCTAACTCTACATTGAACTGTGTTTGAACCCTGAGTTCACTCCAAACTGAATTTCGTTTCCTTCCTACTCTACTGCCATGAAGGTGTTAGAAATCTCTCATCTTACATGCAGCAGCCATCACAGAATATTACAAAGCTACATCTCTAAGTCAGATATGAGCAGCCCGTGGGCCACAAGAGGTCCTTTGACTGAATTATTCAGGTCATGGTTTGGTTAAAGTTTTTTTTTTAAATCAAAACTGTGTTGATTTATGGCAATTTCAACTATTTTAAATAATAATTTGAATGAACATTTTAAGTACTTCATAGATTTTGTGGACTGTCGTGGCTGTTTGTGGACTGAGGGAGAACACCGGAGTACCGGGAGTAAACCCACATCATCACAGCGAGAACATGCAAACAACCTTCACGCTTCGTTGCAGATTTATTTCCGTGTTTAATATAACGAGAAGACCTCTGAGAACCATCGCTGTGTCTCAACTCTTGCACTTCTCTGCTTTACAGTACACTTTAAGACAGTGCACTTAGTAGTGCAGTGCTCAAATTTCAACAGGGTAGTCCTGACTCAGATCAAACACTAACTGGAAATGACTCGACAGCTTCTTCTTCTACTACTATTTAACGCTGATTTCAACCGGAAGTTGGAAGACTATCGTCTGCACTTTTTGAGTTATTAAGTTGTTTCATTTTGTTTTCGCTGTTGTGTTTTTTTGAGGTAAAATGAGTGTTTTTTCAAACATTAACGGCGGGATCTGCTCTGAAGACGCGTCGTCAGCGACGTAGCTTCTGTTTAGCGTCATCTACGTCACTAAGATGGCGGCCGTAGAGGTTGAAACTATCAATCGATACACACTCGATTTTTTGGCCGTTTGAGTGCACTGATTAAGTGGACAGAGCGCACTACATTTTCTCACACTGCTCATCGAGACACGCTTGTGCACTCAAAATATTAAGTGTAAGTGCAGAAGTGCACAATTTGGGACACACCCAATGATAGCAAACGTGCTCAACGCAAACTGAGACGTGCCGAGGCATTTCCTGTTTCCAAAATAAGAGCTCACAAAAATCATTAACTCTAAAAATAAAAAACATATATATCCTCAGACTTTCTATTCTTTTTGTGGCTGACTCTTAAACTAAGATAACTAGTATAATAACACGTATTATTGCTATTAATGTTTCACTAACTCTGCGAAGAACATCTACCCCACCTTTATAGGATACAGATCACCCACATATCAGTTTTGCTACTAAACCGTTTACGGGGCACTGATTGAAAAACTTGAGAAGAGTAGCTCAAGTTTTAGCTCTGAAATCAAAAATCTATCATTTTCAATATTAATATATTTTTTTCCCCATGACCTTTTTAAGCATTTGAAATGCCAGTGATACCATTAATGGATTGATTTAAATAATGGACAGGACAGGAAGTGATGATAGGAAGACTGACTTGGTCACGATTTCCCGATAAATATAAATATCTGCAGCGTAACGATTCAAGTACTACCAGCAGAAATGTTCCTCAGCAACCGAAGATGAATCTAAAGCACCAGATGATTCCGATCATCAGAACCAGCTGCAGGTCCAGCATCCATCACGACGGCGGCGGTCACTGGAAAAAGGTCTGGTGGAGAAAAGTGTGTCGGACGATAAGGATCTTATGCGTGACATCACGAGTCAGTTCGCACAAAGACGCTCCATCCCTGACTTCACCCCCACCATCACTCCACCTTTCCACCAGACCAAGACCTTTCGCTCGTGATCCATGACGGCCAACGTCCTTTGTCTGGCTCCGGCCAGAGTCTGGTGGACCCAGACAAAAGACCGGAGCCGGAGGGTGGGGGGGCGGAGGATGAGGATTTATTAATAGATAACGCAATAAGTCTTGTTTCATTGCTTTATTTTTTACTGCTATTTATCTTTTATTAGAACACGTATTTTAATAGAATTTCTTTTTTCAAATATATATTTGTACTGATGAAATATATTTACTGATATATACGAAATAATAATAATTTAATACAACAATAGCAATTTTAAATACATTACTAAAAAGAAGAAGAACTTTGAGAATAAATTGTCTTTTCTTAAAAACTTGATTTAATAATTCAATATATAAAAACAAGTTGATTTAATTTTAACAAATTGCAAAACAGTTAAAATGACATTGACATGTTTTATATATATTTATTTTAAAGCTAAAGTTGAATGTTTTTAGATGAAGTTATCTTCTTATTATCAAACAATAAAAATATTTTACTAAAATATTTATGAAAACGATTGGAGTTGACAAAGAAGAATAAGCAGAAAAATAAAAATTTGGAAAGACATGTCTTTAAAAAAAGGAAAAAATAATATTTCAAGTGTTACAGAAGATAGTTAAACAATATTATATCCTATAATATATATACAATACAACTTGTCTTGTAGACATTCAAGTTAAAGTGTGTTTGCATGAAATATCTACATAGTTGTGTTTATTTAGCATATTAAAAAAAACCTCAAATCATCTAAAAAAAAGGCTTTAAAAAACCCAAACATCGATCATCAATCAAAAAGAGATGCTGTGAGGGGAGTTCTGCTCTCTCCATCTGACTGACGTTCCAATTAGTCTGCATCAGCTGAACGTGATGAAGCCGATGCTCGACCTCAGCAGACGACAGTGAGAGATGCTCAGTATTAAAGCGTTAAAAAAAAGATGTTTTTAGAACATATGGATGAAATAATCTATCTATAACAAGGTGTTTATGTTCCTGTTAATTGTTGACATCTTTATCTCACTATTAAACAGGATAAAGTTCAGCTAGCTAAAAGTGAATCTATATTATCAATTTAACTTTATATTTGAAAGATTATTATAAAATACATTGGAAGGCCAGATTAGGCCCTCAGGCCTTAAGATTAAAAAATGTCTTTTTTAAAGGTAAATATCCTGTATCTCAGTTTTAGTTTGTCGGTAGGAGTCATGCTAACAATAAATTAACAATATTTAGTCCAGTTCACATTTGATTGACCATCACTTTCTGTCATTACTCCAGTGATTTTCAATCCGTGATTTGGGGACTGATACAAGTACGTGAGGTGTTTAATTACAAAAAAATGGTTTGATACTTTCTGTTCTATGGATTATTACTGTCTGAAAGATGTTTAATATTGGAAAAAAGATGGTGTTTTCTCTGAAGTAACATTAGTCTGTGACTCATGACATGTCGAGATGCTCGTTTCAGTAAGGTTACTCAAAAAAATAAACCTGTAAACTAGTGAAAATTAGTGTAAAACAAACTCTATATGATTTATTTCGATAGGGTCGTTTGGTCTCTGAGTAGAAGGTCGACATTAAACCGGTCGGTTGTGCAAAGTGGGTTGACTTATACCTTAAAAATTCAGTCGCATTGGTGCTAAAAATCAAAGCTTAATGTCATTTTTTTCGAATTAGGATGAACCAAACGCCCCCTCGACAGTAGACATGCAGTCCCTTAGCAAATCCAGGGTTTAAGACTCTTGCACTGGTGCTTTGTCTTCCCTTCAGAGCCGGTTCCATATGGAGGCTCCCACTCACGGGGCTATAAGTCATAAGAGGCTGTATAGTCGCTATGCTGTGAACCTTCTGCTGCGACACACACTTTAACGGCTCAACGGAGAGAGGATGTAAAGAGGAAGTGTGGCTGACACATGAAAACAAATCTGAATTACTGCCAGAGAGTCTGAACTGAAAAGAAAAAAAAAACCCAGCTATATTTATTCCTATTATTTAGAAGGATCTGCAACAGGAACACCTGCAAGGATCTGCGGCGAGTGAGACGTCAAAGACAGAAGAAAGGATGTGATATGAGGAGCTGCTGCACACTATGTATTATTGATGGCTTCCTCTGCTGGCAGAGCCGTCGGTTGGCAGAGCGGGCGAAACAGAGAAAACACTGGCTGGATCGACGGAGACCTGGTGGCTGTCCTGCAGCATGACTGACAGCAGCAACATAGTCGCGGGCTGGTGCAAGAAAACATGTCTGTCAACACTCTTGTCGAGGTGTTGGTTTGGTCCAGGGGCCCCCGTCAATCACGTCTGATGTCTCAACAAGTATGTCTTTGTGTTGACTTTTGGAAAAACTTTTCTCACTAACTTTCCTCTCGGACAAATGATCGGTTATTATTTTTCATATGGCGGCATCAGCGTGGTGTCTTCAGCGTACAGCCGTCAACAATGGTAGTGGGTATAAAGTCAATTTAATGTACTTGAAAATAACAGAAAAACATCATGGCTAATGCAATAGATCACTCTGCACCATTTGGGAAGAAATATAGTACTTCTAGTAACTCACATACCGTATTTTCCGCACTATTAGGCGCACCTGATTATAAGGCGCACCTTCAATGAATGGCCTATTTTAGAACTGTTTTCATAAATAGTTTGCACCGGATTATAAGGCGCATAGAATAAAAGATGCAGTCAAACGTTTTACTGGGGTTGTGTTATGCATCCACTAGATAAAGCTGTGCTAAAGGGAATGTCAACGAAACAGTCAGATAAAGTAAAACTTTATCAAGTGTTCTGACACCTCAGTTCACTCCCATGGTAACGATGTTCAAATGATGTTTAAAAGGCTTCAAGCAGCAGCAGCGTGAGACTGCTGTTGTGAGCAGACAAATGTTGAGCTAGCAGCAGAGAAGTTGAGCGCGTGTATGACGGCTAGAGCGTGCGTGTATGACATGTTGAACGCACGTGTATGACTGGTTGAGCGCGCAGCAGAGTGATTTTGCGCAAAAAAAAAAATGTTTAGAGTGTACAACAACCAAGACACACTTGCTCAAAACGGTGGCAGTAATCTTACTCCATAGCCGTCCGCCATGACGTGACGTGCGTCATAAATCCCAACCCGTGATGACGCAATGCTCTGGATTATAGGACGCACTGTCGTTTCCTGAGAAATTTAAAGGCTTTTAAGTGTGCCTTGTAGTGCGGAAAATACGGTACTTTCCAATGAGCAATGCAAAGCAAGGCTTAATAATTGAGATTTTCATCCTGGTTTCGTCAGAATATGACCAAACGTCAACTGTGGTCCAGAGAGTATAATAGTCAATTTAAAGTAATTAAAAACAACAAAAAAACATGACGGCTAATGCAATAGACTTCTGCAACATTTGGAAATGAATATATTATTTCTAGTAACCCACATACTTGCCCATGACCAATGCAATACAAGGGATAAAAATTAAGGTTTTCAGCGTGGTGTCTTCAGCGTACTACCAAACTTCAACTGTAGTCCATTGAGAATAATAGTCAAAATGACAAAAAAAACCTCATGACTAATACAATAGATCACACTGAACTATTTGGGAATAGTACTTCTAGTAAAACACATACTTGCCTATGAGCAATGCAAAGCAAGGGTTAAATGGAGTTTCAGCCACAATAACGTCAAGTCGCCTTTAAAGAGCGTTCTTTGTTCTGACAACACGGAAATAGCTAAATTCCATTTTACACGTTTAAACAAACACAACATAACTCCGGAATCCGAGCTCCAAACAACCTCTCACCTCACATTAATGCTGCCCTACTTTCTCTGCTCATATCTGGGCCAACTTTTGCACACGGTCCCCAGAGAGCGGGGCCTGTCACCAGACCGCCACGGTGGATTTGGGAGGTCCTCTGGCCAACCAAGTTCTGACCTGTCCCACAGGAAGGACGTGGTTTGTGGGTGAAGTAGATAATGCTATACCAGGAAGTAAAGTCATCCTTCCTGCACGTCATTTAGAGACTTTCCCTCTCTGTGTTTTCCACTGGTAACCTTATATAAAAACATAGTTTTTCCTGTTTTATTCATCATTTATACACTTTTTCATTTATCCGTTTGTCACACAACTGACTAAACGACTTTCTTCTTTTAGGTTTATTTACTCAGGCGATGACGATTGCCCAACGATTGTTCAACCGTTAGAAAGGCACGAGTGACAGAAGGGTTGGAACATACCTTGCTGCTCATCCACACCTCTCACATGCCTCGTTGCTGAACAAACTTTGACTTGTGGTGCTTGGCCCGGCTCCAGCGCTGCAGGAGAAACCAAAGAAAAGATAAATAAATCCATCTTTCACCACAAACCTCATGTTTGACAGACATCATGCTGCTGACACTCTCATCCTACTTATTTCTTCTGTACAACTACTGTGAAGATCCAAAGTCATCATCCACGCATCATTAGTATTCATACTAAACAAACATGAATGTTTCATGAAAGTACACGATGTGTCATGATCTATTTGTTTAGTTTTTTTTTTCTTCCTTCTGAGTCCTCGACAGGTAACGACATCCAGCTGGAACCAATCAGCAAACAACACTCCTGCGGGTACTTAAGGTTGCTGGTTCCAGTCCGTGGTGTCATACATATCATTGCAGCTCCTGCTTTGCAACGCTGACCTCCCTCGTGTTCTCTTTTGATTGCATGTTGCATTTTTTTTCAAGATTCACTAGGTTAGAATTTCATGGTCATAGATGCATGATCTTCATGTCATCTTGCGTCAACCTGAGTCTAAATCCAACTCATTTTACGTGACCTACCGGATGGTTGGCTCAAAGTATATTCATATTTATGCCATTATAGTGACCTAGAAGATTTGTATGTTCAAGATTAAGAGTATAGAATATGGATATTAACGACTATACAGAGACTTCCGATAAGTAAAACTGATGTTGAAGGAAGGAAAGAAAGATTTAATCAAGATAATCTGAACCTCCAAGAATATCCATTCCCGTTAGGGACAGCACATTTTGTTCGGCCCTCGACCGGTAATGATAAAATATTTTGTCTCCTTGTACGGTTAGGTATGACACCGCTGTCCTAGAGGAGTGAAGAATGATCTCTGTAAGAAATCAAGAAACAAACTGTTGTTTTCGAGGGCCAAACTTAATGAAGTGGTAGTAAAGTTATGGGTGGACGGTGTATTCCCAAAAACAAACCGACCAACAAGTTATGACTCCCAGTTTCATGGCTAAACATGTTCCAAACTGATGTCAAACCACTTTTTTTTTTTTTTTTTTACATCTCACATCCAGAGATCCCACTTTTAATGAGTTCTTCTCAGTTCAAGCACACAAGAAGAAGTGTCAGGCCATGGAGAGATCAGTTTGATTACCCATGAGATCCACCTCAGGGGCTCCCCAGCCTTGCACGACGACCCCACCACCCCCATCCACATATAGCCTTTGGGATTCAAGGTGGTTAAATCATATTTAACAATACCGCTGGTTTACTTTTCTTCCCGCCAGCAGCCGAATGTGACTGCCCAGTAATTGCTTCCATACTCTCCTTCCACCGGCGCAGAGTAAATCCGTGTGACTGGCAGGTAGAGGAGGGTCCTCCTATAGAAAAGCCAGGCGTCTACTGTAAACAGGATTTCTGTTTGAACTCGTTGCACTCGCACTCCCCACTCTGACACCTCGAGTATATACGAGGGGAGTATCGGCGGGGCCTCTGAGGGAGGTGACAAGATGAATTTACCCTCACAGCGATGTGCTTATCTTTGCTCTGGTGTTTTAATCACTCGTTCCTCAGAGGCCAGAGAGTGTCTTGGTTTACCTAGAAATGAACGTTTTGTTCTTGAAGGCCACGTCTCCAGTAAAATAGTGCTCTGACTTTTCTCCTTGAAGACATAATTAGAAGAGCAAAATACTTCAGAAGAAGTTTAAGTTCAACTAATGTGTTGATTTAAGTATATGCTAGACCTCTATTGTATCATCAGTATGTGTGTTTGTACAAAACTCTCTTTTCTTCGATATATTTACATTAGAAAATGGTCTTAAGTTTAGCCCACTGAGACACTTTGTTCTTCTGGAGATTAAATCTTGTTTACCATAACCACTCTGCTGTGATTGGTCAAGCACGTAGCTTTGTCACCACACGTCATCAATCCCAGAGTCTCCACCTCCAAGGGACTCGTTGTATAATCAAAGCTGGGCTGGATTACAACTGGCTGGAGGAGGAGTGAAGCCATTATTAGGTCATAATGGATTCCGCTATCGTAACCTCTCATTCGCCCAGATTTCAGACCGGGTAGAACTTTATAAAGTAACTTCAAATATTATGGATGGTCAACCATTATACGGAGACTTTAAATAAGACTAAAACTGATTTTGAAGTTGCAGAAATATAATGGGAGAGTTTGGTGAACAAGAACAAACAGAAAACTTTTTTTTTAGGAAAGATTAATGCAAATACAAGAAAAGACCTGTTGAAGACATTTTGTAAATATTGGATTTGTACGCTTTATGCTCATAATTCTGTTCTACCATTGTAAATGGCCACAGCATAGTGGGCGTGGTTGGGGTAAACGAGATTTTCTCAAGGTAAACAAAGCATTTGGGGCGGGGCTTAAGCACATTTTCTAATATAAATATGTCATTGTTAAGGCTAGAAGAGGATCCTGGATGGTTGACAGGGGCCATGGTTTCTATGGTTTAAGTAGGAATGGATATTGAGCCCAGATTCCAGGAGGAGATTCGGAGCGGATTCTACTACCATGGAGAAAATATCTCTGTTTCTCTGAATAAAGAGATGTTGATTAAGACGACTTGTAGGAATGATTATCAAACGACAAATCATCAACCTGTGACCAGTTATGAAAAGGTTTAAACAAATCTAGTAGTTATCTAGTTTATAAGTAGTTTAATATTGTGGTGCTTTGTGTGAGTTGAAGGTATTCATGAAAAAGTGTGTAGTTGAATTCAGGTGATTGTTTTTCAACTGAGCCATTAATGGAGTACAAGTTATGAATCTTTTTTTTAACAAATCTATAGATCTACTGTAGCTGAAATCTTAAAAATAAATGGAAAGTCTTGCCCAAACAATGAAGGAAAGACTTAATTGTGCTTGAAAGGTCAAACGTACTATAAAGTCACCTCTGTGACCTCAGATCTGACCTATATTGCCACACACACACACACACACACACAAGTAATCTGGACATGAGTGACATTCCACTGAGATTAGACTTGAGGTCGGAAAACAACAAGGAATGCCAATCATGAGGGGAACTCGACGCACGTACAGACGAGGTGCTATAGTGTCGCATCCCACAGCCACTAATAATTCAGGATTTAAAATAAGCAACATTAGTTTATACAAATCGATCCCTTAATTTATGTATATGTATGTATGTATATTTATTTAACTGCAATAAATTACCTGCTACTAATGTAAACATTTACCTGCCTCGGGATGTGCTGCACTTTTATATTTTAAATGAAATCTGTGTTAAATAAATAGGGTTGTTTTACTGAGTGGACCTGGAGTAATGTTTATATTTTCTAAAAAAAATAATTTACTCTGAGGTTTGCCTGATAAATGCTCATACTTTGAACGTGATACAATATGTCAATAACAACTATAATGAACCAAATCAAACATCCATCTTGAAAACACCAGCTAGTCTGCTTAGGCATTAAATGGGTCGAAGTTGAAAAAGTCTGGTCACCACAAAAGATTTTATATTTGGCAATAGAATACGTATGATGATACAGGAGCAACGATGCCACATGTCGTCATACTGTAGTAGCAATAATATATTTGTAGTATTGTCGAGTACTTGGCTCTGTGTTGCAGAATTTACAGATCACTCTTGACAAAGTCGTAACTCCTTTCATTTGTTTTGAAACCAAAATAAGGGCAAACATCAGCTTTAAAAGCTTCTGGTGTCCACTGTATCCTCTCGTCCCCAGTTATTGCCAGGATTTCATTGTTCCTTTAACTAAGGTGGACACAATGACTGCTGCCATCTAACAGCCGGAAGTTTAATTGCAACACAAATTAATATTTGCAAGTAAAAAGTAAATTTAACAAAATTGAAATATTTTATTTAAAACACTTCATTGAACTATAATTCATTAAGGTACTATGGTAACACAAGATATGATTTGCAAGCCAAATATCATTACATTATCTTGGAAATACTTGCAATGTATGGTTATATCGATAATTTCAACAGCCCTATAGACAGCCATATAAATCATAGTCAATACCTGGTCAGACTCACGAATGAACTGCTTCTTATTGCAGAATTTTTCCAAAGAGACTTGTGCACATGTGTTCCAGGAATCAGTCATATAAACATCTAATATTTCTGTACGTTCATGTTTCAAATAATCTTGAGAAGCCAGGAGAGGTTTAAAAACACGCTCGAGTAAAAAGAAGTGCTCAAGGTCAAACCCGCTCAGGACTCCCGAGCGAGGTCACTCCCCAAATTACAGACAGCTTATGAAGCTCGACCTTCGGTGTCTGGTTACTTGTGTGCAATTGCCCCGCTTGAAACGTCAACAAGACTCATGGTCGGGCGACGGCGCCAAGGAAAACACGATCCATATGAACATCCATGTTTCGACAATTATATTCATTTGAAAAGATTGTATTTGATTGCAGCAAAGTGTCTAATCATGTCCCGAGTTGTGGGAGCTGCAATTTCAGGCGGTTACGCCGAGGTCGAGCTGAAGTCTTTCAGGCTGTTTTTAGGGTTACCTACTTAACACTCTGGTACAGGGATATACACCCTGGTCTTGTCCTTGAACAGGCCTGCCAAACTTAATCCAAATCTTGTACAAACAAAATATATATTTATTATAACAAAAGTATTAAGAGTCTGATTGTGATAT